>NW_028321901.1:10450000-10767500 GCF_036245765.1 Copidosoma floridanum | reverse complement strand
TTTTTTAAAGAATTTCAATAGAAAATGAAATATCACGATAACCCCCTCAATAAATTGTGAACAAATAGCAATAAAAGTATGAATTTTTAGTGACAGTTTGTACACGAAACGTCTGTTTAGCTTTTACAATGTACCTATTTTCATATGTTCAAATATTTTTTGTACGATATCATAGAATGCCTGAAAGCCCGCGTAAAAGGAATAGTACTAGCAGTCATAAAGGTTGACCAAAAAAAAGAGGTGGAATAGTACAAAAGGAGGAAGAAACCGAGTGAAGGGGGAAGATGCATGTCGAAAATCACGTTATAACCTTGCTCACGAGATTATTGAACTTGCGGGAGGTAATTTAGAGATTTTACAATTGGCGGTAAAACTGTGCGAAAAAAAAGAAAATGAAGGCCTGCAGATGCACGAACCAATACATAAGCAAATACACACTAAAGAGTCAGCCCTGGCATTTATTTGGAATCTGATAATTCCGTTAAACAGTATTGTTTATCCACCTTGCACGACTATCAAAGTTGCTATGGAAGAGTGTTAACCAAATCATTGTACTGTTTCTGAAGTAGAAGCCTTAGTACCTTTACAAAGCCTATTGGACAAAACTGCTGAAAGGTCGTGCGAGGCTGTTGCTCTACAGTGTGACGAAGAGCATTTAAGTTATCTACGAATGACATGCACACTTGGATTTGACAGCTCTTCGTGGCACACTAATGTGCAGCAAAGATGTATAAACCCTAAAAATGAGAATCATGATAGTGAGCTATCATTATTTGTGACTAATCTTCTTCTTTTAAAATTGAGCTATAGTGCAACTGGTACAAAATATTCGTTTAAAAATTTTTTCACGATAATCTGTTAAGATGGATCAAGCATTGCATTCCTGTGTACATTATCAAATTAGAATTAAAGTAATTTTTTACATAACAATACACTCTTACTTGAAATCTGTGTAAAGGTTTACAAAAATAATATGGAAAAACCTTTTCGAACACTATAATTATAATTGAAACTCCATAACAGTCTTTTTTTAAGCCCTAAAAGAAATTTAAATACAAAATCTAAACCAAAAATAATGCAAAAAATCTGACACCATTTTGGACAGACAATTACCTCGCAGTGTATGCGTAATATACGTTTAAAGATTAAAACTTTATTGGCTTTTTAAACTTATCTTGAACTAGAAAAATATTTTAAAGACTGAACATTAATAGTAATAAAAATGTAAATTGCAGAAAATAAGATACTTCTCAAGGTTTCATGGTTTTCAAATAACAAGATTGATAATTGTCGTATTAAATCAAAAATTTACAATTTAAAAAAAAAATATAATTCTTATAATGTTACTTCAATTGTTTCGAGTTTCTTTAATTTTATTGGCAAAAAGACTTGATACATATTAAAGGTACTTTGCCCGTGAAATAAAATTAATCATTTTTTTCTGAAATTTTTTTTGCTGGTTGACTACACCTCGTACACTTGTCGCAAATATCAAAACAATCATGCATTAATTTTTTGCAAAGACAACACTTAAAACCTAGAAAACTCAAATGTGCAGTCTTGTATAACAACCAGTGTCTTATGAAAATGCTCTCGACTTTCTGCTCCGTTTTGAAAATTGATCGCAAATAAATATACTATTTACGGAATAAAAAGTATTGACTTTTTTCAAGTTTTAGAAATCAGAAAGTAAAAATAATGATATTTCTATCGATATCGTATACTACCGATATAAATTTTTTTGATGAAATATCGAGGTCGTCATTATTGATTTGATATTGAATATTGTTATTTTAGTATTATAAATATGTATATAATATTATATTTAATACAATTAATTTCATTTCTAAAATGTATCAATTTCATACTATGATCTTAAAAAACATGTTATCATTTCAATTAAATACATCATTAAAATGTATTCAAAATTTTTTATATTGATTACAATAACTTTTCATTTATTACTTGTACATTGACTGGTGAGTGTACCAAGAACCATTTTAAGGGAAACTATGCTTATATGAAATTAAGTGCAATAGCGAGACAATTTCCTTCACTCTTAGCTTATTATGCAGAAGATGCTCAAGAGTCCAGTCACAAAGAACTTCGAAAAAATTTCATTCGTCATTCGCGACAAAATAGCAGGGTAGTACGGCTAAATGACAGGTTTAATAGAGCCATATACAAAAGTGACCCTATGATTTCGCTGACATATGTTAATGATCGTATAAATAAAACAAAGAAATGTCACTCACTGAAGACATGAAAAAGTTTATCATACCTCAGTAAGTATAAACAAACGTATAAACATTTGCAGAGCAAAATCAATAGTAAATATATATTACAATATTTTTAGAAATGATACAAGTGTTAATATAGAAAATTTACTAGAAGGCATAAATAACGATGATGAATGTAGCGATGGAGACAGTGCGGAATATAGTGAGCTAGACGACACAGAAGAAAGTGGCGATGATCATGATTTATGATAGTGTGTAGTATAATAGAAGTAAAACTAATTACTATGTCACGAAGTTTACCTACTCTGTATACCAAATGCTAATTTGTGTTGTGATAATTCCATACGAAACTACTTATAATATGTTGAGCTTACACATTGTACAATCATCTTTATAAATTTAAATTATGACAAAAGTGTTTAAACACCACCGTTATAAATGTATTGATTGAAATTCAAACACAACAATTTTTCATCGTTAATCTAAAGTAACTTAAAAAAAGTTAGGGATCAACTACTTAACAAATCCCTCATTTTTATATATTAAAGTATTATTTTAAATCTAATATGCAAATACGTAATCAGAAACCTCAAGAACCCCAGAATGTAAAAAAAAACATAATTTTCTGGTTTTTCACAATCGCCATTTTGTGTCCGCCGTTGTTAATTTTCAAAATCTGACTGAGATCTTGTAATTAGCAGTCTCTAGTGTAACCTAAAAGAAAAAAAAATCAGTTATTCTAAGTTGAAATAATGTAATTTATTTGACACCGAATTAATTAGAATTTCTACTTTAGGAGTGGTTTTGATTGTTTTTCTTATTTTTTGGGCTGCCATTTTGGGTTGGCCTTTTTTAATTTTCAAAATTAGACAGTATATTTGTAATCTGTGACCTCAAAAATTATAAGATACCAAATTGAAATAGTATAATTTATTTGACACGAATTGAAGAAAAATTTTAATTTTAGGGGTAGTTAAAATTATTTTTCTGATTTTTGCGTAGGTTGGAAAATTCTATAATATATATATATATATATATATATATATATATATATATATATATACACATAAATGGTATGTATATGTTAAATTTCGGTAGTCCGATTACTCAGGGTACATAAAAACGTGGTAAAAATGAATGAATTTGCACCAATTTTGAAATCACGTTAGTCAAATTCAAGATGGTGGATCCAAGATAGCGGCCAAAATAAAAAAAAATCGACCGATTTGTGTCAAGTTTAGTTTACATGGTGATTATGGATCGCTGATTACGAATCCGGGGTCCAATTAGCCAAGTTCGAAACGTTGGATCCAAGATGGCGGCGAATATTATAAAAAATCAACCAATTTGTACAAATCGCAATAAGATTCAATTCGCTTTATTCCAGAAAGCCCAAAAACGGCTAAAATTTCTACTTTTTACGAATTCTCACTCCATCCACATAATTTTGAGCTTATTTTGTTCGTTACATAAAAAGCTACAAGGATTCAAGTCTCAGGGTTCAAAAAACTGTTCAGTACATGCAAATGAGGTGTATGTACATATATATACATAATTATCGTAAATTCGGAAAATCTACTGGCTTTCTATCGATAAAGACAGAATGTAATTTGAGTACATCCATATCTTGGCTTTTTTCTGTTGGAATTTTACTTATAAAAGCACTTCTTATTTTTTTTCTGTCAAAAACCTGAAAAAACATTGTGTTTCGGTATTCCTCTCCATTTATCGGACAGCAAATAAATTGTATTAGAATCCATAGTTTATTTGATTATAAGAAAAACGTATCAGACTAAAGTACATATCTTATATTTCCTTTCGTTAAATCGATGAATAATTTTTGTTTAGTATCTTACAGATCGCCCCTCCTCTCCCTTTAAAACGTTTTGATGGTTTTTTGGACGGATGAATTTAAAAAAACTTTTTAGATCTTGTTTCTATAGCCTTTAACATTGAAAGCACGATACATCTAATTAAATGACAAATTTATACTTTTCCATATACTGATGCAAACCTTTATATGCACATACATTTGGCATTACACAGTAACTGTAATGGTAAACAAGTTATTTTTAACTGTACGGGAATAGCTATTGAGATGAGGTTTATTAATATTATACAATGTGGTACTCATTTCTGATAAAATTTTCTATTCCAATAATATGCACACATTTACATGTATATACACAAAATTATACACATACTTATAGTAAATACACTATACTGCATGGACTATAGGTATTAAACATCTTTTTCCTAGCACCTTTGTATTTGCGTACAGTGATTGTTTTAACTGCCAAAAATCCCATAAATATTTCTGGTTTATCTTCTTGCAACAGATTATGCGTTTTGTAACATAACTTTAATGGTTTTGTTGAAGAAATAAAATAAACATAGATGTGTCTTATTTTTAATAGTTATTTACACGTGCTATATTTTTTCCAACAATGATTTACCTCAATTCGAACCAGAAACATCAAAAAAACTAAAAATAGAGAGAACGGTTGTACAATAATTAACAGCTCTTTTTTTATTGCAACAATATTTTGTTTAGTGTGAGAAAGCGAACAAAAATTGTTATTTCTAGTCTTCCTTGCTTTCTTCTAAAGGTAATGCAACATCTTAGATTCAGAGGTTGTGTGCACACATGACCATGGAACACCTGTCCTGTTTTATTTGTAATTTTTACCAAACATAGCGTATTTTTTAATGAAATTAATACCGTAAATTAAATGAAGATACATCTTGAGTACTCAAATATTAGGTTATGTTCTAAAACATACTAAAACAAACTAAAATTCTTTATTTCTCCGCCACGAAGTTTTTTTTGGAAACATGTAGAATTGTTATTTTTAGTTTATCAAGCTTTCTTTTCAAGATACAGCGTGTTTTTTAATGCATGGAGGTTAATTAATATTTAAAAAATCCGTTAAATATTAGCTGTCTGTGGGAATCTGCCGTGCATGTAAAAATTTTACACTATTTGTTTACTATACAAAAATTTTAATGTTAACTAGTCTATGTGTGGTTTACATACACTTTGTTGTTGTGAGATCTACAATTAAAAAATAATCAAAATTTTTAATAAGTCTGCCGTAGTTTTAGCACTGATCGTATAGTACAGCGGTTGCGAAGTAAGATCAAGGATAAATGCCCGCTGTAGTTATAGAGATTAGAAAATCAAAACAATTCCACGTCGCATAATGATTCCAGATCAGTGGCCATAATAAATGCATGCTAATTTGGTATCGTATCCTTACCCATAATATTCCTCATCTATATTACGAAAATGCTCAGAATTATTCGTTATTACACGTTAAAGTTGCACTTCTAATACTGCGGGTGCATGTATAAGCCTGCGTATAGTGCGAAATAGATTTTTTATATGCTAAACATTAGAGTATGTAAATAACAAAATTAAGTACTAACATGTTTACAGTTGCTTTGTCTAGTGTATCGTTATTGGATATAAAAATTTAGTTTAGGAATTCAGAATCTTTCAAAGCAGCCGTTACAGAAACGTAAACATAATATGTTAGACTACAAAATTTATTGTGCTCCCACAATATTTATTGACGTTTATGCACTTCTTTGCGTAGCATAGTAAATGAGCAATCGTTTACGGTAATACTTCAGTACTTAGCAAAACTTTTTTTCCCATACCTCCGCCGAAAGTTCGTTCTGTTTCCCTGGTTTGAGGGAGTAAACTAGGCCGTTATTCCCGGCTTTTAAGCAGCTGACTATAACTATACATACCGTTGCTATACTGATATACGTGTAGCTGCACTGTGTGGTAGTGTAGGTTTTTTCTTTCTGCTACTCTTTGTTTACATGGTTTATCTAACCTACATCTTTCGGAAGTTGTCAAATATCGTTTAGAAATTCACACATATGTCTGAGAATAAATACATTCACGTCGGCTTTTTGTAATTTTACTAACAAATTAACGAATTGAGCATTAGATGAATATAGTAATCATGAATTTTATAAAGACACCCGAATCCGTGCATTCGTTTATACACATGTTAGTTGTATCTTATATCTACTTAAACACGATACCCTAATTACAATCTTTGTAGATATTTTTTCACCGATAATGTGTAGTAGTGAATATTGTTTCGACGTTTTATTTGTAAATACTTGTGTGTGTATGTGTGTGAAAGAACGTTCATTACAAAATTGTTATCTATAGTACTCGTTTCTATTAAATAGTTTGGTAAATAAATAAGTATCGGTGCGTATACCGATAGAACGATGATTGATCGTTTGTCATGCACAGTGCAAGCTTTTTTGCATCTGAGAATTTAATCTCTGTCCTTTGCCCGCGTTCGTTAACATTCCAGAATCTATATGTTTCATGAACTAATACATTACTGAATTACTTTTTTTTTTTTGAATGATCACTTGGGTGCCCGTTGACTCCGTTGTTTGGCTGAATTTGTTATATTTAACTATCTCATGTGTTGAGTGAACTTTTAGCCGGGTGTGGTAAAAAATCGTATACGCTCCTCGGGAACAAACTATGACATGGATCCATTGTTTCGAACTTGGCTAATTGGACCCCGGATTCGTAATCAGCGATCCATAATCACCTTGTACACCAAACTTGATACAAATCGGTCGATTTTTTTTATTTTGGCCGCCATCATGGATCCGTCATCTTGAATTTGGCTAACTTGACCCTGAATTCGTGAGCAGCGACCCGAAAAACCCCCGAATACCAAATTTGGTGCAACTTCATTCATTCTTACCACGTTTTTATGTACCCTGAGTAATCGGACTACCGAAATTTAACATGTGCATACCATATATATATATATATATATATATATATATCGAATTTTCCAATCTCTGAGGGAAATGGATCCTTGAAGCCTATCATCTTACGAACAAAATGAGACCAAAATCAGGAGGATAGAGTGAAAATCCAGGGAAAGCAAGAATTTTGACCGATTTTTGGGCTTTCTGGACCACTGTGCAACGCTTGGGTGGCTGAGTCTGTAAGCTTGAGCAGTGGAGCGCTTATCTGCTTACTTTTTCGAAACGTCGAACTAAAAAATGGAATATGTGAAAATAATCCTCTGCCATGGTACCTCACTGATCTAGCTTTGTTCAATACAAAATTGTTCAGTAACCTTGAATTGTTAAATTTTTTAATCTTTCTGTCTTTATTGTTTCATCAAAAATTTTAGCTCATGTCGTACTATGTTCAATTACCGAAAGAAAGCGTGTATATATGTATGTATTTGATAAGTTATATTAAGTTATAGTAGTCTGTTTCACTTATGCATCTCTTGATTGCTACATTAATATAACTCTTCCAATTGAATTCAAAGAAATCCAACAGACTTATGGATCTTAGGAGCTACAGAACATCTTAAGGTAACTGGTAAAAAAATATGACGATGAAAAGCTTACAATGGAAATTGTTTATTTACACGGTTTTTGATTTTCATACCTTGGCTACAATTTATTGTAACTTTTTTAGTAAGTATTTTGTTTTGTCAATGTTAATGTGTCGACTGTAGAGCGACCCTTTTGATAGAATATCGAGACAGATTCAAGCGGTGCATGACTTCCTGAAAATTTTTAAAAGCTTAGGATAAAGTCTAACTTAGTAGACTGAATTAAATTTTATTTTGTTAGGGTGAACCAAATTAAATGCAGAAGAAAGACAATAATCAAGTGGTATGATAGAAATCACTAAAAAGGGGCACACAGCACTTTTTGTAAAAATTAAAATTAGTGTACTAAAATATAACGCTAGCTTAAAATGCCTTTATAATTTAACACTATTAAACAATACAAAAATATTGATTCAAGTACATTTATCCGATCATAAGTAAAAGTTTCTACCAAAAATGACTGAAAGCAAAATACCAAAGAATAAGAAAAAACAAGTAAACGGAAGCACACGGAAATTTTATAACCTTCATAACCTTCGTAACCTTTATAATTTTTCATGGCTCAAACAAAGAAACAATGGCGTTCTCTAGTTGCTTCGATGAGTGAGTTAAGTAGACTGAGTACCGTAACATTGAGCTGTTAGTAGTACATAGGACGGTACTACCAACTTGTATATAATTGATGCTTTACAAGATTATAATTTATCTGAGGGATGCTATCAGGAAAGAGAGTTGATTCCGTGAAAAAAGTTTTTTAAAGGTTTGATGCTCTAAAAAGACAATTAGAAATTCATAGCGTATTGATGTGGAAAAAAATATTTTTTATATTTTTATATTAACATTAAATAGGTATCTAACAAGGAAACGTTCTCAAGTGTGTCTTACCAATTTCAATAAAATTGATATATGTTATAAAGAATGAAAAAATATAAGATGCGAATTTTTTTTTCTTTGCGTAAAAACCTTCGAAAATCACCCCCAAAGCTTCCCCCAAAAAACAGTTTTTTTCAATATCTTCGACTCTAATGAATCTCTCGAAAAAAAAAAAAAAAAAAAAATGAAATATACATCTTATGTAGAAATCATTTTCTGTAAGTTATTTGGCCCCCCATTAGAATTTTTTAAGTAAAAACTTGTATTTTTTCGTACTCATAGGACTTGCATATACTTGCCAGTGTGAAACTCACAAATTCAAGTGTTAAAATTTTTAATAAAAACATTAAAATGTTATTATTTTTACTCCTTATAAAATTATATTTTTTTTGTCGTACTTAACTGTTAATATCCTAATATACATATATTTTACAATTAAAATTATGATTTTTTGAAAAAAATACATTTTTAAGTACAAAAAATCACCTGTTGATTTGGCTTCGGAAATCAGGTGATTTCTTTTACTAGTGATATCTCACTTATATCAATAGATTTTAGTCTTACATCTTATATAGATGCATCTTACTTATATCAGAAGTTTCAGTACAGTACGTCAAGTTTTTTCAAACACAACTCTGCTATTTATTGAAAGATTCACATGCAAGATAGCTGATTGTATCTTACAAAAGTTATAGTACTTGTTGATATCGTAATAAATTGAAAATAGTTGGATTATTAGCACGAGGAAAATAGGAATTGTCATGAAAAATAGTTCGTATTATAATATTTTCAAAAATTTTATCTTCACAGTTATTATTTTTTAAATTTTTTTAAGCGGGTAAATTTTTCTAAAACAAAAGTTATAGTAAATAATTATTAATATTGTGTATTTAAAAAAAAAAATATGTGAAAAAACAAACAATAAAAAGTTTGTCAAATTTTTGTTTTATGGTGCGCGTTATTATTTTAAAAAAACACTTTTAAAACCATTAGCAATGCGATTCACTACATGATGCCTTGTTTCTAACTAAGGTATTATTCACTAAGAATGTCACATTTTTCATTCATCAAGAAAAAATGTTGTTAGCTGAAGTCAATTTCTCTTTAGTAAACAATGTCGTTAAGACATTTCAAAGTCGTTTTGTAGAGCAACATACGAAAAATAAAAAAAAAGTTATTAAACTGTAGAGCGTGAATTAAGAAATTTTGAGTTCACAGGCATTTGTTACCTAAAGTTCAGCTCATTCAGTGAAGATGGTGACAGAAATCTTTTTTTTTTTAAATAATTATTATTTTTAAAGCAAATTTTAAATATTGTTCCAGTAACATTGATAAATTTCTTTGAAAACGATAAAGTAGTATCGATACAGAAGCAAAGTTGCAAGTAGAGAGTCTTAGAAGCGATAATTCGGTCACTGAAATTAAAGTAATAAGAATTAATAGCCGGTTTCGCAAATAAGCGCGAAACTGCAACCGTAGAAACAGCGATACAGTTAAAAGCTCCAGAAATTTTATTTATAAAAAACAACGAGAAAAAAACAGTTAAATAATTCTAAGGTTAAAAACAAAGAACCTTAATTATAGAAAAATCGGTTATTACAGAGTCGAAGAATAGTTGATTTAAAATTTTTAAATAATGATACTGTGTCATGGGGAGAGCCAAATAAAGTAAGCTCTGTATTGTCGTTAAAGATGTATACGTAGATACAGGTATAATGTAGACAAGCTTCATTTCTTTCAGAATTAAAAATGCAGTTGCAAATAAAAAGATTGCAGAGACTAGGAGACGAAAAATAAGGTTCGATATATTCACAGCTCTCAATCCTCATGCAAAGATCATGTTTCATAGTAATATAAAAAGCGATGAAGTTAATCACCGATTCGTAATTCATGTTTTACTGGAACTTTTCTTTTGCCACCAAATCAAATTTTTTTCCAGCAAGCTCTACATTTTACATTACAATTAGTTTTTTTTCCACTGCATTCTCTTTCTTAATGTTTTTAACTTTCTACCTCAACTTTTTTTTTACGTTTGTTTTATTGCCATCATCATTTACAGTATTGGATGCTACAGGTGCAAATCCATTTTTTTAACGGTTTTGTTTTCTGTAATGCTATGTTTTTCATTGTTTTGCTATGTTGCATCACTACTTATTCAGGGGTCAGATCTCAGGTCTGATATCATAAGAAACAATGGTTTTATTGCTAGTATCAATGAATTAGAACCCATCATAATACTAATCAGATGATTTTTAAATCATGCCACTGAAGAATTTTGAATGAAAAAAAAAATTTTAATCAAAAGATACAGTTATGGAAAATACACCAATTTATTATCTGGCTTGGTGTGTGATAAAACTGAAGCAGTGTTTAGCATACATTGACCACTTTCTTCTGTTTTTACGATTAATGATGTTTGAGTATTTGTACTAGGGGTGAACTCAATAATTTTTTGTAATATTTCTTGATATACATGATCTTCTCGCTGGAATTTTAAAAAAGATACAATTTAATTGACAACGATGATAAATACGGACAGTTGTATTAAATGAGGTTTAACAAATGATTCACCTGTATTCACAGAATACACTCTATCACTGCTGTTTACGTTTCAGGGGCTCTCTTCAATATTTAAAATTTTTTCTATTAAAAATAACTTAGAGTTAAGTGGATAAATTCTGGTTTTTTTACTGACCTTAGCTGCCATCTAGATCTCCAGAGTTTTTAAAAATGCCGTGGCAAATAGATGAAATACTTTTTATTTTTACAGTTTGCCCTTGGCGTTGTAGTGAATTTATCTTTTAAATAAAAAAATTAGTAAGAGGCTTCATGAATCCCACATCGAAAGATTGCAATCTGGGAGCTCAATGAGGAGAAAAAAGCACAGTATTTATACGCCATTCTTTTCATCTAGTTTCAAAACTTCCAAGTTTTTGACTTGTGAAAAGTGGCCATCTAGTGAGAGTAAAACAGATTTTTTTCGAAGGTTTATGAAAATTTGATAAATTTTTTGAACCATTAGACAGAAATTCCATCTGCAGCCATCTGTTTAGGTGGTATCCTATCGCGGAATTCTTGATTCTGTTTAATACGAGAAATGACTAGCATGCCTGACGCGGACATGCAAGTTTCATGCAGAAATTTGATGAAATTATATTTTTCAAAGAGTTGTTCCAAAAATAAATAGAACCCTCCTAATGCAACTTCAGTAAAACCATTCGCACCTGCTATAGAAGTGTACTCCTGTAATATAAACTAAACTTGAATCTTCTCTTTCCATTGCTCCGCAATCAATATGTATCAGCAAGTCATAAAATATAAAAAAAATCGTTTTTAGCATTGACTATAAATGACATAGCGTATTGTACGATTCATAGCAACATAGTTATTCGTAGGTAATCACCTATCTTTACATTAATGTTAAAACCATCATTTTATTTTCCATTGCATAAATACTTAATGTTCTTAAAAAACCTGATTCTGAAAAAAATTAAACGAAAATTTTTATTCTCAAACAGTATTTTCTTAACGGTGTAATGATTAACTTAACTATAAAGTTTTCACTGTAATTACGGCTCTTTGGAAAACTTTCATTGTATCGTTCAACTTAATTTTTTTTGTAAAGTTGATCTTCGGATGCCAAACTCTCATGCAGAACTCTTTATAGTTGATCTTTTTTTGAAGTTTTCAATGGTTAGTAAGATTTCTCCATCAGTCCAAGTACGGCGTTTTGTCTTTGGTTTGTTCCTTACCATCTTTGACTATTTAACACTGACTCATTCAAATAAATAGTGAACGTAACTTTAAATACCAACACGGATCTACCTATCCTTCATAACTGCAAAAGCAGTCCATGGCATTCTTGTGTTACTCACATCCCATAGATAGTGACATTTGATACCCCATCCAAGACTCTTTTTAAAATTAATCATATTTTTCTTTGTAGTCAACTTGAAGTAAAATTAAAAAAAAAATCAAAGCTTACAACTTTTTAATAAACTTTGTCATTCATTGATCAGATACATGTTATTAATCTGACCAATTCTTAAAGATATGAGGGAAGTCATATTTTTTCGTGTTGAATTTGAATAATTTATTATTCGAAAATAGTTTCCTGTAATCGTATAAATTTTTAGTAGGTCTAAAAATGGATTGATAAAAAAGTTTTATTCAAAGTGTGCTTTAATTGAAAAAAAAAGACTAACACACCCATGAGCCATCGCATATCCCACGTTTTCCTACTAAAAAAGTGTAACAAGAGTTTTTTTCGACATCTTTGTTAAAGTAACAGCCATGTATAAACTATGAACATCGTCCCTTACAGCTCTTCCATGCGCCAAGAGACGGGACAGTCGATGGCTCTTTTCCCTTAAGCTTTCTTCGGTTATACTCCACTAGTAGCTTAAGTAGCTAGTAGTAAAGGCAGCTGTAAATATATTGTTTGACTCATCTGTAGGAAGTCCATAGACTCCCTATGGATGGTTTTCTGTACCAATGTATTGTCCCTGGTAAGCCATGCATAGAGTGGCTCGTGACTAAATTACGAAATTACTTCATACATGCAAACAAAATCGAATTTCATGACAGATGTGTTCAATTCTTCAGCTTCCACACCTGAGTATACGTAAGTCATTAAAATTTACTGATTACTAAGATCAAAATACCGTGTTACCACTGGTAATACATAAATAATAGTATTAATGAAATCTAACATTTAATACAAGTACTGACTTTCTATGCATTTTATAATGTTTTTTTTGTTATTTGTAACATACTCATTATTCAAATAACACAGAATAGTAAAACGACAAACTAGTTCATAATTTTTCGTTACATACAAAAATGTTGTATCATTTTCGTTAAATGATTGAAAACAATTGTTTAACTCTGCCTTCTGTTAGAGCTAAATGTTGTGGACTCTAGTCTCACGCTCCTCGACAGCCTGTGGGACCATCGATCCAAGAACTTGCTTGTTTATTCAAAAAGAGTAAGAGAATTATAGGTTTACAAAATACTATGTTACGCACCTTTTTCCTCTATTTCTTTTTAAGAGGCCTTTTTAATCAGTAACGCATTATGTACGAGTTCCTTTCACGTATATTTTATTTAGTTCATCAAAGTTATGATGAAACTTTCTTAGGACTTGAAACTTGATAAATTAAGACCACACTCGATTAAGGGTGGTGAGCTACCGACAAAAACGCTGTAGGAAGGAATTCACCTAAAGCAATGTTTTAGTCAAATTATTTTTATTCTAAGTAACATACTAAGAATAAGACACCACGGCTCGCTTCGGTTATCATTTGACACTAATGTATTATGCTGTAGCCACTTACATTGACTTTTTTTACTTTAATCCATCTTATTAACTTGACATTGTCTACTTTTCTTTAACAATTCATTGCTCTTATTTTTCTTCCATTGCATAATTTTTTAAAATTCATCTTCTCACAACGGTGTGCATATCAGTGTTATAATTGTCAGGTTTTATAACTTGACGCTATTTTTTTCCACCATATTTCTACCTCGTATGATAAAAGTATCACTAAGTAACCAAACAGTATACTATTAATTGATTCTGAAATTCTCTGTCTTATTTCTTCAGTTTTAACATTTTACATTTTTTTCCACTTTTGCAAATAGTTCTTTTTAGAATAATCTTGTTAAATTAATATGCCTTTTACAATAGGAATATTTCTCTCCAGCTTTCATTGATATCCATACTCTACTATTGGGTAATCTATTATTTTATTATTTTCTATAAAATTTCTCCCTTTCCATATTTTTCGTAGTACAGTAATCAGCATGATAAATAGTTTATTACTATAGCATTCTCAATCTTCATGAGGAGTTTGATTCATTTTGAAGCATATTATTTTTTTTGGAATTTCTATTCTTTATTATACCCACTTTATTAAATTGAATAACTGTAATAATAATTTTTCTGTGATTTTTTTTGTATTTTTTTTTGTTTTTTTTTTGTTTTTTTTCTATCTATAATAATTTTTCTGTGTTTTTCTCTGTTGCAAGGAGGCACTTCTATCACCTAGAATTTATAATATACGCTTTACATTTATATTTATTTTCTTGTAATAAAAAATCCGTCTAATAGACGATTCAAGGGTATAAATTTTTTTTTATGTATACATTTATTTCAATTATAAAAATTTCCTATTTGAAACATGAAAATTTAACTTTAAACGCCGCGCGCGGGGAATGTGCGTCTAGTACGTTAAGAAAACGCTAGAGCGCGTTCACCCAAAGAAGGGAAAAACCGCTACTCAAAAGGAAACAACGTTATCGTAAAACGTACCAGCGCGCAATGTAAAAGTCAGTCCTCTTCCAGCGAGCCTGGGACGCGGAAAATCCGTTGCTCACCCAGACCTGGAACTTTCCCGTGCACCGGTACATTACCACGACAAGCACAAAGGGAGAGAAAGAGACGAAGTACGAAGGCCGAAAGCTGCAAAGTAAGTTTGTACACCACCAACAGGTAACACTTTCACTAACCGGTTTCTACTTGGACTTTCGGTGCTCGACCGCTTTAAGCGCGGAGACGACGCATCCCCAAGTAGTCAAGGCACTAGGGTTAGCGACCACGTTCTTAGGTGAAGTTCCTGGGTCGACGACTTGAGCAGTGCTCAAGACACCCAAGGGCCCTGAGAACGACCTAACCTTACGTGACTTGGTAGGATAGGTAGTTACCTAACATTAACCTTTCGTGGTTGTAATAAAAATTCGTGCTAGTATAACCTAACGTATTTAAGCGGATACATTAAGGAGGGAAAATTCAAATTGTCATTTATGTAAAATTTTCTATTAAACAACGGCAGATAAATTTTAAGTAAATTCTCAACTATCGAGTATATTATATATTTCCTTTTTTTTATTATTAACGTAAATAATTGCGATTACTCAAAAATAATTAATACATGTAGAAATTGAAGATACAATTTCCTTAGAATCATATGATTGAATAAATATAAGATAATTAAAAATAAATTGATTGTACTTATTCAAGCAAACCTTCCCCTCCACGTATGATTGCGAGTTCTTTTTATAGTTTAAGATAAAAACTAGAAAAATAGCTGTTAAGATTTGAAATCGTTTATATAAACTGAGAATATTATCTGTATCCCAAAAAGGGGCAGGAATAAATTAAAAAAGATATTAGATTAGAAAAATATTGAATAAGTTAAAAAAGATATTAAATTATTAAATTTATTAATTTAAGGGAATATTCAGGGAACGATGAGAATTCAATAAAGTAATAATCAAAAAACAATTGCTGTATATTGTGCAAGAATTAATTGATTATTCAACAGATAAATTTAGAAACTTGATAATAATTATTTTAAATATTTTATATAATCGGCAATCTGAGCAACTTTGCTCTTTTACACAGGGCAACGAACCCGCCCTCTGACATATAAACACTAACATTGTTTGTGTGTTGGTCCCTAATCTTAGAGTTTCCTCAGTACAGATAATATTCTTAGCCGATTGTTACCACCACCAATTAACCGGGGTTATACTCAAAGAAAGGGAAGTCGTACTGTTATACATCTTTTTTGTTCCTAATTTTTTTAAATTCATCCTTTTATTAGCTGCCAGGAACTTAAATTCTATTTTTGTCATACAATATTATTATTTTTAGTATACTTTGTTTTCCTGAAGTGTTCTCGTACTTCAACAAACAACAGTTTAAGTGAGCTGAGTGTTTCTTTATTACAAAAAATGTATCTCGTTTTATATATAAGAATGTCCACGTGGAACCAGCCACCCGGCGCTTGCAGCACGTTTTCTAACTTTACCTGTAATGTTACAATAAAAACCAATATTAAGAAAGTATAATATTATTCATCAAGTAATATGTAAACTGTAAACTAAAAATTCTTTTATTTATCATTTTTTTCACACTTTTCACTGTTGTTACGAGGAACATATTTTCTTACAATTTTAGATTTTTTATTAGATGTATTTTGTACAGCTTTCCTTTTAAATTCATTTTTTGTTTCTGATTTATTCTCAGCTTACCTACTCACTTTTTTTACGTTGGAAGCAAATTTTATAATTTTAAAGTTGAAAATTCTTTCATTTCAAGCCGATTTGGTCTTTCCACAGGTATTTTCTTTAACATTTGCGATAGTAACTATAGTTAACTTATTTAATATACCCCTTGATTGAAAATAATGTTGGCGTAAAAAAAGCAAAAAAATCAATAAGAGGTAATAAAAAATACTGTCGAACAGAATAAAACGACAATAGCAAATCAAAGTAAATATACGTAGTGTAAAGTTGTCACGGATCTACAGATAACAATAAGAGCAGGTGTTAGTAAGAACTTGTACTTCTGAATTTGATGCGTCTCTTTTGGTCAGCTAATTGTTGTATAGCAGATTTAAAAAAATCTTTCGTTTATGCGCATTTTTCATATTCGACTCTATATTTACAAACTTTTTTTTACCCAAAAAAGAGTTAACGATGAAGAATAAACAAACTATCGAATAATGCAGCTCAAAATCTATAAGCTTACATGTTATAATAATTTTTTGGCTTGCGTCCTTTGATCATAAGTGAGTATAAAAAAATGTAAGACATAGCAGCTGCAGCGGCTCGTCCGCTCCGTGTGTGTGGCAGCGCGCAAGACCACGCTCCATGGTTTTTATTTACTTACTATTTCTACCCTTTAGCTCTCCTGCTCTAAAAATTTGAGATGTTGTTCATGAGTTGCCGTTTTGATTGGTCTATATATATATTCTTTGAGAGAAATTGACCTGAACTTAGAATTCGATGTTCACCGTTAAAATAGTTTTTTCTAAAAGGTCAAAATCTATTTGTTCATGTCTACATTTTTTTCTAGCTATTTTCCATCGCTTGTGAGCAAGTTTTATGTACACGGAAAATAATTTTGAGCATAAGGAGATCAAGTACGTGGACTTTTAGAGTTCAAATTATTTTAAATTCCTACTACACAAGTATTTGGACTACCTAAGATCAAAGATTGTGTCACACTAGTTCAAATGTGCATTGAACTCGTAAAGCACAAGCATGAGAGCCACGCTGCCTATAGTTTGTGCGTGCACAGTACGGCGCAGCATTGAACTGTAGAAACCGTTGGAGGGGAGCCCCTGGAGCTCAGTGATCGTGCTCTCACAGCACAAAGTCTGGGCTCTGCGCGTTTAAAGCTTCGTTGAGCTCTGCAATGCGGTATTTTGGGCTAAGAAAGCTAAATCGTGCGTATACCTCCTCGGCCCTAAATATCATCGAACTACATTATGTATATATACAATGAAAATAGTTTTTTAACGAAGATATGAAAACTGTTTTACTTCAATAAAATAGTTATTCATTCAGATTACATCTCGTAAGTTCTTACAATATTTGAAAATACTTGAGTGCAACAATAACGGGTTTTTTAAATATTTTTTAAAAAGCATCAAAAGATTGATTACATTTAGTTATTAAAGCGCATTTTCATAAGAATCGTTTTAACTATAATATCAATAAATTTTATCAAAAAACTTTCGTGAAACAACGTTTTTCAAACGTAATTTGTAGATAAAACTTAGTATACAACAAAAAGGAGTATTCGAAATTTAAGTACTTTTGTATGTGCAAACGGATTTACAATTCTATTTGATAACTTTTTTCAAAAAATTATTGAAACAAATTTTAATTTTATTGTATTTATTTATACAAAACGTACCTTAGACCACAATTTATGTTAGTTTAGAGAGCTGTGCTGGGCAAAACAAGATCTAATGAGTTTAACCAAAGTTGTTTGAATCACACAACTACTAATATGAATTTTGTTACTCAAAACACTAGTATAGTAAATGGTTCTAATAGATATTAGTCTTAGAGTCTTAGATCCTTTTTAACAGCTAGTTAACTAAATAATTTATAAACGTGATATTTTATTAAATGGTGACACGAAAAAAAAAATTGGAGGGGGGTGGGGGCGAAATAATGTTTTATTGTGTAATGAATAATTTATTTAAAAAATACAATTGCTTTTTTTTAATTTAAATATCGTATCTGGTTGCTCTGAACAAAATGATCACTTTTTATCATTAACCGTAGTGGACTGTCTTACTACACTACACATTAATGTAAACACAAAAGTGACAAAAGGCTTGCACTGCAAAAGCACGTTCATATACACATGTTAGTATATACCTATACTATCCACATAAGATGAGCCCAGACTTTGTGCTGTGAGAGCACGATCGCTGAGCTCCAGGGGCTCCCTAAAAATAATCGTTACTCTATCATCCTGGTATGGTCAGTGTTAATTAGTATCAATGTTTAGTCGGTGTTGAGTATCAATGTGACTCTGGCATACTACTGTTCATCGATAATCAGAGTACTATTAGTTTAACAAAAGATTCTAATAATCACAAGAGGACGAAGCTCATTGATACTCGTTATCATTTTCTGAAAGAAAGATGTGAATCAGGAGATATTGTTATTCAATATATCTCTACTAAAGAGCAAAAAGCAGATGTTTTTACCAAGGCTTTGCCCAAATTTGGACCTTAAGGCTTATTTATCAAGATGCGAAAAAGTCTTGGGCTTACTGATTAAATGTAATGTAATCATATTCTTTTTGTGTAAAAAATGGCGGGAGAGTTAGAGTTATTTTTTACTCTTATGCTTTTCATGTACGCGCAGAGTGGTGTGTGTGTAGAGACTGGTGTGTGTATGCGAGTCTCTCGTTTCTGCTTGCCTTGGCGCGTAGTGCGCCGGCAGACTCACTCCGCCTTTAACCGCCAAGCCGAGTGTTGCTCTCTAAGTGTAATTTTTATTATTTGCTAACCAATAAACCAGTTTGTATCCAAAGATTACTGTTTGTTCATCTCCTGTCTTTAGTTTTCCTCTACCACTTAGCTTGAACATTATTAACTGTAAATAATTACAGTGTGAATATTTTATCTAAAAGAAAAGCAATTTTGTATGCTCATAAACATCCTTTGCATCCTGCTAAATAAAAATCAAACCCGAACGCAATAGAGGTCGATAGCGTAGAAACGCCTGTTTGTTGATACTTGTTAGACAATTTGCCAGTGTCAGGATACAGACTTGAGTCATTGTATTGCCTCATACTCTGTAAATACGTTTAAAGGCAATAACTTTATTGTAAAAAATGTTCTAAGAAGTAAAATTGTGTTCATCAATAAATTTATATTACAATATGTTTATAAATAGTGACTTATGCGGACAATCACGTGTATGTAAGGGTTATTATGAGGACAAAAGTTGAATTATGTGGATGTCCGCATAATTCTACCATGTAATTAATATATATGTTATAATCACGTAAAGTCCCCATACGTCACAACTTATAAACATATATATTTTCATTTCGACAGCTAAACACCTCTTCTGAAGAAGGAATATGTAATCACTTTTGTAATTTCATATATACGCACGCTTGTAAAGTCACTTGTAATTTCACTGGGAATTACTAATGTGGTTTTGGAATTAGAATTCCAGATGTTATTCCAAGTGTTGTTCCATTCAATGTTACTTATGTGATTTCACATGAATTTACAAGTTGTATTTTTATTTTCTAATAAATGCGAAAACTTTATTTACCCTAATCATAAATCATAACACAGTAGATTATAATTAAATCGGTAAGTAAATTAACACTTTAGTATCTTATGTAAGTTCTTGTTTGATATGCAAATGTAAGATCGTGTACAAGTTCTGACATAAGTTCTATGTAAAGAACTTATACGAGAACTTACATAAGAACGTACTTCCAAGTGAAATTACGAGTGATTTTACAAGCGTGCGTACATATGAAATTACAAAAGTGATGACATATTACTTCTTCAGAAGAGACGTTAGTGAATAGTACGAACGTAGGTATGGGTATTGTTTTTCTTACAAATTTTTAATTATTAACACTGCTTTTAAATACCAACATGAGACGTGTCAATTTGCAGGTTAAGCAGGTGCAGCAGACGTCTGCTCTGTCTTATAGGTTCTCATCTGTACCACGTGACCCTAGCTTTACCTTAACAGCTGAGTAAAAATTACAGTTGCTGCACCATAAAAACTATGGTTCTAGCTGACGGTGCTAGACTTGTGATCTTAAAGCGTTAGCAAATGAAGTTCCGTAAACTTTTTATATTTTTTAATTATTCGAGGTTAATTATTAAACTTCTATAGTCAATAGTATCATATACTACGGGTGAAATTAAAACTTTTGTTTGACACACATTACTTAAATGTATTAAAATTTAATCTTTAGTACTAAAGCTTTGAATTATTTGCTTTTTGCAGTGCAGCAAAACTGTAGCACTGAATGAACTTTCATAATTATTTAAAAAACTTTTTGTTATGCTGTTCAATCTTAATCTTTATTAATAAAAATGTAAAACAAAATGAATATGATCTTCCTTTACAATTTTAATGATTTATTTTTACCAAACTATGTAAACAGAATTATTATGATTACATTTATGAAAAATAATATTACTTAAATTGTGTTTTACATGAAACAACATTTAATAAAGTTTCTATTTTCTTACGTAATGATTAGGGCAGGCTTTGAGAACAGTTACAAAAATATCAATTTTCTTGTGTAAATCGAACAGTTTTTAGAACAAATTCTTAATAAATTTAACAAAACTATAGAAAATGATATTTAATAATGTTTATTATGTCTTCAGGATATTGCTCTTTGTACAGTCTCTACTTCTCTTTGAGAAAGAGTTTTCCTAATTTTTGTTCAAATCTAATAGTATTTAAGAATACTTTATTTTATGTATAACATCCCACCTGAAAAAAAATGTCGGAATTCTATGTAGAATTACTTCTGTAATACTTTCAGGAAAGTCATATAGCATTACACACGGTTTTACATATGGCATTACATAAAGGGTTTTAGCTTGGTGATGCCATATGGAAAAACACATGGAATTACTAATTGAAAAAAGAAAAAATTTCTATCATCTAGAAATAACTGCGAAATACCATAAGTTATTTGCGGTTAATAATTTGTCTTACCATTGGAATGATAACTCCAAAACAAGGGGGTTCAGCTGATTTTACTTCTATATAAAAAAATTTAATTTTTCAATTTTTTTTTTTTTAATTCCTGAAATTTAACTTGAATCCCCTTGTTTTGGAGTTATCATCCTGATGGTAACACTAATTGCTAACAGTAAATGATGCATTACAATATTCTGCAGTTATTTCTAGATGACAAAATTTTTTTCCTTCCAATTTGTGATTCTACGTGTTTTTTCAAATGGAATTACATATGGCATTACCAAGCTAAAACCTCTTATGTAATGCCATACGTAAAACCATATGTCATGCCACATGGCTTTCCGGAAGGTAGTACAAAGGTAATCACACATTGAATTCCGTCTTTCTTTTTCAGGTGGGAAACATAAGAGGATATTGCAACGAGTGATATAATCGGTGGAGCTCAGAAACTCGCTCCAACCGCCCATGTCAACCATGTAGAATAATGTATCTAGCCTTTTTTCTCGTAAACTATTAGTGCAGCAACTTCATTTACTCTGGGCGCATTGTATCATCCTCGATGCTCCCCAACAGGGACTCGGTCGGCATGAATAATCAATTTCAAGTTTTCAAGTTCATCTAATGTTCGAAAATAATAATTGGATTTAAAAGTTCTTATGAGAGGATTGCAATCATGCATCATTATTTGTAATGATTTAATCAAAGTTTTCTTAGGGCATTATCTGACCGAGTAGAAATTTGTTCTGCTTCAGACATGAAATAGATTTGTAAGCACTGCGGACCTTTGTTCTGTTCAGGAAATAAGCTACCTATTAAGTGGTATACTTGACCTTGGATTTTGAAAGTTGGCATAAAGTTTCCTTCTCTGATCTTTTTCCTCCAAATAATGTCATTTGAAATTGTGTATTGTAACGCCTGTTGAGAGCGGCAGGACGTCTCTGTATAGCGAGTGCGGATCGAATACTCTAGAGGGTGTTAGGAGTATGGTCTGACACGGTCGCAGTGAGGAGTGTTAGCGTTGCGAAGTAGTTGGCGAGAGACAGCTAAAGAGTGCACTTCTTGCGCGAGGCGATGTGTTGCAGTTCGTGCTGCGTTGCTGTCTCTCTCTCTCTCTCTCTCTCTCTCTCTCAGCCTGTTGCCTTTTTCGTTTGTGTACTGAGGATCAGTTTTTCTTAATAAATATATGCTTTATATTACTTTACGCAAGCTATCTTTTTTATTCAGTTACACCCATCTTGCATGAGAAAAAGAAGAAGAGTTCGTAACAAATTCAGAAGTGGGATTCATATTCACGATTGGCCTTGAGCAAAGATAGTGCTTCCGTGTTATCTGGTTGTGAGAAAGGTGAACTAGGAAGTAGCTGCATGAGTAATGTATGTGACGAATTTGAGCATTTCGTAAAAGAAAGCAACTTGGGCAACCTGTTGAGAGGAGATCCGGCCAATAGGGAGAACCAGCTAAAAGAAGCGATGGCAGAGATCGAGCGCCTGAGGATGCATCGGACGGAGGATCGACAAAGGTACGACCAGGAGGTACAGAGAGTGCGGGCGGAGGTGCAAGGAAATTCTCGTGGGGCTTCCTCTGACTTGGGTACCAGTTCAGACGCCGCCATGTTGCAAGTAGTACAACAGTTGGCCCAATTGGTGCAAGTCCAAACCAGTTCGTTCGTGGCCATGCAGAGATCGGTCGCGAGTGCGCAGCCGGCGCAATTGATGCTGCAGGAGACGGTTCGAGAATTCTCCGGTAATGAGGGACCAGAAAAGTGGAGGTGCACTCAAGTGGATGCTGACGAAATCAGCTGTAGTGCAAACATTTGAGCAATTCAAGCAAGTTTTCCGAGCAGCTTTTTTATCTCCGAGCTCAGAGAGGAAGCTCAAGGTGATGATGTCGCGCAGACAGCAGCAGCAAAAGAGTTTGCAAGACTATGTGCTTGATAAAATCTGACTGTGTGGGGGATAAACTTCTCTATAAGTGATATTTGTGATAAAGTGGAGGTAGGATTTTGGTCGAAAAATTTAGCGCACTATGCGCTTGGGCGCGATTATGTGAGCACCGATGTGATGCTCCAGGACTTAGTGAAGGTATCCCTAATTCAAGAGGGCTGGCAACAGAAAGCGTTTCCTTCGCAGAATGGGTACACGCATCCAGGAAACAACAAAGAGGCGGGAAAGAGGGGCAGTTCCAGCATTAACAGCGGCGGTGACAACAAAGAGGCGTCGGGGGTGCCGAATTCGACGAAGTCAACCGACGAGGCAGTTCCAGCGACAAAATCGAGAAGTTTTGGCGGGGAGTGCTACAACTGCCACGGATCGGGTCATCGTGCGCGCAGTTGTGACCAACCTAAGCAGGAATTTATGTGTTTTCTGTGTAAGCGAGCGGGATATGTCGCGATGCAATGTCCCGATAAGTCGAGTCCGAGTGTGGGTGAAGATTTGCGTGGATCGTCAGATGTTAACGTGGTTGCGAGTGACGACATGACGGGGTCGGGTGAAAAATTTATTCGTGATGTAAAAATTGGTTTGAGTGTGTTTACAGCGCAGGTAGACATGGGATCGTCTGTGTGTACAATAAAGTTATCTGCAGTGCGTCGCGCTCATTTTGTAATAGCCGAAACAAATTTAGTGCTTGAAGCGTTTGGTAGCGGGAAGTTCAAGCCGATGGGAATGATTTCTAAGGTTATGTTGTTTGAAAGCTTGACGCCTCGCAAGTTAACCTTTCATGTTGTGCCAGAGAGTGCCCAGAAATATGATGTATTGCTCGTAGACTCTTCACCGAAGCGTTTGACATCAGTTACTGGCGAGTGGGGAATACGTTAATGTTTTCAAATTTTGATACATTGCTTTTTGAAATGCCTGTAAACAAGAAAGCGCGAGAGCTGGAGGAAGCGAAAGTGTTGCCGGGTTCAGTGTCCTTGATTGATGTTGTAGTCGGGAACCGGAGAATCGTGCTGCCTGTTGTGCGTGAGCGGGACGTTCGCCGTAGTCCAGTCACGCTGGACGAAGTCATGATTGACAAGCATGTTACTCGTGAGCAGAGAGAACAGCTGTTGCAGTTACTTAATAAATATCGAGTGTGTGTGTGGCAAAATCGTTGAACGAGATCGGTCTGACTAGCGCTGTGCATATGGATATCGAAGTTGCGAAGGATCAGAGTGTTTTTTGTAAGCCTTATCGCTTAAATGACAGCGATCGCTCTGATCTTCAAGCGGTAATTGATGATTATAAACAAGCGAGTATTATTACCGAAACGAGTTCTGCGTTTGCGAGTCCGGCATGTCTCGTGCGCAGAAAAGATGGTAGCCCTAGACTAGTAGTTGATTACCGCAAATTAAATACCATTACTAAGCCTGTATCATTTCCCATACCTAATTTTGACGAGTTGCTTGAACGTTTTCATGGTGCTTAAATATTTGCATTTTTAGACTTGGCTTGGAGTTATCACCAAATACCGTTGACTAAAAGTGCAAAAGAAAAGACCGCTTTTATTCCGTAACACAGACTGATCAGTTTGAGAGGGTGGTATTAGGACTTACAAATGCACCACGGTATTTTGCCAAACTAATGGACCGAGTGTTAGGTGTAGCGAGACGGAAAGGAATCGTTTTTAGTTTTTTTGATGGTATTTGCGTGTATGCCAAAACTTGGGACGAGTTAATACGGAATACCGAAGAAGTGTTTCAGTTGTTATTGGACGCGAATTTGGCGGTAAATTTATATAAGTGCCTATTTGGAATGTTACAAGTAGAGTACCTAGGTCATGTGTTTGGGCAAGGAGAGCTGCGGCCAGGGGAAATAAAAATCGACGCGATCGAGAGTTTTCACAGATTCGGCAGATAAACTTGACGGATGTCGTTTTTTAGGTTTAGCCAGTTTCTTTAGGCGGTTTGTGCCGCGTTTTGATCAAATCGTAAGCCCGATAAATAAGTTGCTGAAAGGACACGTGAAGTTTAGTTGGGGTGAGGAGCAACGGTGCGCGTTCGCGAAGTTGAAGTGTATGTTGTGCAGCAAGCCCGTATTGAAAATATTTAATCCAAAGGTAGCCATGACTGAGCTCCACACGGATGCTTCAGCAGTCGGGATAGGCTCCATGTTATTGCAAGCGGACGGTGAGAATGAGGTGCTACGTTTAGTGTACGTGATAAGTCGTAGTACCAGCGAGGCCGAGTCCTGGTATCATAGGAGTCGCTTGGAGTTGATGGCGATAGCTTGGGCGCTTGAGCGTTTTCGACCTTTTCTAATCGGGCTGAAGTTTGTTGTTGTAACGGATTGCTAGAGTCTTGTGCATACCAACGTGTGAAAGACTATAAACGCTCAAATTGCGCTGTGGATGAGTCAGATATCTGAGTTTGATCTTACGATTAAACATCAGCCGGGAGAGGCGATGAAGCATGTAGACGTACTGTCACGAGCACCAGCTAGGGAACATAGTGTTGTTCATATCAGTCCGGTATTAATGGTATTTTATGGTAATTTATTCTGATGTTCCAGCGCTCTGATCCCGACTCGGAATTATTGATTGACATATTGAAGAAAAACCAAAAGGAAATAGATAAATTCGAGAAGCATTTGGTGGAAGATTTTCTGTTTGCAAGCGGCTTATTATTTAAAAGAATGGCTAGAGATGGAGGGGAGCGATTATTATTGTATGTGCCAAAAACAATGCGTAAAGCGATAGTTATTAAGTGTCATAATTCATCCAGTCATTTCAGAGTCGATAAGACGGTTAAGCAAATTTCCGAGCTGTATTTTTTTCCGAAGATGCGTAGGTACGTTAAAATGCATGTTGGAAATTGCTTATCTTGCATTTTAGCAAAGTGAAAAAGTGGTCCAGGGGAAGGCGACCTGCACCCTGTCGCGCCAGGGCGGTGCTCATTCGATATAGTGCACATTGACCATGTTGATCCGTTTCCAACAACTACACAAAAAAATGTCTACATTTTAGGGTTGATAAACACGCTCACGAAATTCGTAGTGCTAGAGCCGGTAAAAGATATAAAAGCGAAAACTACTATTAGAAAACTCGAGTCTTTTATTAAAATTTTTGGTGCTCTGGGCAGAATAATTTCTGATCGTAGAACGAGTGTTACGTCTCATAAGTTCCAGGGATTTTGCATAAATTATGGTATTAAACATACGTTAAATTCGTCTAGGCACCCGCAGGCCAATAGGCTGATCGAGCGAATGAACCAGACAATTATTTCAGCGTTAAAAATTGCAGCAAGCGATGATGAATACGTATGGGATGTTCAAGTTAAGGTTGTGGAGCAAGACATTATCTCGAGCGTAAACGTGACGACGGGAAAGGCTCCCTTCGAAGCTTTGCTGGGGTATCTACCGCGTCTCGAAAGAGATGATGGAAGGGAGGTGGCGGAGGCCTGTAAGAAATATGTTCCGCCCAGCGAGCTTCATTGTAAATTACTCGAAAAGATCGAAGCAGAACAAGTGCAGTATAAAGCGCAGTATGATGAAAACAGAGTACGAGCGGCACAGTTCAAAATAGGAGATATTGTATTTATGAAGTGCGCTCCGATTGTCACTGGGCACTCAACTAAATTGCAGCCAGTATTCGTCGGTCCGTTGGTAGTGATAAGAGTAGGCCCGAGCGATACATATCGTGTGAAGCATTTAAATGAATCTAAAGGACGACATTTTATAACTACCGCGCATGCAAGCCAGCTAAAAATTTGGAAAAACGAGTCCTTGGATGTTGAGAACTGCGTTAACTTGAACCATTTTTTATCATTCTATTTTTCCTTTTTAGGATCATAAACATTTTATAAAAAAAGCTATTGAATTTATATGTTCCAGAGTTCGCTGATCAAAAACAAGATGTAAAAAATTATGTTTCAACATGGTGAAGTCAATATAGCAGATCAATACTCGAAATTTCACAAATTTCGCATTTCAAATAATCATACTGTATTTTTTATAAACTTTACAGTAGAAAATGTGTCTTCCTGTTTTGTGATAAAGTGCATGCTTTTTAAGATAGTTCATCACCCGCCACTTTTAACTTAAGTTTACTTAAAAAAATCGTATGTTATGGATTAAATTTTTCTTTTTCGGAATGAATCATAAAAATATATTTCTACCATATTGGTTTATGAGACAATAAAGTTGCAAGTTTAAAATTTTAACGCAAGTTACAGTTAGACTTTCTGAATACAGACAAAACGAACTACTTAAGTAACTAAGAAAATTCTGAAAAGTATACCGTTAAAAAATTTACGATTCGTACTATTCTATACAATTTTTACTGTTGGATCACTAGTATAAATACGAAGTAGTGAATCATTTAAAAATTGTCATGTAACTTGTCTGCTGCATACGTAAATGTCTCATATATTTGGCAACAGAGCAGCCGCATTTATATAGCCATTTGCAAGTGTGTGTGTATGTGTACAGCAAATGTATGACGACTATGACGAGCTGATCGACACTGCTGTCATATCTCAGCAGAACGTGACAATAACCCTGCTATAAAAGGTCGATTCAAAAAATTTCAATCGGTTCCAATGGTAAATCTTAATACCAAAAAATTCCATTAGAACCGATTGATCATATGAACGCCGATTCAAGTCGATTCAACCCGATTAGAGTGAATGCTAAAAAAAAAAATTGAAAAAAAATTTTTTTTATCTCCGAATCATTGTACCACTATTTTGGACACATATAAATTGTTTAAAACCCGGATTCTGTCATTATGAATTTACTATACAAGTTTAAATGTTACAGTGGCGGAGATTTGAACCCGGATCCTTTGAGTCGGGAGGCTAACACTTAGTCGACTGAGCTGAAAGAGACTTTGGCAATTGATGTAATTTTATCGTATATATACTCTACTTAAAGTGCAATTGATATTCATGAAATTTAAGTTGATTTTTATTAATCAGAAATGTATTTGATTCAATTTTTATTTATAGTTTGGAAAAAAAATTTTTCTTTCAATATGTACCATTGTGTGCTTTGTAAATGAATCGACTTTAAGAGTCAAAAGTGGCATTGAATTCAATCGACTTGAATCGGCATTTTGAATCTGGGCAAGTCAGTCAGCTTCAACAGGCAAAAATGGCATTGAATGCAATCGACTTGAATCGGCATTTTGGATGGGAGCAATTGAATTAGCTTGAATAGCAGATTTGTCAGTCTATTTTATTCGACTTTATATGTAATTTTTAATAGTTTAAGTTAATAATCTTTGTTAGTGATTTTATTTTTCTGTTTTTCCTTATTTTCTGACGAACTACAATACAACTCGCAAGTAGACTATATTTAAGTTAACAAACGTTAATTAACTAAATCGAAATACAGACACAATGAAAAATTTAATGATAAAATGTACAAAGTTACTAAGAATTTAATTTGAAAAAGTTAAGTAACAGACTTTAATTAGTGAAAATTGCTACTAAAGCCGATTAAAATGAATAGTGCGTTAAAAATTTTTTATTCATGTCAATAAAATAAAAGTAGGAAAATTGCTCCAAAATGCCGATTCAAGTCAATTGACTTCAGTATCACTATTGCCTATTGAAACCGATTGACTTGCCCAGATCCAAAAATGACGATTTAAGTCGATTGACTTTAATGACACTTTTGACTATTAAAGTCGATTGAAAATGAAAATATCCAAAAGTCCCATCAAAGTCGATTCATTTCAATCGACCAAATAGTGTGAGCCGATTGGACCTATTCAAGTCGATTCAAAATTAATCGGCTTGAATCCGTCTTTTATAGCAGGGAAGCTTTTTTTACATTTAAGCTTTATGCGTATTTTAAATGCACTCTAACAGATGATGATGGATTGTAGATAGGTCTGTGGGTGATAATAGGCTACCTTAAGGAATAGTATATTTCTTACCTAGGGCAGAAAGTATAACTTGCTTATTTGAAAGGCGCGGTTGTTGTATGTTTGTGCCCGAGGTGAGAACAACATTTTTTGCATCGAGGGCTGAAAGTGCAACTTTGCTCCCATGGGCCTTTCCGCTCGCCAATTACTTTTCGCCCTAAGGCGGGAGCAAACTTTCGTTCCAGCAGGGCCAGAATAGTTCTTTCTGCTCATGGGCTGCAAGTATTTAGTAGGCGGAAAGTGTGCCCTAGGGTGCAAAGCACTTCGCCCTAGGGACGAAAAAAAGTTTCAAAATCTTTTTTTTTGTTTTTAATTTTATAACAGTATTACGATCATGCTAATGCACGTCGTAATCATAGCTGTTATAACATAGAAATACACTTCATGACTGCAAAATACGTGATATTATTAGGTTACTAAAGGTTTCAAACAAACACTACGTATTGATGTGACCTACTTTTGATACGTACTCAAATTCGTAACGAAACTACGTAATTATGTTAATTGGGTATATACTTTATCAAAAAACGATAAGACATACTGTCGATTACGAATTGTACAAAAATTACCGTATATTTTTGGAAAATGCAAAATTTGTAAAACTTTGAGTATAGGTCTGCCATATGGTAGTTGCCTTTTTTTAAATTGAATTTTTAATATTACGATATTCATTAGCAACCTTAAATACGTATTATATTATACCTTTTTTACAAAATGCTTATGATTTTAACGAATGAAAAAAGTAGAAGAAAAGTGCATCTTTAGAGCCCTCTAGTGGCCACACTGATCCGCAGCTGATGTTGGTACAAAAAGGGCTTAAGGAGGTTGGATACATATCATCGACAATAGTGGGGGCTCTAATTTAGTTTTTGATTCAGTCTATGTGTTATAAAAAATAAACGTACTTTTTTTGGGCGATCTCAGCCATGTAGTTATTAAAATATTTCAAAATAAAAAATGAACAATTTAACACGGGCTGTTATGGGAACAATGTTGTAACCTAAAAATGACATTCCTTAGTAATAGTTAAAGAATCGATAAAAAATATATTTTGATACTTCAAATACTGCAGATTCATATAAATACTGATTTTTGTCAGTATCCATACTAATTAAAGAGAAAATCACGATTTTTTGAAATAAAAATGAAAACTTTGGTTAGGTTTATAAGATGGATGCATGTATTCCATAAGAATAAGCTGTATTACGTTCTGTCGGTAATGCTGTGAGCTTCCCACACCCTCGACCCCGCTTCCCCTCCCCTCTGAAAGATTTTATCTAACCTCCTTAAAAGAGGAGTTGATGGCTGCTTACACTTGAAAATAAAGAAAAAAAAAGTTATGGAGCTGTCATACTTCCCCAAATTTTGATTTCAATATGAAAAACCACCGTAATATGCTGAAAACCAAACCTACAGAACTTTAAAATAATTTTATCGTTTTACGAAACAAATGCTAACGAAAACGTATTTCTTCATTTTTTTTGACCCACATGATTTTCCCCCTAAAATTCACAAGGTTGCGGTCAAAGTAAAAAAATTAAATATTTGTGACCGTGACTGACGGTGAAGATGTTGGTAAAAAAATCTGAAAATAATACATAATAGCGTTTTCATGGAGTATAATCAATCCCCCAAATCAAAAGGAAAATAAATTTTTTTCTGTTTCGGCTAACGCAACACGTCTTATGTGTAAATTTGTATGTAAGTGTGTCTGTATGTGTGAATCTAATTACATAGAAATAAAGTATTCCAAAACGTAGTAATCTACTTAAGGTAGTTGTTTCTCAATATATAGATCAATCGCATACAATACTAAGGTTATGTTCATATATCATCCCGTATTTTCAAAATATCAGAGAGAAATGTGAATGCAATTGCGTACACTTATACGTACATAACCATATACATCTATCTATTTGTACTCATGTGACAATGTGACGTTGCCCCAAACGCTATACTTACTTGGTTATCTTCCAAAATCAAACGAAAAGCATTTTTTTGATTACTATTACTTTAAAACTATGTGGTAAAAAATTCTCAAAAAAATGTATGTGTTTCTTTACTGTCTAAGGTAGTTTTAAGTAGTTTTTTAATATTTATAGATATGCGGTAAGTTACACTTTTTAAAATAATGGGAATATGTAGTGTTTGCACCATTGCTCCAATGTTAAAAGAGTGATTTTTTGATGAGGATATTTCAATAGCGATGTGGTAAATCGGTCTCAAGTTTTCTACACATTTCTCAACGCTTATATTAGTTTTGCTGAAAATTTCGTATCTTTTTAGATACTTTTGATTTAGGAAACAACTACCTAAAATATTATTGTAAAAATGTCTTTGTCTTTATCAATTATTGCGCAACTTATTTCTATTGGGAAATATACTAATGGCCAAATTGAGTTATACCGTGCGACACATCAGTAGAATATTTATCATATTTATTTAATAATTGATTACTGTTGATACTTAAGTATCACTGATTCCAAGGAAAATATGGTTAACTAAAAATTTTAGAATGTCAGTGGTAAATTATTTCATTACAATAGTTGAAGTTTAATACGAACATTTCTTATTTGAAACTGAAAAAAATTGTTTTTGCAATACTACAGCGTTTTACGTTATCGTTTACTTGGTGCTGCTGCCGTTCTGGCGCTCTGGTCAAGTGCCCAGTTCACCCCACTCTTAAGCCGCCCCTGGTTTCAATGAATTATTAGTGTACAAATGACACTTTAATTTTTTATTAAAATTGTTCCCCAATTTATGAGCAAGATTATTATATTGTCTTCTTAAAACATTATTGTTCAAAAAAAAGCGAAAAAGTTTATGGCTATTTGTACTTCCAAACCTTCTGCAAACATAATCTTTGTCAAACAATTTTGCTCAAGTCCAATAGATTGGTGATTCTACAAGTTACCAGATTAAAGATTTCAAGGTATACGAGTATATGGGTAATTCTGCCGTAACTTGAACTCAGATTGACTTGAACAATTGTTTAAAAAGAAGTTGGTTCGAAAAAATTTTTTTCATAGTATTTCTACTGTTCACAATATCAGTAAAAAATATCTAGAGCGATGCAACTACAAAATTTGCTAGTCAAAAGTTGTACAAAATTTTATAAAAGTCAGTTTTCATCGATTTTCGAAAAATTGTATCTCTTTCTAACACGTGTAGCTAAGCTCCTTCAACAGTTCTAGTATTCTTACTGAGCTCAAATAAAAGCTGGGATCAAGACCTATCGATTAAAAAAAATTTTCTCTATTTAGAGCCTCCATTCAAAAGTTACAGCTATTCCACTTAAAGCGTAAATATCACTAATAATGCGATTTTGGCCAAAATTTACTATTTTTTATAAAATCGCTATAACTTTTCATTGGCACATAAAATTCAAAGATTTTTATTTTGATCATTAGGACTATATTTTTGCTTTCATTTGAGCCCAGATAAAATCACCTAATTGGGATAGGAACTCAGCTGACACGCCAATTGCAAATGTTAATTTACATAAGGTGATGAATTTTAGAAGCTGCGAGAGTAGGCTCTTTAAGTTTAAGTTAGTTTATTGACTTTGTATTTTCTTACATATGCCAGGAGTAGGCTCTTATAGGCTCTCTGCCAGCAATGCCCTCCATTGTTCTATCCTTAAACATTATGGCCAACATTTGAAGCTCCGAGACTAGGCTTTTGAGTTCTGATCCCAATAGAAGGCACCACTTGGCTACCAACATTGGAAGCAGCACCACCGTTTTTGCATTTATGTAGTGAAAAAAGGCCAACTGGACGAAACTCTAAGACACTTGTCTCGTCTCTTAGCCCAACAATGATGAAAAAAAAGTTTGGCTCAAATTGATTTCTGTCGAAAAAAAAAAAAAAAAAAAAAAAAAAAAAAAAAAAAAAAAAAAAAAAAAAAAAAAAAAAAAAAAAAAAACGGTACTTTAAGGTGTGGTAGGGTCAGAATGGAATTTTTAAAGTTTGTAGTATTCAGATGACTCATAGACGTATTACAATGACTTGTCTGCCCATACTTGATTTACTAGCCTCTAATAAAGTAAGAAAGTGGTTGTTCTATAGGGTTCGAAACGGAATAAAATGTTTGTACGCGTGAAATACGCAAAAAAAAGAGTTAAGCTATTCCAGAGGTAACAAGTTCTGGCACTACTGTCTAAAGGATTTGTTTATTTTAGTCTTATACTTTAAAAAGTGACCATTAGTTAGCATTTTCAATCCATAAAGTTACTTGTTTGAACTGATTTTTGTTAAAAAAACTTACTTGTCTTTGTCGATTTTTGGTGTGATTAGGATACAAATTTATAAATTTTAAATAATAAAGGCTCTATTAACAGATTTTCAATTATCAATTTTTTACATTCTTTCTCATATCTTTTTAACAATTTTATCATCCCAGTTACACTTAATTCACTAGTAATATATTCATTAATACTTCTATTTACATCCTCGCAATTTTCTCGCCATTTCGAACATATTTCCCATCTGTTAATTACATGACCTATGGTTTCTGTTTCTTTATTACAAAATTCGAAAAATCTATCAGACTCTTCTAACCAATATTTGTTTCTTAGCCCTATGTTACTACATCTTATTCTAGCTATAATACTAATATCACATTCTTTTCTAAATCTTTATAAATACTTTGGGAATTTTTCAACTTTAAAGTTAGCATAAATATTATGATCAGAATCAGCTCTTATTTATACAGTTTCCTCAATGTACCTAATATATCTAGCATTGCCTCTCTATTTAATGCTACCAAGATCAAATCATCAGCATAAGCTAAAGATGAAACCCTTATACTTCCTACAACCAGGCCTTTTATATTCATAGCCTTAAAAACTCTTTCTTACGATGCTTTATATAAACAGAACAAAATTAGGCTCAGAACGCACCCTTGCCTTACTCCTTTCGTAGTCCAAAATTTTTCTGACAAGTCAATTTCGTTTTTTAGAGTATTTATAGTTTCTTCGTAGATTTTCTTTATTCTCTTAATTAAATATTCGCTAATCCCTTCTTATTTTGTTACTTTTCAAAGCATCTCTCTCGAAAGTGTCAAACGCTGCCTTCAAATCCACGAAGGTCACGTATACCTTCTTCTTTCGCGCCTTGGCCTCCTGGACAATGTGGCTTAAAATGTACTCGTTATCCATAGTAGACCTTGTTTTCCAAGCCCTGCCTGACCTTCTGGTAGTATTTTTTTCTTCTGTATTTCCTCAACTAGTATTTTTCTTAGTATTTCTACATACACCTTATAAGCTGTTAAAAGAAGAGAGACTCCCCTGTATAGCTTACTCGGTATATTTACATCATCTTTCTTTTACAGTGAAACAATAACTATAACTCCAAGTTATAACAATAGCTACAATAACTACAACAATAACTACAAGTTTCCTTCGCTATATTTCCAGACTTCGTTTGGGATTTCATCTATGTCTGCTGCTTCTTTCTTTTGTAATGCTAAGGTTGCTTGTACGATTTCCATGTATGAGATCTCATTGGACCCTAAAACTTTTTATGGTAACGTCTCTTCTTTCTTCTAACCTTCTTCCTTTGCTCCCCTCTATAAGCGTCCTAAAATGTACCTCCCACTCCTCCAACGTTGTATTTTTTTTTTACAATTTTACTTTTTCTTTGTATTTTCGAAAAATTTCCACACATCTGATTTGTTCTTAATGCTACGAAAATGAGCTTGTTCCATTTCTTTGAATTCTATCTCCTTGTCCTCACATAATTTCTTCCACTCTCTCCTTTCTTTTAAATACACATCTTCAATTATTTTATTTTTTCTCCATTTATAGTACGACGTCCTAGCCCTTCTTATTTTGATCCTACGTGCTTGGTCCCACCACTTTTTTTCTACTAATCTCCATGGCCTAACTACAATTTCCTTCTTTATAACTGCCTCGTTCACAATATCTTTAAAATCAGACCAGGCCTCTTCAACACTGACTATTCTCTCTGTCATCAATTCTTCGTAGAGGTCGTCGGACCCTCGTATAAATTTTATAATATCTTATTCTCACAATGTAAACACTTTTTTTTCTCTACATGACGTTTTGCTCACTATTTATTTCTTTTTTCCCTTTTTTAATATGTCACTTAAATTACCAGAATTGTACACTGACCATTTTATTATTTGATTCCACTTAACATTCAACTGCCCAGTAAAAAGTTCTTAGCTGAATTTATAACTAAAAAAATTGCAGATAAAGCAGCTAAAAATTTAGCTGTATCATGTGTTTTTTTAGCTATATCTGAGTGTATTTTCAGCTTATATTTTCAGCTGAAAATTCAGCTGTAATTCGATGTACGTATGCAGGCTAATTTGACAGCCATAGTTTCAGCTTATATTTGTAACTGTATTTTTAGCTAAAAATTCAGCTGTAATTCGATGTACGTATGCAGGCTAATTTGACAGCCATAGTTTCAGCTGTATTTTCAGCTTATATTTGTAACTGTATTTTTAGCTAAAAATTCAGCTGTAATTCGATGTACGTACGCAGGCTAATTTGACAGCCATAGTTTCAGCTGTATTTTCAGCTTATATTTTTGACTGTATTTTTAGCTGAAAATTCAGCTGTAATTCGATGTACATATGCAGGCTAATTTGACAGCCATAGTTTCAGCTGTATTTTCAGCTATTATTTACAGTTGTATTTTTAATTAACAATTTAGTTATTTATGATGGATTGCAATTGCACGATTCGAGAAACCATTAACAGCCTCTTGCACAACTATGTTTTTGAATGTTTTTTTGTAGCCGTATTTTTCTAAAAACTTAGCTGTAAATTTATAATAGGTTAAAAGTTTTTAGCTAATTTTTTTTTCACTCAAATTTTTTAGCTAAAAACCAGAACTGATATATTTTTTTGGAATGACATAACTGTAGGCATAGGTAATTTTGTATGTTTCATTTTTATTTTATTTGTTTGTACTTTTACAAATAGTGGTAATCAGAATTCATCAATATAATATATTTTTAATTTTAATATCAATTACATATTAACGATAGTTAAAATATACACATTATGAATAGGCTATCATTGCTGGTAAAGGTGAAATGTATGTGTGATCACCTACTACCATTAAAATGCATATTTTGTCGATTTCATTTATTTCTATAATACTAACATTTTTTTCAGTGTTTATAACATTTTTAATACATGTGCATCTGCTTAACATTCCATTATTAACATTGATTTTATAATATGTTATCACCTCCCGATTATTAATTGGATCGATTAAGAATTAAATTATTGGCCCAAAATCGCAATTTTTTAATTGAACTACTGTATTACTAGTTCTGTTAAAATTTTTTTTTTAATTGATATAAACAATTATTAATAATCGCTCTGTGATAAGCTTGTGTTACATTTGACAATCCACTTTCATTTGGTATAGGTAACTGTGGCATATTAGGAACATCAAAATATCTACAAGTCATAAATTTTTCGCTTTTATAAGTATTTCTCATTAATAATTCGTTACAATATCGTAAGGCAGGCGAAAAAGCATTGCGATTACAAATAAAATCTTTTATAATTATAATACTGCTTTTCATTCTAATATTTGTACATATTTGGTGAATTACTCTTTTCGCTGCGTGTATCGCCTTTACTATCTGTCCATTTCCTGACTCAAACGCATAGCCGTTAGGGGCCCATAATGGTCCCCAATTGCAAACACTTCGTGTTATGTGCGTTAATTGGTGTATGTTTGAACGTCATGGCTTTTTTGGAATGAAAATATTCCGTTTTTGCAACGAATTCGCTTAAATAATGGTTTGCTACAGTTAAATCGTTTGAATTTATATTTTCATTCATTAGAATAGAAAAGGCCTGAACTAGAAAACTCCAGTGTTCAACATAAGGTGCAAAGGACGGTTGTTGAACAGCTACTTCATGTAACAGAGGTAAACTGTAAAATAGCAACCAATTCTCCCATTCACGACTTTTCCAGAAATTTCTATCGTAAACAGATCTTGATAATCGAGATACATGGCTTGGAACTTTAAAAGAAGTAAACTTGTCTTGCAAAAATTTTATATTATATTTCGACAACGAATAGCTTTTCCTACTACAATTAAACCAATAATCAGTGAATTGTTTCGCAACGCCTAGAGCAATACTATGCATTTGATTAGGTACAAAACCTTCTATAATAATAAATGCATTTAAATTAAAAAGTGGAGACGCAGCTCTTACACCATCAACATGAGAGTTCGTTTTATTTGTTGGCAAGGTAGTTTGACGTCCGATGACCCTGAAAAGGACCAGTCAGCTTCTTAAGTAAACTCTTTCTTGACTGAAGTTTCCAGCAAACGTGATTGCCTCTATCCCTGAGGGTGATCTTCTCTGGCCTACTATTGTAGCACCACTCTGATCGGGAGGAAAATTACAACGTCTGAAGCTTTAGAGCTAGTTGTAAAGCTCTTTCCCGACGTCTCCTGGTAGAAAGTCGAAGTCGTTGGTGTCTAAAACACGGTATTCTTTGCAGACTTAGTTATTATTATTGTTCTTAATGATAAACAGCCAGCTGTGGGTAGCTTTACTCATTTCGTTGGAGTCTCTGTGTACGAAGACCGTACTCGAGGTACGCCGCTGACCAAAGAATATCTCGTTTTCAGGTCGTTCCCTGGATAACCAACCGCTCATCGTTAGTAGGAAAAGTGGGCTTGGAGAGTACCTTCTCTATAGGTATACCGTTGGGACGACCACTAAGAAGGAGGCCGTTGTAGCTGCCCGTACTCTTCAGGGCTAGTTGTCTTCCCTGGTTTGCATTTGAAGTAGACATTTCTCTGACGGCACCAGGTCGGATGGTTAAACGGTCACCAAAGTCTGTAGTATTGCAGCAGGTTGTATTACGCTCTATTTAGACACGTCTCTGGCTTACCAGAGACGTTGACGTTCCCTGAACGCCGACTTTTTCGTGACACTCGGTTATCTTGGCGATCCGGTGTACAACCGATTTATTTCGCTTGCCCATGAAAGAAGAGTGTCATTGGTAGTCGGGATGCCCAGCTGCACGACTAACGACTCTGTTATAGGTGTATTGCCGATGAACGACTACGATATTGTACAACTCTATGGGGCATCTTATAACCACTCTTTACTATCTCTGATTGCGGGAGGCTTCAATTTTACCTCGACGCCACCTAGCAGATCCTACTGAACTAAAGCTCAAATCTACCTTATTTTGGCAAAACTTTGAGCTTATTTATCGCTAATGTTATTAATTTTTTCAAGAAAAAAACTATTTGAAAACCATCTCGGAATTATCAAGAATCGGTATGCAAAATTTCAGCAAAATCGGTTCAGTAGTTTTCGTGGTTAGTGATTACAACGGTTTTAGCGACTTTGCTTTATGTATTAGTAAGATTATAAATATAATAATAACTCAAGCGCCAATTACTACACAGATTTGTCCATAGGTGATTGATATTTTTCAAATCTTTGTATTAAAGTGCGTTTATTTTCAAATTCACAAGCCAAAGGTTATCCTTTAGAAAATTTGTGGTCAGCTCTCAATTTATTAATTTTTTTCTACGTAAACCTCAATGAAATCATTGTTTAGGGGATAATGGCTACGCACAATCAACGGTACTTTCTTTTAATACCAGCACAGATCGTGCTTGTAGGATCTTCTTATTATTTATACACACAAGAACTCGTGGGAACTCGTTGTCCTGTAGAGCACTCTAATGGTATTTTGGTTAAAGTTTGAATACCATTACATAAATGTAGAAAACTTCATTATTCACCAAGAAAAATTGCAAATATTATGAATACTTGTGCAATATTGCATAATTCTAGAAAATGACATGGGTTAGTTCTAAATAAGTTATTTAATAAGTAAAAGAGTAGACTTATAAACATACGTGCGCACATCACAATATTGTATCGCTCACAGTATGGCTGTTTCACAAAATCAAAGGGTCGATCGTACAAAACCTACGTAATCAAAATACAGGTAGAAAGGGTTTATTAAAATATACTAATTGAGCTGAGCGGGTGGTTGAGTTTGGATTTGTATTAGACTCGATTATTTTATTTTTTTTAATTTAAAGAAAATTACAAAGATAAAAGTCATGATTACATTTTTGAAATACATAGCCTAAGATATCTTTTTCGTGCTAGAACTAAAACGCCAAAAATTATTATAACAACAAGTTTTGCTTTTAAATTATATTTATATTATTACACAATTTTCAACGTTGACGTTAACGTTTTTTTTTTATTGGTAATGTACGCGGAAACCATGGATATGTTGCCGGCATTGCAGAACGAGATCAAATTATAAATCAGCATTATAATTAACAATTTAACAACTGCCCAGGTAGCGCAATTTTAGGCACTGGCATTGCATAAGTCTGCAGCTAGTCATGCTTCCAGAATCTTACGTGATTCTGGTACGAGATGAGTGCGTCATGCACTTGCACAAAAAGTGCTTAAATCTTGCGCTTAGTCAAGTGCGTTATTTACAAAATAAGTAGAAAAACGTCAGATTATGAAAACAATTGTAAATGCTGTTAAATATGATTCACTTGAAAAAAAAATTTTTTAGGTTAACGATCTTTGAGGCTAACTTTAGAACAAAAACACTTATTTTTAAGTACAGTCTCATAAACTATGTCTATGTTAAAACTTTGTTCTAATAAGGCAATGCTTTCTTCAGTTATAACATTTAATAGAATCATATTTAGTATAACTTTTTTAAATTATCAACATAATCAATACGGAGACTTTTAATTTTTTTCCTACTACATAAAGTTTTGTAAATAAACTTTTTTAGCATTATGCGACTAATTTTCTTGTCAATGGAAGGTTTTTTATAATTGTATAAGACTTTCTTTATACATTATTAAACCTGTAATACAAAAATTATAACATAGAAATAGAGGAAAATTCAATGGGAATATATATGATAACCATAATATTTTTGATGATGAAATTATAATAAATGTAATAAGAATTATAATCATGTTTATGGTAATAATATTAATAATAATGATAATGTAAATAATACTAATAATTATAATAGTAATAATAATATTCACAATAGTAATGATAATACTGATAATAATTATCGGGCTCTGCGGTGAGGGCGCTCTTCGCACCGGCAGCGTTAGGTGAGGCGGATTCAATATCGGAACTTTTTATAGCTATATATACGATCTAGGGAGAATGTTCTGTCGAGCAGACAGCAGTGAAGGGGCATTGCCAAAGACGATACCAACAACGCGCGAAAATTAGAAATTGTAATAATCATAATACACGCGCCTATTACCGAATGACCTGGAGCGCTTACTGGTCACTTTGTTAAACGATATATTATTAATTAATACCTCAGGCGCCTATCACCCGATGACCCAGGGTGCTTACTGGCCTCTCTATTAAATAATAAAATAATAAGCAATAATACAAGCGCCTATCACACAACGACTGGGGGTGCTTACTTGCCTCTTTATTAAATAATAAAATATTAATTAATAGCACAAGTGCCTATCACCCGATGACCTGGGGTGCTTACTGGCCTCTCTATTAAATAATAAAATAATAAGCAATAATACAAGCGCCTATCACACAACGACTGTGGGCGCTTACTTGCCTCTCTATTAAATAATAAAATATTAATTAATAGCACAAGTGCCTATCACCCAATGACCCGGGGCGTTTACTCTCTTGAAAAAAACCATAACCGTTAACCACATAAGAAAACCGTATATAAAAACCATAAAGAATCATGTGGTTCTTCTACTCCGTTTTCATGTGGTTTTTTGTCTGAAATAACAATGATTATAAAAATAAAACAAAAAAATAAAAAAAAATTCCTTTAAAGTGGATTAAACTTTCACTATCAGATTCTTAGCCAAGTATCTTATCCATTGGCCTAGAGTAGACTTAAATCTAGCTACCAATTTTTTATCCTTATGGGTACAGAAGGCATAGTATTCTATTATTTGTATTTGTGCACAACTGATTTTTCATATATAAGCTACAGTAGACTCATGTGTATTATTTACATGCTATAAATTTAATATTGTTATTAATAATATGTGTTAAGAAATTTGTCTTCGAGATAAAATTTCTACGGAAGATGAAACTTAAATTTAGTTCGCTGATTATATGTACCAATATACTACCGTCCTTAGTCATGCATTATCTAGTTATTATATCGATATTTAATGAACAACTAATCAAAACAAAAATTATTTTTTGCCATTTAATTGTAAATAAAAAAAATTACTTGAATATAAATATACTACTGTTATGTTGTAAATGAAAATTCTTGAAATTAATAGAAGTGTGTTCAAATACCAATAATATAATGTTATACCTTTCGTAGCTCATAAAGACGAAAAATTATCTGCCAGCATCAAGTCTACTCTAGTAAATTTTATCTTGGTACCAAATATCTTAACACATATTAATAACAATATTAAATTTATTGCATGTGAATAATACACACAATTCTACTGTAGCTTATGTATAAAGAACTAATTATGCACAAATACAAATAATAGAATACTATGTATTCTGTACCTATAAGTATTAAAAATTGAAAGCTAAGATCAAGTCTACTATAGGCCAATGCATAAGATTCTAGGCTAAGATTTTGTAAATTACGGTTCAAGCCACCTTACAGAAATTTTTTTCTTTTGTTTAATTTTTATAATCATTGTTAATGAGTCTTTAAGATTCCAAAATACTTGAACTTTAGTCGAAATATTTTTTTATGAAATGAAAAGTACGTAAAAACCATATGATTTTCATTGTTAAACCACATGGTGATTAGAGACAAAAAATCACATGAAAACTGAGTAGTAAAACCATATGATTCTTTCTGGTTTATATACATGGTTTCTTATGTGATTTACTGTTATGGTTTTTTTGGAGACAGTACTAATCGCTTTATTAAAGAATATATTATTAACTATTAGCACAAGCTCCTATTATCCGATGACTTGGGGCGCTTACTGGCCACTCTATTAAATAATAAAAAGTTAAATAATAACGCAAGCGCCGATCACCCGATAACCGAGTGTGCTGCTTGTGTTTAATTAACATTTTATTCATCGGGTGATAGGCACTGGTATTACTGCATTACTGCTTAACATTTTATTATGTAATAGAAAGGCAATTGAGCGCCCCGGGTCATTGGGTGATAGGCGCTTATGCTATTAATTAATAATATATATTGTTTAATAAAGTGACCAGCAAGCACCCCGCATCATTTGGTGATCGGCGCTTATGTTAATAATTAAAATTTTAGTATTTAATAGAGTGGCCAGTAAGCGCCCCGGGTCATCGGGTAATTGGCGCTTTTGCTAATTATTAGTAATATATATCGTTTAATAAAGCGACCAGCAAGCGCCGTGGGTCATTTAGTGATAGGTGCTTGTGTTAATTATTCATATTTTAGTATTTAATAGGGTTTCCAGTAAGCGCCCTGGGTCATCGGGTGGTAGGCGCTTGTATTATTGCTTATTATTTTATTTTTTAATAGAGTGGCCAGTAAGCACGCCGGGTCATTGGGTGATATGCACTCATTTTATTAATATTACAATTTTTATTTTCGCGCGATGTGGGTACAGTCTTTGGCAATGCCCCTTTACTGTTGTCTGCTCGGCAGAACATTCTCCCTAGATTGTATAGCTATACACACGATCTAGGGAAAAAGTTCCGATATTGAATCCGCCTCACCCAAAACTGGTGACCGGGCCTGTGCTCAGGGGCAGCTTAAGACATTCTTACGGAAGCTCCTATCCACCATCTATAGGCAAGCTGCTTGCTTTCCTCAAAATAGGCAATGCAACTACTTTAAGCGTTGCCCAAAAAGCATAATCAAAACAAAGCGTCATAACCTGTTTTCGGTTCTTTCGGAAATTAAAAAACATTGTAAAAATATTTGCAGCTTCTATTCGCCATCTATAGGTAATAAGCTACTTGCTTTCCTCAAAATAGGCAATGCAACTACTTGCGTAGTTAGAACCACAGTTTACTTTTTAATGATAAATGGATGGTCATAATAGTTACCCGTTTACTAAAATTTATGTATGTACTCTTAAAATTAATAAATATTGTAAAAATATTTGCTGAAAGATCCGAAAACAGGTTATGACGCTTTGTTTTGATTATGCTTTTTGGGCAACGCAAGTAGTTGCATTGCCTATTTTGAGGAAAGCAAGCAGCTTGCCTATAGATGGCGGATAGGAGCTTTCGTACATTCTGGTACCCTGGGCAACTGACCAGTTTGGCGCCCTACATAGCCCTACAAATTTTGGAGATGGTTAGTACTTCATGAGAAAATTATTTAGTAATTTTGTCTAATTTTTTGACAAACATCTTCGCCGTCCGTGACGGTCACAAATTTCGAGTTTTTTAATCTGACCGCGCTGATAAAAGTGGTGTTAGAAAAGGATAATAACTGTACTAAAAATTCCTATATTTTTCGGAAAAGCTAAGACATACTTACTTTACGACGCCAATGGTTACGTTTGAAACAATTTTTATTATATTTAAAGTCATTATTTTTGTGTAGCAGCCGTACAAAAATAATTACATGGTATAATAAAAATTACTATGTCTAACATAGTAAAAATTGTGATAGTACAATTTTTGCTATACAATATTGTAAATTTGATTCTAATCGTTTTAAAATTTTCCACATTTAAAAGTAGAATTTGCTCTTTTACATAGTAAAATTTCTCATTCTACTGCATTGCCATTCAGTATAGTAAAAATTACTATGATCGGAAGTAAGTTTGTACAACATCTATAGGTATGCACGCCTATTGATTTTCAAATTTAAGGATAAATTAATGTAATCAGGACAAGAAAAATATTTTTTAATTTATAATGGTTGAAAATGGATACCTGCAGACAATTAATTTGAAATCGATTGATTATTCGTTGTTAACAGTGTTGTCTACAGAAAATCTACAAAAGACGAAAGTTTAATTCCCAGTCACTGCAGATCTCTTTTAAAATAAAATACTTTTAAAACACTTCGGTAAGTATCTGTATTCTAAAAGGAAAAAAATATCTATACACAAAAAAACTGTTAATCTTAATGTTCTGTTAGTTACACATATATATATTTCGTGTACAACATGTATGTGTATGTATATATTTTTTATTTTACTTTAATATAAAAATTATTTCTGCACAAAGTAAAAATTACTATGTCACATAAAAAATTTTAATGTAATCCGGTTTTACTGTGTAGCATGGTTATTTTTATAATATGGCGAGTATTATATACTATACAATACAGTAATTTTTATAATAGTTGTAGTTCTTTTTCTAACACAACTTTTCTCAGTGTGCAAATTGTAGAATACAATAAAATTATTTAAAATTTGTAGGTTGGGTTATTAGCATATTACAGCGACTTTAGATATAGAACAGTGTATTTCTTACCTAGGGCAGAAAGTAGCACTTGCGCGCTTAAAGGGTACAATTGTTGTATGTTTGTGCCCGAGGTGAGTGCGACATTTTTTGCATCGCGGGTGGAAAGTGCAACTTTATGCCCATGGGCACACTTGCCTCCCGCCAATTACCCTAGGGCGCGAGCAAACTTTCAGTCCAGCAGGGCCAGAATGTTTCTTCCTGCCCGTAGGCGGAAAGTAACTAGTAGACGGAAAGTAGGCCCTAGGGTGCAAAGCACTTTGCGCGAGGGACGAAAATATACGTTTCAAAATTCTTTATTGTTTATAATTTTACATCAGTATTACGATCATGCTTATGTCCGTCGTTATCATATTGTCAAACTGTTTTCATGTAGACCTACGCTTTATGACTGCAAAATACGTGATACAACTAGGTGACGAAAGGTTTTAAACAAACACTACATATTGAAATGACGTATTTTTGATACGTCCTCAAATACGTAACGAAACTACGTATACATTTTCAATTGGGTATGTAATTTATCGAAAAACAACAAGACTAAGTTATAAAGATTCCATACTTTCCAAATCTTTGATTTCAAAGTGAAAAAGTACCGTAATATGCTGAAAGTCTAACCTACAAAATTTTAAAATAATTTTATCGTATTTTACGAAAAAAACGTTAACGAAAACGTATTTCTTTTTTTTTTTTTGACCCGCATATTCATTATTTTTTATTTCATACGCCGCCCCTTTCGGGTTTGGAGGGGTTCCATTACACATTTAACATTCTTTTTACATAATAATTTAATAATTTTTATTTTATCTTATATTATCTTCATTTCTATTTGCACAAATTTTCAATTCTACTTTAGCTTTATATTACATAATCATTCATGAAAACAAACAATATCAATTTATATCTTCCAAAATTCAAAAAATAAAAAAAAATAAAAATAAAACAAAAATCAAAAAAACGAAAATTAAAAAAAAATTCAAAAAAAAGAAAAATTCAAAAATTCAAATAATAATCTCCTTTTTTTAATTTGTCCTATAAATTTCTCTCATTCTTCTTTCTTCACTGCACTCTTTTTTTTTCTCTTCTTCCTTGTCCTACAATTCATTTATTTCTCTTCTCTACTATAAACTTTCTTCATTCTTCTTTCTATTGTTTATTTTCTGCTTCCTTTCTTTTTCAGATAACACGTTCTACAATCATTAATCCTACAATCCATCTAATCAACCCCATCTTCCATTATCCATAAATCCTGTCTCAAATATCCCCACTTTTCGAACTAACTTTTATCACCCCTCTTTCCACTTTAAGCCTCAGTTCGTATCCCAACCCTTTAAACTGGCCCTGCCCCTTTCCCATACCCAGAGTGCCTACGGAGTTTATCCCTGAGTCTTCTTAAGAGCAAAACCAGCCGTTGGACTTGAGAACACGTCTCAGATAGATTCATCTTTTTAACAAGTTCTTCTTACCTTATCGAACGCTTTTTGAACAAAGTTAAACAAAGATTAAACTACATTTTTTTACTTTACTTTTCCGTGGATTTTGCATTCTTTAATTAGTTTGCTCTACAGCATGGCAATCAAGTAATTTTCACTCCTCTAGGTATCAAGTATTTTATGTCTTACGGCTCAAAATGTTTAGCAGACCCAAATATTTGCTTACGAGCATAAAACAGCAGTTTACGCTTTTATAAAAAAAAAATCTAGTTTGTAACTTGGACATAAGTCATACTATACAAGCCCTTTAGGTGTGTTAGTTGCTCTTTATGCTTGTGTACAAGAATTAGTATTTTTTGTGTAATAGACAAAGTATGATTTTTTAAGTATAATGAGGTTCAAAATTGATATTATGCCATAGAGCTTGATGAACAAGTGTATTAGGATATCAGTTATGATTTGGAGACACATTGCATTCTTGCATATTACAACGTACGTCACTTCTCTTAGACGTTACTTAATTTAACGCCTTTTACATTACATTCGATTTCCCCTACTCTGCTTGGAGTTTACAAGTACCTATTTGCGCTTTCAAGTAAGTACATGTATGTGTATGTACAAATACATCACAAAGAGATGTAGACCAAGAGATTAACAAATTTAATGAAATAGATAACATCTTGAATTGAAAATTAAAAGCGGTCAAGCAATTAGGAGGAAAGAGGTTAAATGATAAGAACAGGGTCATCATAAAATTAAACAATCACTGTGAGAAACAAAAAAAGATTGAAAGAAAATTATAAACGGCTGGTTAATAATGCTCAAAAAGAGAGACATATTGAAAAGATGAATTTCAGATTTAGCGAGTAAAAAGGGTTAAAAGGGCAGTATGTTCGAAAAGCATTTGAAAAATAAACTAAAAATATTTAGGACTCATAATATCAAACCACATTAATTCTTCTTCAAAAAAATTATCTTAAGAAATAAGTAAGAATGAGAAAAATATCCTCCCTTAAAAATATCTTGTATTAAAAGTGCCACCATCTATGCATATGCACCTCTTGATACAATGATTGAGATGTATCAACATTCGCTTGCATACCATTGGTCGTATGAATTTCTTATTTACCGTCAAGCATTAAAATCACACAATTACTTTATCGGGCTTTGGTGAAAGCCAACTCTGGAAATTAAGAATGAGAAACTTATGTAAACTTACGGGGCGAGTAAATGTACAGCTCCTTGGTAGCTCAAGTGCACGGAAAATTGTTGTTACCAGAATAAGCTATACCAAAAGTGATGAGCATAGAAAAATAACGTACAGGTCTTGAGATTTCTGCAACCAGTCTCACATTTTTACATACTTATCTGGATCACCGAAAAACCTGTGTCTAGTCGGTTTTATAACTATACTAGTACAAGTTTTTCAATAGCTTTGGTACAGGATTTTTCTGTACCATGGATAGTCCATTAAATTATCATACTGCGCATGGCTTTCTACTGTACCGTCTACCGCGCGTAATACGTGCGCTTATATACAGTGGAGCTATATATATATATATATATATATATATATATATATATATATATATGCATAAATGTATGGGATTGTCATTGTTATTTTGGCTCAATATGTAAATTGTTCTTTGCGAGTAAAAACTTATATGCATGCATATATATCCAAACATGTTGATGAATATTCATTACAAGTATACTTATATACATACAGCTCCCAGCCACATGATGGCTCTGTCGGTAGCGTGTCTGTCTACAGATTTTGATGGCCGGAGTTCAAATCCCACTCTGGACAAAAATTATTTATTAAAAAATGAGGTTTTTTTCTCGGTGGAATTTGAGCTTCATTAAATCTACCTATTTCCCTACCGTTTCACATACCGTAGATTAACCAACGTATGGCTAAATACACTATACAGTATCAAAATAGCCATGTCTGAGCCCCTTATAAGGGGCGATGACAAAAAAAAAAAAAAGTATACAGCTACGTCTGTATATATATATACATACTGACATTCTGAATGCTCCCACTGGCCGACTAACCTTCTGTACTGGTACAGGAAAAACCCGTACCACGTATCGGATTTTGACGTACTAAGCATAAGGTTTAGCTATACTCAATAAGGTACTTTAAAGTATACTACCGTACCAAATATACCAGTACACATTTTTCTTGTACAGAGTATCGAAAATACTTGTACTAACATATAGAACCTGTTTTTCTGGTAACAACAATTTTCCGTGTGGTAGAGCAACTGTCTAGTAAACAGGAGATTGTGTGTTCGATCCGCACCCGGGGAGAATATTTTTCTCATTCTGATGTATTTCAAAATTTTCTTGAAGAAGAATTTATGTGGTTTGATATTATGAGTCTTAAGTATATTGGATATTGAAAAAAAAGTGGCATGTATGGATGATATAGAGTGCTTGTATTGAAAGTGCCGCCATCTATGCATATGCACCTCTTGATACAATGATTCAGATTAACAACATTCGCTTGTTACATATATATATACCATTGGTCACATGAATTTCTTATTTACCGACAAGCAATAGAGTCACACAACAGAAAAAGTTGCAGCTTAAGCCGAGGGAACAAAGTAAGGGTTTATTATTAAAAACTCAAAATGGGTTACATACTTGAAATAATTTTTGGATCAAATAACCAGAGGATGAGTCATAAAGGAGAACAATGGTTCAATGGTTTGATTAGATAGAGAAAAAAATAGTACGAGGTGAGAAAATATCATATTAAAATCGGCTAGCATCTAGTTCAGGAGTGTAGACCCATCTACTTGCAAAGCATACACAAATATATAGTGTTGAAGGGACAACATCAATATCGAAACATTAGAAAACATATTTTTTAGTAAGTCAGCTAAAAAAAGGCTGATGAAGACTTAATATGGGACATACTCATTTCGATATCTATTGAAAAAAAAAAAAAACATTTTTTTGGTAGGTATAGTTAAGTGAATTTTTCAGTAAATTAAATTTAATTATGAAGTTAAAGTTTTTATGCTCATTCAGCATAAAAATTATATAGAAATAAGAAGATATTATGAGAAGATATCTTTCATTGTAAAATAATGAAAGTTAAAGATAAATAAATTTTTGTTGAAAAATTAATGTTTTGAAGTAATGTGTACACCGCTTCTCTTTATGGCGATCTGTTAAAAAATTTTTATAGTAGTTTTCGTTGGATAAGTCCCGTCGTCTGCGGGGCTACTTTGCAGCACGAGGAACCTGCGAAGCAAGGCTCGAGGAACGTAAAGTAGCGGTGAAGCGATAGCGCTTATATGGTGAATCCTATTTTTCATACCGATGGCACACCAGTCTCTCAAAAATTCTCGAGGTTGGAAATTAGTAGTTTTCCTACGAGTTTGAAAAGTCTTTGTTTGCGAACCGAGAGGTTTGCGGCCCGAGCCGTATTAAAAGTATTTTTCCGCCCTCGGGTGGTTTTGGGAGGCTGGTACTTCCTCGGGCAAAAAAGCAGTTTTCCGATACTCGTTCGGAAAGACTCCTTTACGAACCTCGTTACGGACGCAAACAGAGACTTTTCAAACTCGTAGGAAAACTACTTTTTTTTTTTTAGTATTTCCAACGGAATTATACTCTTGGAGAGTTTGATTACGATGTACTTCATCATCAGTTCTTTGAGCTGTTTACAAGTTACTTAAAAATTGATGTGGAAGATAGGTATTTTTTTACTTAACCTGGAAAAACTGTAAGCCTGACTTTCTTATAACTAACTTCACTATTCGTCTTGTTATTGCCAAACTATGTTGTTGAGTTTGGGAAAGGCTTTTTTAATATGAGAAAAGATTTAATTTTCTTACCATGGGCACAAAGTGCAACTGCTGCGTTGCGCCCTTGGACCACACTTTGCGCCCTAGTAATCATTTTAGACCTACGGGCAGAAAAGTTTTTTGCACCCTCCGGGCCCAAAGTGATTTTCTGGGCGCAAAGTGTACCCAAGGTTGCAAAATTGTACTTTGCGTCCCTGGTAAGAAAAACAGTATACGTGATTCAGATACCAATTTACGACAACCGCACCCTTCGGGCACTCATGTTTGTACTGTGCCCTAGTGACATAATGTACCATTTAGATACTTTTGATTTTTTTTAATAAAAACTGACGTTATTAGCTTAACTGATATAAGCTCTGGTGGAGATACATGAGATCTATAGTCGTACGACAAAAATGTTTTTGTAGTAACTTCATCTTTTCTATCTCAAAATTATCTTTTACGATAAAAAGATGCTTTGACAATTTAAAATTTTTGTATCTAGTTTATGTGAAAATGAAAAAAAACCTTTTTTTTCAAGAAATGAAGTTGTCTAAATTATTTTTAATGTTATACGTATCATTAGGTGGGGACTTACGTAGAAAAACTATTCATGTCCGAAGTATCTGGAAACATTATAGACTTATGCCCTGTTGGTGCTTTAACAAGTAAACCCTATGCTTTTGTTGCTCGTCCTTGGGAAAATCATCGCACTGATAGTATTGATGTACATGATGCTGTGGGCAGTAACATCGTTGTATCTCATCGGACTGGAGAAGTTTTAAGAATTCTTCCTAGAGTTAATGAGGTGAGTCAAAATAATATTGTTATTTTGTCATAGAAAAATAATAAATGTCTAAAATAAAGTTCCGTGTGCAGATGAATAGTCTTCCTTCAATCTGAAAGCAATAAACAATTTTTTTCATTCATATATAGCCCTTGAATATTTATATATACATTAAAATGTGTGTGTGTGCGTGCGTGCGTGCGCGTGCACTTACATGTATAAGTGTATCTATTGAAAGTATACCCTAGAGTACACGTGCTGTCTTCTTTACTCAAGAAATCATCACATGTAACTCGCTCAAAAGCTATAATTAAGGATTAAAAACACAGGCTTACCCCAGTGATGGATAGATTTTAATATTCCATTATGATGCTGTGCTGAAAAAAATTACTACATTTAAGTGGAGTCATCTTATAATTTATCGTTGGTGTACTGATTGTGTTGCGTGTGGCTGGATGTGCAAACCACAGTGCAAGCACTCGATAATCCAACTACCCATGTGATCTCAAATATGTCTGGAAAACTTGTGGGAAATATAAATATAGAAATTTCCAGGCACATATGATGTCACTGAGCATGACAAGTCTTGCGCTTAATCACTGTGCATGACAGATTGCATGTTAATAATCGTCAGAGAGCGTCCCTTGCAGTAGAGATGCTACACGTGAAGCGACATCCTGTAAGTTCCAAACTGTAGTGAAATTATGAGAGTTTGATTTTTGTTTTACTTTCACAACTAGAATGTAAATTTTTATAATTCAAAATAATAAATTCTATTTAAGTTTGGAGTTTACTTTTAATTTAAAATATAGGTAGAAAATAGCAATTGTTAAATTTTTTGAAAGTTGGAACTAATAGTTTAAACTATAGGTATTACTATAATACTTAGTAAAATTGATCGTGGTATAACAATAATTTTGTACTGTACATTAAAGTTAACTATGATTTAGTATACTTTTATCAGGGAAAATACGGTTATTTTTTTTCTGAATCGATACTGAGTAGATTCTATATCTAGTCGGATATAATTAGCAGAAAAGCATGGTTAATTTTTGGAAGTTGCTATTAGCGCGAAAAAAATCATGGTGGTAGGTATTCGGTTTCTAAACAAATCTAAATAGTTTTAGACTCCAAATTGTGTCAGCTAACGGCCCAAAAAAATGGTAAATGTGGTCAAGAATGGTTTTTCGCATCCAGAAAAAAACCGGAGAGTCGGACAAAAAAGTTGTACCGTTGAAAAAGATGCGCAATTTCAAGACGAAAAAAATGAGCTTCAAAGGAATAAAATTGGCACAGCCATTTTTTCGCAATTTGCTAAAAAATGCTATTTTGGACCGTTTTTTAAAAATCTATAACTCACGTTCATTTGAATATTGAGATTTAAAAATTGAATACAAGGTAGATCTTGTGTCCACACTCAATTTTAAAAAGATCGGTTTTAAACGTTTTGTAAACTGCTGCAAGAAGCAAAAAATGGCGTTTCCACAAAAAAGTTGAACGTGGCTGGTTTTTTAACATATTGCCATTTTTCAAATGGCATTGTACTCGTCGAGAGTTATTCTATATCCTACTAAAACGTCTTTCCGATCGACATTCCGGAAGTACGCGAAAAATCTATGTCAAAAAGTAGCTATTTTCCGTGGATTTATGTGGATGTGGATTTATACGGCTCGCCGTGCCGCCGCATCCCTGAAAAATAGCCGGTTTTTGACATCAATTTTTCGCGTACTTCCGGAATGTTGAACAGAAGGACATTTTAGTAGATTATAGAATAATTTTTGACGAGTATAATGCCGTTTGAAAAATGACAATATGTTGAAAAACTAGCCACGTCCAACTTTTTTGCGGAGGGATAATTTTTTGTTTTTTGCAGCAGTTTGTGAAAAGTTTACAACCGATCTTTTTAAAATTAAGTGTGGATGTTAAGAGGCACAAGATCTACCTTATATTTAATTTATAAGTCATAATATTCAAATGACCGTGAGTTATTGATTTTTAAAACATCGGTCCAAAAGAGCACTTTTTGGCAAATTGCGAAAAACGGCTGGGACAATTTTATTTCTCTGAAGCTCATTTCCTTTGTCTTGAAATTTTGCATCTTCTTCAACAGTACAACTTTTAGTGTCTGACTCTCCAGTTTTTTTTCTAGACGCGAAAAACCATTTTTGACCACATTTATCCTTTTACTTGAGTCGTTAGCTGACACAATTTGGAGTCTAAAACTATTAAGAATCGTTCAGGAACCGAATACCTACCACCATGATTTTTTTTGAGCTAATGGCAATTTAATTTTTCAAAAAGCTAATTCTATCCTACTAATCTTGCAAATAAAATATTTTTGTGATTAGAAATAAATATTATTTAGTATTTGTTGTTATTCATTTTTTAAATTATTATTAATAGACACGCTAAAAAAAGATTGCTGATTCAAATACCCGTTTACACAAATACAATTAAATCAATATTGATTGAAAAAAACTAAATGTTTATTGTAAGTTCATTGAATATGTAACGTTGAACAAAAATAATTTTTTTAATTTCAAATCTTATTTTGTAATCTCGACAAATATTTATTATACTTAAATATACATTAGTTTGTTTGTTTGAGTGTATGCGTATACATGATTATTTGGATTATCATAGTTTCGGTTTTTCAGTGTATTATGCCTTTTTTTAACTTAAAATTTGAATAAGTCTTTCTGTATATGTTATTACAGTTTAAAGGTACCAAAAATAACCGTTGTAGAATCATTCTGAAGTTACTTTTATGTACATTCCTAATTTTCACCATCATAGTTAATGATCATCTTGTTAGAAGTATGTACTGCTTTTTTTGGTAGCTATTTTTAAGTTAAAATCGTAATAAAGTATTTTAATTGAATGGTGTAACGTTAAGCTAAAAATAATAAGTACAATGTTTGCATGGATAAAAATACCTTTATTTACGTGCCTGCACAACATCGTTGTTCACTCCGGAATAAAAAGTAACGTATATGCACAAAAATATATTTACTTACATGCCATTTTACGTGTATTCACTGAGCCTCTTACGATAAGCTGAGTGGAGAGAAGAGGTACTTGCAACGGGCCCAGCAGCAGCAGTGACTCGTAGTGTACTTAGGTGTGTGCGAGAGAGAAAGTGGAAGAATAATTGGTAATGTAGTTTACCTTGGAGCACTGAAAGTACTGGAGGTATTCAATTTTCTCTAAAAATAGCTGCTTGAAATAAGTTGGTATTTACAAGCTAGTAGTGTTGGTAGAGCCAGTCATATCATAGATAGAAAAGGGAGAGTTAAAACAGTTATAACAAGAAACTAAAACAGTGTTTTTGGTGCAAACATTTTTCCGTGTCAGTAAACAGATGCATTTTTAAAAATGAATTCAACCAAAATTTTCCTATAATTAATTTTAGCTTACTTAAAATTCACTTTTAATTGTTAAAATTCGATTACTTGAGATTCAAATTTGTTGCTCTACAGACAGTTTTCTTTTATGTAGTTGTGGAATAATGCCATTTAATTGCAAATTTGATGGCATTAGCTCACTAACATTCTCAAAATAATTGCAATGTTCGAACTATTTAAAAGCTTCATTAACAAAATTTTGTGTCATTTAAATTAAATATTTCCAATGAATGAAAAATAAAGATTTTCCCTGTTGTACGTACATCTCTGCTTTGAGCCCATTTTGTTTTTCCATCTGTTTGGTTTCGCGCCCGAGCGCGACAGCCGAGCAAAGCGCTGCGTGCACTTCCGCCATGCTCACGGGCTTCCGCCTTGCTGGGAGCCGCCTCTGCGTTCGGGCACTTAAGCACTGCTCTCCGAGACGGCCGGACGCTTGTCCCGCTCACACTCACGACGCCTCTCACGCTGTAATTAACCCTCTTGTACAATATCTAATAAAGTGTTTTACCAAACATGGGTCCTTTGAGAGCCGGATTCCGCGGAGATAACCAGCGACCAGCAGCCCAGAGGACAGCCGGTGGTTCCACATTATTTGAAGCAATGTAAGTATAAGTGACAAACAAAGCGCGAACATGGCCGCCGCGGTCGCCATAGTGCCCGCGGCCCGGCACCAGTCGTTCGGCCACGGCAATGTCGAAGCCGTGTCGCCCTGCACGCGTGAAATGTTGTGAGGGACTGCCGCGGCTGACAGAGCTCGCGGTCCAGTCATTTGGCCCAGCCACGGTGGCAAGCAGGCTGTGTCGCTGACGGCCAAAGTTAACGAGTGGTATAGACGTGCCCCGGCTTCATCAAGCCGCCATTGTTGCAATGATCTGCCGACGGCCTCCTTGTCGGCCGTGGCGGCCATCTTGTCGTCTCAAGCGCGTCGCCTGCCGATTCGACTCGAATTGTCGACCCCCCTAACACCGCCAGCTGTGGCTCGGTGGCATATTCCGCTCAAGCGTCGAATACTAATGTTTCAGAATGGACGAAGGCTGGACCGCGCTGTTCGGTGCTCAGTCGGCTCTTACCGAGGTTGTTGGCCACATGGCCCGCACCATTCATGAGATTGAGCCAGCCCGCTGGAGCTCGGGCATGGTAGAAGCGAGGTTGGAGTTGCTCGGCGGATATTGGGGCGATTTTCAAGCCAACCATCTCAAGCTCATCGAAGCTCCGCCACCGGAAAAGGCGTCTCGGTTGGTCCAGCTGTACACTGACGTGGAAGCGCACTACCTCGACGCACGGTCTTACCTCTACGACGCGAGAGACTCCCTGGCGCCGGCACCTGTCCCTCCCGGGCAATTTCCGGGCCCAGGGAACCCGGCTTCGGGCCGTGGGCCTCGCTTGCCGAGAATCAGCATTCCGAACTTCTCCGGGAGACGAGAATACTGGGAGAGCTTCCGTGATCTCTTCCGAGCACTGATCCACGAGGACTGCCAACTCACCAACATCGAGCGCCTGTTCTATTTGAAGTCGCTCGCTCAGGGAGACGCTAAGACGGCCCTCGAAACGGTCCAGGTAGCCGAGGCCAATTACTCTACGGCATGGGCTCTGCTTGAAGCGCGCTACAAGCACAGCCGCCTTCTCTTCCGCGACCATGTCACAGCCCTGCGGAACATCAAGCCACTCAGAGACGAGTCCGCCCGCGGGTTGCAGAGCCTCTTGGACACCCTGGAAAAACATCGCGACCAGCTTCGCACCTTAGGTCGTCCCGTTGCCGGCTGGGACGATTGGTTTGTCTCGTGTGGAATGACTGGCATGGATCCAGCGACGAGGCGTGGATGGGAGGAGGAGTTCCAACGGTTGGAGAGTACCGTTTCCGGCTCCGAGGTTGACGTCACCACATTCGCCACCTTGACCGACTTTCTTCGGCGCCATTGCCGCGCCGCCATCTCTGTCGAAGCCTCGCAGCCCGCACGTCCCTTCAGCGGGACAGCCGCACGCTCGAACTCCTCGACATCAGGACGCAATTACCACGCCCTCGCCACGTGCAACGATACGCCGTCGTGCCCGGCGTGCCACGAGGGCCATTATCCCGGGCGTTGTGCGCAGTTCCAGGGGCTTGATGTACGTGCACGGAGGGAGCTCGTCTACCAGGCACGGCTGTGCTTCAATTGCCTCCGACCCGGGCACGCTGTGAAGTACTGCCCCTCCCGGTCGGCTTGCCAATATTGCCGAGAGCAGCATCACAGCTCACTGCACGACGGTGCCCGTCGCTGCCGCTTGGGGTAGCCCGACGGCTCTACATCATCAAAGCAGCCCCGCACGGACCCGCCCACCTCTTCATCGGGAGAGCACTCGACTGACGCGTCACCTCAAGCTTGACTAGCCGTGCTTCTGACCGCCCTCGTCCATCTGAGTGGTCCTCCTGGTCGTCAAGTTCCGGCCCGAGCGCTGATCGACGCGTGCTCCGAGGTCACCGTCATCTCTGCGACTCTCGCGCGCCTGGTCGGCGCACGACTAGAAACCATCGAAGCCAGCATCTCCGGCGTCGGCGGCGAGTCCGCCGTCCGGTCCAGAGTCCGAGCCCACCTCCGCCTTGAGCTTCCAGGGCCCGCACCACCGGTCGCGCTGACAGCGCTGTGTTTGCCCAGGCTCGGCCTGGTATCCCCCTCCACCCCACTGCACCCGGAGGCAATCCGGCAGTGGGCTGACTGCGAGGGCCTCGCCGATCCTTCGTTTGGCACGCCACAACGCGTCGACTTGCTGCTACGACTCGGCTACACTCAACGAAGAGAAATCGTCGGGCAGCGCACAGTCTTCGGCTGGGTATTGGCAGGCCGTGCCGTCGGGCTCGCTCCAGGTACGTCGGCCGTCTGTGCAGCCGCCCAATCCGACGTGGCTCCGCCTTGGCACAACGAGCTAACCGATCTGCTACAGCGGTTCTGGGAGATGGAGGATCTTCCTCAGGCTCACCGCCGCTCAGATGAGGACATCGAGTGCGAGCGTGCGTTCGCAGACCACCGACGCGCCGCGGACGGACGGTACATCGTGCGCCTCCCGCTGAAGGGCAGCGGTTCGCTTCTTCTTGGTGACAGTCTTCAGAGCGCCAAGGCCTCGAAGCCCCGACATGGCTGTGGAGTATAGTCGATTCATGGCTGACTATCTCGCGATGGGCCACATGCGCCCACTCACCAGCGCTGAGCTTGCAGCTACAGCTGGGCCCGTCAACTACATCCATCATCATGGCATCTGGCAGCATGCTGATCGTGGGTGCAAGCTCCGAGTAGTCTTCAACGCGTCCAACCCGACTTCCAGTGGCCACAGCTTGAACGACGTCCTCCACGTTAGACCCAGACTCCAACCCGCGCTCCCATCGGTGCTCATGCGCTGGCGGCGGCACCGCGTCGCCTTCTGCAGCGACATCCGCATGATGTTCCGGCAGATTTGGATCGACTACCGTGACGTCGACCTGCAGCGGATCGTCTGGACTGCCGATCCCAGCCAGCCTCCAACCCACTACCAGCTGCTCACTGTGACTTACGGCGAATCGTGCTCGCCTTACCTGTTGCTGCGTACCCTCCAACAGCTATGCCAGGACAAAGGCCACAACTGGCCCGAAGCTGTGTCAGCCGCCCCGTGTGACCGCTATGCCGACGACTTTCTCTCCGGGGCCAACGACGTCACCGCGGCTCGGCACCTCCGCGACCAGCTGAGCGGGCTCATGAAGGCCAGCGGCTTTCCCCTGCGGAAGTGGGTGGCCAATGTCCGCGAGCTGCTCGACGATCTGCTTGAGGACGTCTGCTTACGTCCGACCTGGGAGCAGCTCAGCGCTGAAGGCCTCGTCAGCGAGCTCGGGGTCAAGTGGGATCTACCGTCGGACTGCTTTCAGTTGACGCCTCCACCACTCCAGCCGCAGAGCACAAAGCGGACGATGCTCGCGGCGCTCGTGGGTCTGTTTGACCCATGCAGCTGGCTCGCGCCGATCGTGTTGAATGCCAAGCTCTTGCTCCAGGATCTCTGTCGCGCCAGACTGGGCTGGGACGAGCCTGCACCGATCTCAATGACTCGCCGATGGGCGGAATTTACCGCCGAGCTCCAGGCCATCTCCACCTTCACCTTACCGCGCTGGATTGGAGTCAGGCCTTCTTCCGAGCTTCACCTGCATGGCTTTTCGGACGCTAGTCGCCTCGCGATGGCAGCCGTCATCTACTCTCGCCTCGCGCCCGGGGCTGGGCTGGCGCTCTGCCACATTCTTCTGGCTCGGACGAAGCTCTCGCCGATTCGCTCGCTCACGCCGGCGCCAGAGACATCCGCGCACATGACGATTCCGCGCCTCGAGCTCCGCGCCGCACTGATTGCCGCCAAGCTCCTGCGGGCCGCTGCCGACGAGCTACGCGTACCTGTCGACCGCTGTCACGCATGGTGCGACTCACAGATCGTTCTGCACTGGCTGCGTTCAGACAGGCCAACCAACAACGTGCTGATCGACAACTATGTCGCCCTAATCCAGGAAATCCTGCCTTCGAGCGTCTGGCGATACGTGCCGACCCAGTCAAATCCAGCCGACCTCGCGACCAGAGGTGCCGACATGACCGGCCTTCGCTCGCAGCGCACTTGGTGGGAGGGCCCCGCTTGGCTCGCCGAGGACGTCGACTCGTGGCCCCTAGACCCGCTCCCCGCACCGAACCAGCATTCATCCATCTGCTGCGTAGTGCAGCAGCTCGACGCCAGCTACCTCGAGCAATTCTCCAACTTACGCATGCTACTAAGCTTCCTCGTACGCATTCGTCGATTCGTCCGGAGCCGCTTGGGCAGGGGCTCCATGCTTTCGGTCGCTTCACCTCTTACGCCGACCGAACTCTACGACGCTTTTCTCGCGTGTGTACGCCTCAGCCCGGAGAGATCATTCTCGGACGACCTCCAGTGTCTTCGACGGGGCGAACGTCTGCGGAAGACGAACCCCTTGGTACCGTTAGCAGCCTTCCTCGATGACGACGGGATTCTGCGCGTTGGCGGGTGGCTCGAGCGTTCGCCGCTGACCAATGAGGAGCGGCACCCGCCGATCCTCAGCGGCGCCTCTTCCCTCGCTTCCATGGTCATCGCCTGGGCGCACTCTCGGGCGCTGCACGGTGGATACCGTGTCACCAGTGCCTACGTCTGCAAGCGCGCTTGGCTCCTCGGTGGGCCCCGGCGGATCAAGGCTCACCTCCGCAGGTGCGTCGTCTGCACCCGGCTGCGAGCGCGACTGGCGACTCAACTCATGGCCTCACTGCCGTCGTCTCGAGTCTCCCTTTCTTGTGCCTTTGCCTGCACCGGAGTGGACTACGCCGGCCCTTTCCATGTACTCTCCGCCAGAGGACGAGGAGTCCGGACCACGAAAGGCTACATCGCCGTTTTTGTGTGCCTCGCCACCAAGGCCCTGCACCTGGAGCTGGTCGGCGATCTCTCAGCTGCGTCCTTCTTGGGCGCCCTCCACCGATTCGCTGGACGCCGCGGTCGGCCCGGCGAGATATGGAGCGACAACGCGACTTGCTTCCGCCGCGCTGATGTTGAGCTGCGCTATGCCTTGCTGACAGCCGAGCTTGACTGGGGATTGGTCGCGGGCTGTCTCGCCGATCAAGGAGTTGCTTGGAAGTTCATTTTACCGGGTGCTCCTCACTTCGGTGGCTTGTGGGAGGCCGCCGTCAAGTCAACCAAAAGTCACCTCCGGCACGTCATGGGGTCACGCCATCTCACCTACGAGAAATTTTCCACGTTGCTCGTTGGCATCGAGATGGTCTTAAATAGCTGGAGCGACCACTGACACCGCTATCTGGAGACACTGGAGACCTCGATATTCTCACCCCAGGGCACTTCCTCGTCGGTGGCCCTCTTAACTCCATCGTTCTGCCCGGCCCCCCTGTGGAGAGCTTGGATGCGCTCGCCCACTGGAAACTCGTTCGGGGGGTCTGGTCAACAGCGGTCAAAATGGACTACTCCTCGCAGGAACTTCATCGTTGGCGATGTGGTCGTTCTCCTCGACGCTACACTTTTGCAGTCCTGCAGCCGATGGCCGACCGGCCGTGTCATCAGCGTCCACCCGGGAGCCGACGGCTTTGTCCGCGCTGCTACCCTCAAGAGGGCGACTGGCGTGTACGAGCGATCCATCACCAAGATGGTCTTGCTGCCTGTGTCAGCGCCTCCCGTGGCTCCGCCGCCTCCAGAACACTCCCCGACCGACCCCGGTTTGGCGGGCGGCACGTAGTTCTTCGATCCAGGATCGAGGCGGGCGGATTGTTTGGTTTCGCGCCCGAGCGCGACAGCCGAGCAAAGCGCTGCGTGCACTTCCGCCATGCTCACGGGCTTCCGCCTTGCCGGGAGCCGCCTCTGCGTTCGGGCACTTGAGCACTGCTCTCCGAGACGACCGGACGCTTGTCCCGCTCACACTCACGACGCCTCTCACGCTGTAATTAACCCTCTTGTACAATATCTAATAAAGTGTTTTACCAAACACCATCTCTAAGTTTTTATTATTCTTTTCACTTTATTTTTACGACTATTACTTTACAACGTTTCCGATCTACTTGTTTTCTTCCTTCTACTGTCTTTTAATTACCACGATCTTCCGCTATTCTGACAAAATTTGATTCAATATTTTTATTTTATTAAGTCGTCCAATTATATGATCATATTGCATTTACGAAATCTTCGATGGCTTAGTGGTTAGCGTGCTAGCAGTCTCTTAGCTGGAGGAATTCGAAGTGTCGTGGATTTGAATCCTGTCGAAAATTATCGATTTTTTCTTAGGCTTTTTCGATGTAATGAGTACCCAGGATATCGAAAAACCACTTATCTAATTTTTAAAACGAATAGTAGATTTTTCCGGCGATGCCTTGCGATCTTCAGAGGCCTCCTTTTCAAAGGAAAGTCAATACCTTTTATTACACTTGATAATAGCTGGGATGTGCTTGAGACCATCGCTGCGCCCTGTAAATAGTACCCGGTAGCACAGATGACCGAATCGTCTGAGAGAAACTTTGCTAAGGGCCTGCATGAAAGACTTGCACGTTTCAGAAATAGGAGGATGATTAAGGAAAAAAAGTAACGATGGTAAATATTAGGAATGTAGGATATGGAGAAATTCCGTAATAGGAATATGTATAATTTAAATACTATAAATATAATTATTGCATTGATGACTTAAAACAATTTAAAAATAGACAAAAACTGTATAATTGCTTTCAGCTATTGTAAATGTGCTTCGTATGTAATATTCCAGTTGCCTAAGTAGCTGTGATAACGCTAAAAACTTTGTAAGCACATAAAGTATTATTTTATGAGTTATAATAATAGGGTAGATATGGGTATTACTAGCGCTGCTCTTATTACTGGCAAATATAACATAACCTCTCGATATTATTTATACTATATTGTTTATAAACGTATAATCTCTTGATCTGACGGTTGACGCTGTGTACCTCAAAAAAAGATCTTTCCTTATATAACTGTATCCAGTTCGATATTTATCCGTTAATGATTAAAAGTCCACTACAAAAGCTCAAAGTACTTCGCAAGATCGGACAAACCCGAAAACTAATCTTTGGTTATATAATCTCTTCCACATTATCGCCATTGGCCTTCTGAAAACGCAATAAATGAGAAATTGAGTTTAAAACTTCATTTGTAGCAAAAATAAATCAAGGAAATCTAGAATAAAAACGTATATAAATTGAAAAAACCGAAGCAAAAAAACAGCTTAGAGCAGAGAAGCAAAGTACAACTCCTATACAAAAAGAAAACAACAAATTGCAAAAGTACCAGCAAGCTTATCTAAAAGAGCAAGAACGAATTGAAAAGCAAAAAGCAAAAGTGTGAGAATGAACAAAAAAAAAAAGTTAGAAACTTTGGTAAATATAAAAAAAACATAGATTTGAAAACCATGAATGCTGGCTTACAAGCTGATTGAGAAAAAAGTATTTATTCATAGTCGATTTTTTAAATTCTTTTTATTTCAAATTTAATCAAAATATTTAATAACTCATCATTGCATGTGATTTTTGAGATAAAATAAGAGTTGACAGTATTCAGGTGCCAGTAATTAAAGCATACTGCTAGTATTAGATGCATATTGCCTATTGATATAAATATTTAAAATTATAATGTATATTCTTAATCTCAATAATAATTAATGTCCGTTAATCAATTAAGTTCAAAATAAAATAAAAAATTTAGCAGATTCGTTTGTTTTTGTTTTCTTAATAGCAAATTAAAGTGAACTAAAAATAATTCCGTAATATCCACATTTACCCTAATATTTCATTATAAATTTCTATCGTTTTCATAACTCTTTTTCTCTATCCTTTGGCTTGATTGTCCAAGGCTTGAAAAAATCAGACATTGACCATGCTTGCTATCGGTTTGTCTCTCGTGCTGCGCATTATAGCCTAGTCTTCTTTCAGCTTCGACGACGACGGCTTGGATTTCAGACGAAGTGATTGTCACATGCTCAGAGCCATCAGCACAGTCCTCTCATCGTTGTTCAGTCTAAGTAGCAGACTTTAAACTCCCGAGGGTGATTAAATCATTTTCCACCACGTTGAAAGCCACTCAACCGAAGAGGGGTCGTTGAACAAATTACTCAAATGACTTGACAAAACTGTAGTTAGATTTTTTAATTATTATACAAAAACAATGGGACCAATTTAATTTTACAATAAATTAATAAATGAAGTTAGTTGTTATTACTTATAAATACAAAAAAACTTGTTTGGCCTCATAGATTCTGTTGAAAAAAAAGTAGTAAATAATATTTTCGTTAAATAAAAACTTACTCAATAAAAAAAGAGACTAATTGTTAAAGAACTCTCAAAAAGGCATGGGTCTTTCAGAGGTTTGTCCTCATGTCTGTATAAACATAATAGTAGCAATTCGTCCCCTGCTCACTCCGTGCTTCAACCCGCCTTATGCTTAAATTTAATGTAATATGGTAAGGCCGTATTGTCAAAGGTCTCTTTTTTTCAGCTCTGTGTATTGATATTTAACAGTTTTACAACGTGATTACTTATTTTTGCATTAAATATTTCTAGTTCGATCAATACAATGTTGAATAAAAATTTCTATACTGGACAGTTCAAAGAGTCATGCATCAATTTATTTATTTTAATAAAGTTAGTTTGCGAATACAGAGGTAAATTTAATTTATTTGTATTTTAATTAAAAGACTTACTTTGAGAAAATGTTGTTATTTACAACAATAAAGAGATAAAAGAAATTTAAAAAATGTATAAAATAGCAGACACACCTAACAGTTTAGTTTGGTTAAATAAAATCAGGATTTTGCAAAATCTTATTAGTACTTCCGTATCTTGGAAAAAAATATTTTTAATAACAAACTTAAAATTTAGGTTAAATGAACAAAGAAACCGATATTACTGCTATAGGTAGATTGAATTTAGTATTAATAAAAGTTTATGAAGCATTCTCTTTCAAATTAATATTAAATAAAAAAGTTGAGCATTTTCATTTAAAGACTTAAAAACTCGTAAAAAGATGAAATCCTGTAAGATATAATACTAATAGATGCTGCAATTGCCATGAACTTAATCGAATATAATTCTGAAATTGATAATGCTTTCCAAGAAATTAGTACTGCTATGATTTTTTTTATTAATTAAAGCAATTTTTCGCATGCTTTTGAAATCAGAAAATGTACAAAGTGATAAAATTTGTAAAAAGTGTAGAAAACATTACCAAAGATTTCTATTGAAATGAAGAAAATTGTTTTTTTAAACATTTTTATGAAATTTTTAAACCAAAAAATAAACCGTGGAAATTGTTCTATTCACCGATATCAAATAAAGTTAATTTACAAGGCATTCGTAACACTAAGAAAATTACAAACTCAGCTACATAATAAACGAAAAAAAACGTTTAAAAAATTATTTTGTGAAAACGTCATTACACTTTATTTCCATGATTGATTGATTTTTCTCTAATTTTTATTTTCGATTCAATGTAGTATTTAAAGAATGTTGCTTAGTATAGCGCTATGTATTCTTAAGTTTCCTTATAACATAACAATTTGATTTATTTTTAAATTTAAAACGTATGGTGGTCACCATTTATGTATATTCTTGAGAGATTATACTGGAATATCTATATCTATAATATCATCTGTGCGATCACCCTTACATTAGGCGTAGTCCATGCTGTAATACGTATGTTCTATTCCTTTCATTGCACTCAAAACTAAGTTGTTTAAAACGTATGATTATTCATTATAAGTTATTAAAACTACTTTGTGGAGTTGAATACTTATGTCATCTCCACGCCCATTGGACGTGGCTTATGCTTTTAATTAACCTCTAATTTAAGAGAAAAAAGCAACTATGTAAAGCATTTATGACTAATATTATCTCAGAAGTTATCTAAAAGTGGATGATGCAAGCAAACGAATACAAAACGACTGAACTTCTGAACGGATGAGTACGAGTTGTACGAACGAAATAAACGAAATAAATAGTACAAACAAACCCAACAAATCAACGATGATAATTAAATGTACCATAAATGTGTAAAACTTTTAATATGTATGAAGTAAGTGTTACTTTCAATTTAAGTGTTTATAAATTAAATTTATTTTTTGAGGTGTGTAGAGATCTATATTTTAGAAAAAATTTCAATTTCGACATCTGTCCGGAAAGTATCGGGCCTTCCTCTACAACTACGTGCCATAGTGTTCTAGCGAACTCTGTGCAACTGTTTTTGACTAAACAAAGTATCGCATTACTGCGACTACTTCCGTTCAATTCCGACATAGCCCCCTGTGACTTTAGGCTGTTTCTGAAAATAAAAATGGCGCTGAGGTAAAAAACATTGTAAGGAACAAAATTTTTCAGTTATACAAAAAAGAACTTTGTCATTGTTTGTTTTGATTCTCTGCTGCTCTGTCTCTCCGTGGTTCATAAGGCTGATTAGCTTTTTACGTAACTACAGAAAAGTGCCCTGTATACAAATATCTACTAATACATATTAGTTTTTCATTTATTTGTATGAGCTTTTCACGTAACTAAATGGGTTGCTTGACTTTGTACATAACTGCAGAAAATTGCATTATCAAAATTGCTAGAATATAAGTAAATTTGAAATTACGCGCGCGACACTGGAATGCTAGGCATTGTAGGAGCTTTTGATTCGCGTGATTGATACATGGTTGATGACAATACGTATATTCAGTGTATAGATAGCCGTTGCTGACGCAAGATGTCTAATGTTGGATATGAAATGTTAATTATAAATAATTCAAGTAAATTATAGAAGGTATGTGTGAAGTATTTATTTTCCCAGACTTATTTATTTTTAACATCGTAGCAGAGGTCCGTGGTTTGAGTTGCCTGTTTCGTTTTTTTCTTTATTTTTCACGTGTCTCTTCGGAGGCACATGACAATCACTTGTAAGTGAGGCTCAAATTAAAAATGGATAAAAAATATGTAAAGTATTAAAAAGATTAGTATAAAACGTGTGAAGTGATATGTTCCACAAGTGTTTCAGTGCAAAATTTATTGACATGCAAAAGGATTAAAAAGTTTTATGACAGAGGAAGTTTGGCACGTGTTTAGTGGAAGAAAGTGTAAAGGCAATGTTCAAGTATAGGTAAATGGAAAATATACAAGAAAGAGAAAGAACTCAACAGATTGACATGAAGAAAATCTTAAAAGAAATAAACAGTGAAAATTTTGAGTTAAAAAAGCAAGACAGACAGTACGTGAGAAGAAGAAGAAGAAGAAAAAACGTGCTGTATATATTAAAAGGAGTCGAAATCGAAAAGTAAGAAGACCAGATGGTGGACGATATTAAATTCATGTTACCAATTTTTAATGAAAGTGATTATAGTTTGTGGAAAAAGAGAATATCGATGTATTAAAGGTTAAGAAAATGTGAAGATGTAATTAATCAAGAAACAAGAAATCAAAATATAACAGAATCAGCTTAGAAAGAAAAAGATTTGAGAGCGATTTTTCCTTATCATAATTGTTATGAATTGTAAGACAAGCTTTATAGGTTATCGATAAACAAATGTGGCTGTAAGATGTGTCTTGTCTGAAGTTCTTAGAGCTACGATGGTTGAAGTTTATGCCACTGCTTGATCAGATTTCCTATCTTGGGATCGATTCTAACTGTCGGCAGATTTTTTTTTTTTTTTTTTCAATGCAATTCGTTATTCTGGTTAGATTTCTTATTTTACGTTTTCTTTAAATTTACAACTAATGTTGCAAACACTGTTTTTTCGATACGTTGAAATAATAGTTATCCATGTAACAAGTGCCAAAAAGACGATTTTCTGTACGAGTCTCGATTGACTATCACAAGTGACCAGTTGCTCGCAAGGCACGAGTAACCGTCACCAGCCACAATTGCGAGTTTATCACACAAGTGTGGAAAATCGTCCCGCACGAGTTGCGTACAAGATTTTTCGCTATAAGTGTGACAGAAATGGTAAGTATGTTGATGATTCGTGAGAAAGGTTGTGCGGGGTTCAGGGACTGCAAAAATACCAAATGATCGTAAAAAAAGTGTTTTTATGCCTCACATATTAAAGCAAAAATTTGGTTAAATTTAAATTATATTTTGTAACATAAACTTTGAATTACTTAAACAAAAACATTTCCAAAGAATTTTCCAAGGGTATCCATTTTTTTTAAAGGAACCCGCACAAATACATCAGAATTGTTGTTCCCAAAGAAATTTTCTGTTTTTCGTATACGCGATTACGGGTGCATTCACGTTTGTATGTGAGCATGATTTATGTTAATTATATTTGAATGATCGTGAGCTTAAGAATACAATACTTACGACTTTGTCTCAATACTTACCATGGGTACCATGATTTACCCCATCTAGCCTTTCCTTTACAAACATCTTCTACAGGAATCTTGCTGATTTGACTCGTTTTTTCCCATAAAATGAGGGCAACAGTTTGCATCTTCTTGAGAGTCTTAATTTTCTCTCTTGCTCTGAAATCGACGCAACTAGATAACTCGTCGAAATTCAATTTTTTGTGCTTACCTTTCAAATAAACATCCAAGAAGTTAGCTGATAACCTATACTACCTATAGCAACCAACCCTAGTATCATCTATCATGACAATCTGTTACAAAATACGATTAACGGCTTTGACATTATTCTTAAATATGTTGAAATAAACTTGGATATTATTAATCGTAAGATTATTAAAGATAGTAAAGTATCCTGTCCAGTACCTTATTTTTTATTCAGCCTTACTCGCCTTACAACTCTAGTAAAGCCTGCGTGGCTCGATTTTCATGCAAACCTCCAAAATTTGTATTGCTTATTGCACGGAATCTTTCAGAATAACTGCATACTCACATTATTATTGAAGTAACAACGTTGATTGTTGACATTGATGGCATAGTGCTAATGATGACGCTGCAATATGTAAACTTAACGCCCAAAATGGTAATATTATGCGCACCAATTTATTTAATAGTTAGGTACAAGCTATAGCGAATTTGTCAAGGAATGCGCGTGCGTCAGTCGGGTTTTCCGAATTTCCTCTTGCACCTATGGTGTATATAAGTATTCAATACATCGTGTGTTCGGAAGCACAATTAAAAGCCATAATAATAGAGCTGGCTTTCCTGCGTCTCTATAAAATGTATGAATGTTATACTCTGCGCCCTTGTTATAAATATTTTTACTGATACTCATTCAATCAGAGGCACTACAAAGTAGGCTTGTACACTATAATATGCCCTGATTAAACATTTTTTTAGTGTAATCAATACAACAACAAAAAAGCGTGAATCATTTTTAAATGAATATTGAAATTTTAATTTTAATCAATGTCCTAAAGTTTTGTTGCGTCAAATAAAATTGTTTCAACAAGAATGAAGAAATTACATTCAACTTTTTTAAAAATTTCATTTAAGGCAGAAACAAGCATGCCAAACAAAAAATTAGATACAAGCCTGTCGAGTGACGATTCAGTGATTTATTCAACACAATAATTTCCTTAAACCTAAAGAAATGCAAACGTTCCTTGAAAGAGTATTCTCGGAGTGGAAGGTATCGGTTCTTAAAAAGACAGACGAGAGAAGAACTAGAGAGAGATGTAGAAAGTTCTTTGTCAACGAGTAGCTCAGAAATTCACTTGACTGGTATAAGATACTTCTTAAATAAATTATTTTATTATTAAAACTTCTCTTAACGTGTCACTTTTGTTTACATTGTTTTCAGATAGTTCTGAAGTATTTGACAGTGATCAACAGCGAATTGCATGTCACCAAACATTTCAAAATCTAACAACAACAAAAAATAGTTACTCATCGATGAACTTTTTCAGTTATAATCAAAGTAAATATTTATCATACTACATAGAATATAATCTCAAATTTTGCCTCATTAAAAAGCATCAAAGTCATTTAATATTAGTCAGGTCACCTTTAATTATTTTGATCGACAGCATACTGACTTTTTGTACAAAAAGCTTAGAATTCTAACGTTATTTATTTTAAATATTCACATTATGGTGGGCGTACATCATGATACATGCACCGTGTCATGATTAAAATTTAACGATATTTTTTAAAATGATGATTTTCATAATGTGACTATTAATGAAATAAAACACAGCAGACTAAGGCAATGTTTTTTTTTTTTTTTTTTTCCTTTCTCAAACATTTACAGAAAAAAATTACGAGCGACCTTTTCAAATTCAATTTTTGAACTGCAATTTTCAGGAACTTATTCTTTTTTGGTCTATAAAATTATACCGTAACAATAAAAAAAAATGCATTAAAAAAAAAATTTAGTTTTGTGCCATTTTTTAAATCTTAAAAAATTTGGAGCGACCTTTTAAAAATATTTGTTTGCGCTGTCCTTTGAAGGGAGTTCTTAGCACATCAGAAACTAACATGTTTTCACTCAAGATTTAGAAAAAAAAATTGGTTTTTTTGCGCCTTAGAAAATAGAGATTTAAAATGATATAGCATTAAAGTACAAAGTTTCATGAAAGGCTATACCAAGTTTTAGATCATTATTTTGAGTGGAATAATTTCTAGGAGTGATTTTATGAAAATCCATTAAGCCACTTAAAAAGTTGAGCTGATAGCAGACAGTGTACTCAGTGTATCTTTGTCTCCTGCATGTATGCAGCATACGAGCTTAAAACAAATTTGTTAACGTTTGTGCAAATATCTCCATAACTGAAGACGCGATTTTGTTGAAACTGTGCACATGTATTAATAAAGTTGTCATAAATAACATGTCATTTTTTCAAAAAATTCTCATCGCTTCGTCAAGCATAATAGGTATTTGTCTAAAACTTGTTTGACAACTTACATTTTAGCCCATGTTAAACACAACGAAAAAGGGAAACTTCACGAAACTTTTTTCCGACGTCTGTAGACACTGTTTTGTTGAAACTTGGTGTTTACATCAATACAATGCTTCTTTTCAACACATATATTTTTTTCGAAACATTTTTGGAAGAGCATGTACAAACCAAATTCGCTCTATTGTCACTGGTGTCGTGGTTGCAAACGAAGGATTGTGCCAGTAATTGGGACCAAAAGAGGTGTTTTCTTGGAAATAATAAATACTTGAGGTTAAGTCACTCTATGTTGCTTATTTGACCTAAACTGTACGTATATGTGAGGGTCTCTTCGCAGTTGAAGAGGCCTCGTGTTCAATAAGGGAATTTACGTTAACTCAATAATAATAAGCGAACTGAGTTATTTGAGTTTTCTCAAATGTACTAAAGTATCTACATTAAATATAATAAAGGACAGGATGGATCTGGTCGGGTAAATACTAAATAAATAAACAGAATTGTGGGAAAAAGCAGAGAAGCATAAAAAACCCAATTTATTAGAAAAAGGCGGACAAATTAAATAAACTGTAATGTAAGTAAAACAAAATAATGGAGGTGTGAGCAGCGTGTATATGCGTGTGTAGAAAGATCAGAAAGACGGTCAGTAGAAGTAGAGTACGAATGGGTCGGCACGTGGTGCTGAGTCTGAGAGACCGGGAAGACGAAGACGTCGATTCCACGTGTCACTCGAGCTGGTGGACGTCCAAGGAGGTAGGTAAGAGTGGAGAGAAGCTCTCACACTCTACGGACCGGCTGGCCAAGCGCGGTCGCACAATTAAGGGCGACGATGATGACGTGCCCGGTCGGTGGTAATCGCGGCGAAGTGAAGTCGCCGGACACACGTGTGTGGCGTAATCCGCGGCACGTGGCGAGCCCGCGCTCGCGAGCAATTTACGCGTGCTCCGCGTACACGACAAAACTATTATTCGCGATCAAAAAATGTTGTTCACGGATTGATTGAATGTTTAACATTAACCCAAAACGGAATCGATGGTACAAATAAGTAAAGTACTGATCTCACCAAGTGGCATCGGCAGAGGACTGTCGTCAGCGAGGAGCAAGAACAGAGTGAACGAATGCGCGCGGCACTTTCCTGAAGATTCGGTAGCTCTCCCGCATTATCCTTTTCTCTCTCCCTCCGGTCCGAAAGCACACCAATTAGCAAACGATATGTAATAGACACGCCCGCGCATGTGTGCAGGATTTTTACGATGTGAGCCGAGCGGAGTGTGCACGATCGAGAGAGGCTAGCGTATACCTATATCGGTTCGAGACGGAACATAAACAAGAACCCCCTTTTCAGATAGATCCAGCGAAGGAAGAGTAGATAGAGAGCAATTCATCGAATAGAGACATACAAAAGTGAATTATCACGGTATTTACTCTCCAACAGTAAGTCGCCTTGGAAAAGTAGAAATACTCGTTTTATAATACATGCGCGACGCTCCAGGATCATTCGCCTTAGATTGTGCAAATACGTGTATTGCACGTATCTCCTTCTTTCCAACTGTCTTTGTATAAGGCAGTGGTAGAAATACGTACATTTTCAATTAACATCACTGTACGCTAAACTTTTTCTCACTTTACTTCTTCCTCTATATCCCTCTCTCCTTCTCTCCTATCTCGTATGTACCAGGTGCTCATGACCTCCCCACCTCTCAACCAAGAGTGGAGGCAATTGACCCCTAGTCAGTGAATAGACGACTGTCTTGCATAAGGCTACGTGGTGGTAACTTCCCATAAGTTTCTCCCAAGAAAACCCACTCGGGACATAGCAACACATAGTTGATAAAATAAAAAAATTCTTTGTAAATTAGTTTAAAAGTCGAAACAAAAGTAGTGTATGTTTAATAAATACCTTTTTATAAATTCTTAAGACAATTTTTTGCCTCGTTTCTAATCCCAGTAAATATTCAAGGAGATAAAATTTAAAAAACATTTTTAATCATTTTGTTACTTATATAATGTTTCTGGAAAAAAGGTCTAACAATTTCTTTTTACTTCACTTTAACATCCTAATATGGGATTCAAATTAGGCCGAATATCAAGTACAGGTAAGAATATTCGAAGAAATAATAGAAATGAAAAAAATGTTGGTTTTACTCTCTGGCCGTAATAAATATCTCTGAACATAAAGTACGATTTTCAAAATTATATTTGAACAAACAGATACCATTTTTTTTATTAATGGCCTAGGAGGTTAAGAAAAAACATTTCTATGTAGAACGTCAATTTATTATTTCATTTCTCGTGGAAAAAAATCTGATCAATGGCATGGACTGGTATAGCATCAATATTACTTTTAAATGGAATGACAAGTCATAAAATATTTCGTTTACCATTAGACTTAAACAACACAGAAAGTTCATTCTTGGAATTTGAATCTGAAAAAAAAAAAATTGAAAGAAGTAGATTTAATTATATGGGACAAGGCCTTTATGGTCCCAAAAAAGACTTAGAAACAGATAAAAGAATATTACGTTATTTATGTGATACTATAATCTATTGTAATGATAAATCAATTGTTTTAGGAGGCGATTTCAGAAAGATTCTTCCAGTTTTCAAAAATAGTAATAAAAGCATGATTATACAAGAAAGGATTTAATCATTATATCTTTGGTTGTTGTTTCGTATTCTAAAACTTAATATCATCTATATTCGTTCAATTGATAAATTATTTCCAAAATTATTATTAGATATTGGAAAAAAATAGAATCGTTTCAAGTACCAAATAAATGAAAACAACTGACGTTTGGTCCGATATTTTTGGTAAAGATATTAACCTTTCAATAAATAGGGTTATACTTACTTCTCATAACGAATATACTTTTTTTTTAGTAATAAAATTCTAAATCATGTAAAAAGAGAAATGAAAACACATAACAGCACGAACCATGCTACTAACAAGTGTTGATGAATCTGATAATAATATTTATCAAAAATTTTTAATTAAATTTTCAAATAATATTCGTAAAGGTTCACCACTGCATCAGCTTAATTAAAAAATTGGAGCAATTATTATGTTGATACAAAATTTTAGTATACTTGATCGCTTATGTAACAGTACAAGATTGCGAATTACAAAATTACTTAAATACAATATTGAAGCAAAAGTTATAACTTAAGGAAAAATTGGATATAGAGTTCTTATACCAAAAATAACTTTCAATATAGAAAATTCATCATCGTTATCTTTTATTTTATCCAGAAAACTGTTTCCTTTGGTCTTGGCGTTTTTGATGAGTATCAATAGATCTTAAGGTCAAAGTAACAATAATATTAGATTATATTTAAAAAAAACACTGTTTTCGCACGGTCAATTATAAGTCGTGTTATCAAGATGCAAAAATAAAAATAAAATTAATATTCAAATAGAACGTGATAATAATTTAGAAATAGAAAATATTGTTTGGAAAAAAATTTTTGACTTTAATTAATCTAAAGTAGATAAAAAAAATAATTTTTTTATGTTAGCATAAGTATAAAGCTGTGTGAAATATTCTTGCACAGTTCATTTAAAAAGTAAACAAATATATTGAATTAATGAAATTGTTATTTAAATACTGTTCCATGACGATGCGCATTATTTGACATATTTCAATGTATATGATTTCTATATTTTGTGGTAAATAGGGCTACAAGCAAGGTCCACGGTTTAAATATTTTTCAAGTTTATTTGTTGTTATTGATTTAGTATAAAAATATAATGGCATGTTCTTATACATATTTAAGGATGCAATTAATATACGTTTAGAAAATTTGAGGAAAAAAAAATTAGCGCAGCATTGCACTACCTCAACAGTGATGTATAAGTGTGTTAATGTGCTAGAAATCAGGGGCTTTCTTAAAACTGTAAGGACAGCTGAGACATAAGGTGCAAATAGTGACATAACTTGGAATGACATGAGAACCGATATAATTTTACCTCATTAGACGTGGCTGAAGGGTAACTGGAGAGAGTTCTTTAAAATTGTGTTGCATTATCCGGTTGCTAGTTTATAAAGTTATGAGAGGGAGCAGAAAATGATTAAACAAAAATTTAACCCAATAAAAATAGGTAAATAATGACAGTATGTAAATGTTCTAACAAACTATGCAGCTAATAAAATTATAACATTCGAGTAAGAAATAATAACGTGGAGCTAAGAAGTGGTGAATACTGGCTGTTAAGAATATGAGAAAAGGCTGAAAGGTTTTCTTGAAAAGTGTTAGGAGAGCTAAAAGTGGTGGTACAAAAAGTAATTGAATAAAAAATGACATGATTACTAAAATAATTTTACTTTATTTAGAGATGCTGCTGATGGAAGGCTAAAGGGAGTTCTTTTAAATTGTAAGGGAGGCTTATTAAGTCATCCGACTATTGAGTTAAAAAATCATGAGGACTGATGAAGGAAGGACTACAAAAAAATTTAAATTAATTAAAATACAATTTTTAACTGACAAAAATTAACCTTATTTAAAAAGACAGCAGAGAAGTGGGGGCTCATCAAAGTCAAGCGGGTTGATGAGGGTGGGTACAGGAAGAAGGGATGCTAATGAATAATGTAACCCAATGAAAATTACGTGACAACTGTTAGAATTTTACCGTATTTAGAGGGGGAGGACTAAGGGTTGCCATAGAGGGGCCCCATTGGGTAGAGAACGATGTTGCGTGAAATGACCCTCCAAAATCACTGCATTATATAGGATTTTATATATATACATACATATACAAGGGAGAAAATGACGGGTTTTCACGTTATTTAGTGGGGGAAGTGGGGGGTAAATTAGGGATAAATGTATCGGTGGGACATTCCATACAACCCCCCTTCTGCCCCCAGACCCCAATTTACCCCCCCCCAATGAAATAACGTACTAATCCGTCATTTTCTCGCTTATTTTGACATATTGTAGTTTTTTCCAAAACCCCCACAGACCCCCAAGCATTTTTTCGTGACCCTCCACCACCCCCCTTAGTACTTTTGGGGAACCTGACAAAGATCATACAGTCTTTCTTGGACCTAATGTGTAAACAGACGTATACGTGTCGTACATGGGTCATTCTCTTACAAACCGAACAGATTTAGCGAAAAATTAATCGTCACCTCTCTGATTTGGCTGAAAATTTTTTTCCAGTTTTAATATTGAAAAATGAAAAATACGTGTCTGGAGAATTTTTTTTATCGCCTATTTTTAATTTTATAAGTTATAACAAATTACATAATAGTGGTTAGAGACTTATTTTTAACAATGTATAGCTCCAAATTCTTAAGAGCAATAATATTTTCACCAATGGCACTTTTGTAGCTAAAGAGTTAGACTTAAAGAAAAAAAATTGGAAAAAAAAATTGTCAACAAATTAATATTTTTATTAACAGGTTAACTGTTTTAATCAACGTTTAAAAATTGCACCCGAAATAAATCCAGTTTTTATTATTACCATCGTATTCTGCGTCAAATGTTACGTGAAAATCATCTCTTCAACATGTGGAGACTTTTAAATTGTTATTGTTAAAATATTAATTAATGTAGCGCGTAATGGTAAAGACAACTGTTTTTTGAGTATAAAATGATATCTGTACCTCGTATCAAAAAAATTTGAAAGTAAAAGTTGTAAATAATTGAAACATCCCCAACTTTTGTTTTTACCATTTGTCAGCATAGCCTCAAAATTTTGGATTATCATGCATAAAAGCGAGAAATCACCATTTTATCATTTATTTAGTATTAATTTTCATTAAATTTAAACCATGGGTGATTTGTTTTTCAATCTCATCTCCTGAATGATGTATAACGAATTTTCATTAAAGAAAAAAAAATATTATTAACCACTAGACAAAAAAATAATAATAACAATGCTCCATGTAACATTAACACGTAAGCTGTTTTTTGTTCTTCAAATTTTTTTATATCTACTTTTTTTCTTATTGTTTTTTTAATTGTCTGCTTTTATATAAGAAATAGATTTTTTATCTTTTTTTTTTGTAATTTTAAAATTTTGTGGGGAAGCCTGCCTCCAGTACGATCTATGATTCAAAGTGTTACCCATGCTAAATGCGTACATTCCTCGTACTAAAAGTTCGTTGGCTTTTGGATCAGCTGTGCGTGTATTTTGGTCCACTGCCAAGGCATATTATCACTCGTTGTAATTAAAAGTTAAATAATTTTTACTTTGTAACAATGCCATGAAAAGAGGCATATAAAATTTAAAATACTAGTTACCGATAAGACAGATGTTTTAATCCTTTTAATCTCAAACATTTAACAACAAACACTTCTGATTTAAGGACAGTAAATGAAAACTAACTTTTGAAACTGGGCTTGGCAATTTCGTCCGATGCATAATAAAAAATCAAAGTTAAAAAAAGAAAATACAAAAGAGAGTTAAAACAAACTATTAGAATTGGTATGTATAATATTTTGATTGTTATATTGTGTGTAGACATACCTAACTTCTCTTAGAATTTTATGTCGATGTTTTAGTCTAATCTTTTTTTTCAGATGCTACAAAAAGAGGATTCTTCAAGTAAAGAATCTGATACACGGAAGATTGATGTTACCAGAAAAACAGGTTCTATATGTTAGTACAAGTATTTTCGATACTCTGTACAAGAAAAATGTGTACTGGTACAGGTATATTTGGTACGGTAGTATACTTTAAAGTACCTTATTGAGTATAGCTAAACCTTATGCTTAGTACGTCAAAATCCGATACGTGGTACGGGTTTTTCCTGTATCAGTACAGAAAGTTAGTCAGCCAGTGGGAGCATTCAGAATGTCGGTATATACATACGTAGCTGTAAAAGTTAAAGGGGTTAGGATTTCAGTACATCCACCACAACACAATATAAAGTTCAATACATTGATACGAATCTAACAAGATATAATGATAAGTGCAGTAGGCACTTGTAGTCACTTTCCTGTTGCGTATAATAATTGGTTTTCACTCGCAAATAACAATTTACATATTGAGCCAAAATAACATTGAAAATCCCATATATGTATGGAAGTATGCATATATATATATATATATATATATATATATATATATATATACACATACATATCTCCACTATATATAAGCGCACGTATTATGCGCTGTAGACGGTACAGTAGAAAGCCATGCGCAGTATGATAATTTAATAGACTATCCATGGTACAGAAAAATCCTGTACCAAAGCTATTGAAAAACTTGAACTAGTATAGTTATAAAACCGACTAGACACAGGTTTTTCGGTGATCCAGATAAGTATGTAAAAATGTGAGACTGGTTGCAGAAATCTCAAGACCTGTACGTTATTTTTCTATGCTTATCACTTTTGGTATAGCTTATTCTGGTAACAACAATCTTCCGTGTATAAAAGTTGAGAGCAGTGGCGGTACACTTGGATTTTCGCGAGATAATCCATCTTTGCAAAGTGAACTAGTGGATTTTTTAAACAAAGGATTAAGCCTCATAGGATCTTTGCCCATCAAAAACCAAAAACTATCGTCGGAACGGTATTTAGAAGTAAAATCAAAACAAATACTGTCCGTAATTAATAAAAAAATTCTAATTTAAGCCGAAATGATCCAGATAATCATAAAGCAGATGACGAGTCCTAGATAATAAGTGCTTAACAAGAAAGTTTCAATACTTCGGCTGACCGCGTTCATAAAATTAAAATTTTGACTTTTTTTCGATCGTGGTCTTAAGAAAAAATTGAGGACACATTTCCATCCGCAACTTGTCATATAATAGGCACAGCAAAAAACGTCGCTCGAGGTAAGGGATTAACTGGAGATCCAAACTCAAAACAACATCCATCTCTAGATAATTATGTTATCGATACAATTGTTAGCTTGTACCAGTCTGACGACCACACTCAATATATGCCCGGAAAAAAAGATTGCCTTTCGATAAAAGTAGACGGCAAATCGGTACCTTTTCAAAAAATACTAGTATTAAATAATTGAAAAGAATTAAACGAAATTTTTACTAGTACATATCCAACTATGAAATGTAGTTTTTAAAAGTTTGCTAGCTTAAGACCGTAATATTGTGTTTTGGCAGGTGCTTCTGGTACTCGCTCTGTTTGTGTATTTTCTATACATAAAAATGTTAGTTTATTAGTGAGTGGTGCAAATTTTAAATTACTCACTTTTGGTTCTTAGCTGCCTTTGATCAATTATAAGGATTGTTTGGATCGTATGATCTGCAAAAATAAAACGACTAATTGTTATTCAAATTCTTGTAAGAAGTGCCCAGGCGTGACGAATGTTATTGAGCAACGGGAGGAAATTTTTGAAGAAAGTCTTGAAATTGTTACCTACAAACAATGGGTTATGGTTGAAAGAACCTTATTGCAGACCCTAATATCTCCAGTTAATGAATTTTTACGTAAGTTAAGTGACGGTTTGCAAAAAATGTTAATTTATTCATTTTTACTCAACAAACAAAGGGATTTTTTAAATGAGATGAAAAATAAACTGAGAGAAAACGAGTGTATCGTAATTTGCGACTTCTCAGAAAATTATGCTTTCATAATTCAAAATTTGGTTCAGGGTATACATTGGAAAAACGATCAGGCAACCGTACACTTATTTTCAATTTATTATAAGAATTACTTGGATAAATTAAAAATTTCAAGTTTTGTTTGCATTTCTGAATGTCTACATCACGACACTATTGCCGTACATCTATATCAAAAGCAGTTGTTTGACTTTATTAAAATTAATTTACCGTGTGTTAATAAAATAATATACATACCTGAAGGTGCGAGTGGACAGTATAAAAATAAAAAGAACTTCCTTAATCTCAGTCATCACTTTTAAGACTTTAAAATAGCAGCAGAGTGGCATTTTTTCCACACTTTACATGGAAAGGGGCCATGTGACGGAAAAAGCGGGACTGCAAAATGACTAGCTGCCAGAGCAAGTCTTAAGAGAATTAATAATCACAATCGAACGCCACAAGAAAATTTTAATTGGGACACAGAATCACTCTCAACTATTACTTGTCGTTATTCTATAAATGATGATTACGAAGAAGAAAGAAAAAAGTGTCAGAGAAATTTTTTAGAGGATTAACCATTAAGGTAACGCTAAAATATCGTAGCATGGTTCCACTATCTCGTCAAGAATTAGAAGCGAGGCACAAAAAAACAAATATTGTGAAAGTTTTCAAGTGACATAATTTTGTTATGAAACTGTAAAAAAAATTTTACTCGTACATGAAAATTTTTTTACATCTACAGATAAATATTAAGCAATCATAATTTTACTCGGTTTCTTATTACACTTTTTTATTTATTTAATAAAATATAATGTCTTCAGTTATTATTGTTTGTATTTGTTTTACAAGTAAAAAATTACTCCTAGTAAATGATGAAATGGTGATTTCTCGCTCTTTTGCATGACAATACAAAATTTTGAGGTTATACCGACAAATGGTAAAAATAAAAGTTGTACATCTTTTAATTATCTACAACTTTAACGTTAAACTTTTTTTGATACGAGGTACAGATATCATTTTATACTAAAAAAAAGTTGTTTTTACCATTAGGTGCTACATAAATAAATATTTTTACAATCACAATTACAAAGTCCCACATTTTAAAAACATGATTCTTATGTAAAATTTGACGCAGAATACGATGGTAATAATAAAAACTCGATTTATATATGGGTGCCATTTTTAAAAATCAATGAAAACACTTAACCTGTGAATAAAAATATCAATTTGTTGATAATTTTTTTTTTTTTTAATTGTTTTTTCTTATAGTTCAACTTTTTAGCTACGAAAGTGCCATTGGTGAAAATTTTATAACTCTTATGAATTCGGAGCTATACATTGTTTAAAATGAGTCTCTAACCACTATTATGAAATTTGTTATAACTCATAAAATCGAAATTAGGCGATAAAAAGAAGCCCTCTAAACATGTATCTCTTATTTTTGAATATAGAAACTGGAAAAAATTTTTCAGCCGAATCATAGAGGTGAAGGTCAAAATCTGTTTGATTTTTAAAAGAATTAGCCATATGGATTCATCTATTATTTCTCATCTGCTTCATTAAAATTCACTTTAAAATAATTCTGTCTTATTTACATGATTTATCTCATAGTCAAGAAAAAATTTGAAAGTCATAATTAATTTTGAGGGATCGTTGTGGAAAGGGTCATTATAATTAAATATTAAATTATAAAGTTATCTGTTGTCACATACAGTTACCTGTGTTGGGCATTCCAAGCAACGTTTCACCGTATAAATCTATTTATATTGGTAGTTAAAAAATTTTTTATTTATTGGGCTGATGTTGAGTTGTGGCTCGAGTGAAAGTAAGCGTTTAATCAGTGTCGAGTTGCGGTTGAGGAATGAGCTTCGTTTTTTTAAAGTATGTCGAATTGCGGCTGGCCTTTTCTTATCTCCTCTTGAATTGCGGTTACTGTTATTATTTTCGTATTTATTTATATTATTTATTATATTACATTGACGTCAATTTGAATAGTGATGTATGTACAAACTACCTTAAGAATAATATTGCCAGTCAGTTTTGCGTTTACTGAGCCAGCAAGAAGTCACAAATATTCACCAGTCATCTATTAATCCTTTTTTTTCATTTAACTACTGTTTTTTGAAAAATGGAGTTCCGTACAAGTGAGAAAGGACGAAATCTTGTATATGTCAATGAATACAGTTACAGATTCAAAACATTTTTGTGCAACGAAGAAGAGCGTTGGGTTTGTACTAAAAAAAATTGCAAAAGTTTTTTAAAGCTTAACTCACATTATGACCTCATCAAACACGAAGAAAAACACAGTCATAATCCTGTCCAAGAGGCTATAGCAAATCGACGAAAAATCAACAATAGTGTGAAACGCAAAGCATTGAACGATATTTCGACTCGACCGTCCAATCAAAAGAATCCGTCAGCATACTTGAACTTATTTACGTTTGTATCGTTACTCTAGAATGTTTCATCAGAAGTGTATGTAAAAATGCGAAGTAGTAGGGTAAAATCAAAGACGACGCAAGGAAAAGAAAATTTCTTCAGACTTCTTACGATATCGACAAGGAGTAAGCACTCGATTTAGTTTTATAAAAACTGAATTCAAAAAATTGTTACTTGTGTGATTGTATATATGCTGAAAAGACCGAGATGACCCTTACACACTTATTTGTTCATTGCACAAAAATAACATTTTTTAAACATGCCAGTTTTAGAACTGCCACTCCGAAGCCTAGGTAAAGTGTGACGGAAAAATGTCGTTATATATCATTTAGTAATGGGACTGTTACTCAGCCGCAATTTGACAGTAGATAAGAAAAGGCCCAGCCGCAATTCGACATACATTAGAAAACGAAGCTGATCGTTCAGCCGCAACTTGACAGCTGTTCTCTTTCCAGCCGCAATTCGACATTTGCGATTCATTTATATTTAACTCAAAGTCTTTCAATGAAAATATCATTTAATATGTCATAAAAATGGTATGTCATATATATTTTTGTACTATTAAAATACTTATTTGTGGAGAATGTGAACTAATAGGAACTTTTTTTTTTTACAATAAATTTTTTTTTCATCTGTTTTTCCACACTGCTCGAATAGCAAATAGATTGACTTGATACATCTGAATAATTATTAACCATTTTATTTATAAAACTAAAAGAACGATTAAAAACCAATTTATATCAATTGTATTTTAGTTTATTTGTAAGTATAAAGTGCTTGATACGCTGAATTCTTGTTTTGTTAGCATTTATGATAAATTATGTGTAAAATATTAGTTTTTATGTGTATGTATTATGTTATTTCGTATATGTGTTGATAAAACCAATAAATACATAAATTCAAATTACATTCATTTTATCATTAAAAGAAACCGTGGATGTTCCACAATAAGATGACTTATTTTATGAGTCAACTTATGAAGCCGTAATAAATTACGAAGACTTGAGTTTATTCCTATTTTATTTTAAACGAATGTTAAAATTAGAACAATAGATAAACTTAATATATATTCATAGGATGTATTGTTAGGTGATGAATTTTGTTTATACATATAAAAATATTTAAATTATGTTATTAGAAGATACATTATAACTAATAGTCACCAGTAAAGTAAGGAAAGTAACAAGGATTGAAACGAGTTTGGTGCACTTGTTCTTTTCTTAATTGTTTTTTCGGCATCTTGATAAGGTAAGCACTTGCACCCGTAAACATGGTCAATAACTAAGGATTTTTCCAATCTGAAAAACACCAAGAGCAAGAACAGTAACAATTAACATATACAATGAGAAAAATTAGGCTTTTAGGGTGAGAAAAAATTATTACAAACAGCACTAACGACAATCGGTAAACGCAGGCGAGCAGATAATTCAACACGCGTTAGATTAAACACTAGTACTGTTGGATATTTAGGGTGCATTTTAATGGAGTCTGTCATTTTGCAGAATGCCAGAATCCCGCCAATTTTGAATTTTTTGAAATATTTATTTCTTATGTCATTCAATTATTTTTATGTTAACTCAAAGAAAAATTGATTTACTATTATCTACTAATTAGAAATTACTTATATTACGCTAAATGCAGGATAAAATGTGGCAAATATCATATTATAAATGTTAAGTGAGCAGGGAATAATTTTTGGTCAGAAGGTGCTTACCTTGACATAGCCTGACTAGAAAAAATTTTGATATTCCTTACTTGACACATTTTATTCTCATTATGTGTTGATGTAATTATTATTATAATATACAAAAAAGAGTAAATTAGTTTTTTGAAGTGTTGCATGTTACAAAGGTGTAAGATTTGTTAAATAGTTGCCATTTGTATTAAATAAATTTAAAAAAGAAAAATTTTTAAAATTTTTTGCATTTTACTTCTTAATTTTGAGGTTATGTCAGAAAACTCTAGACAGAAAAGTAGTAGATCTTTTTATTATTTACAACTTTTACATTTAATTTTTTTCGATACAAGCCATAAATTTCGTTGTAACACGGAAAAACCGTAAAATTCTCACGTGTTGCGCTTAGTAAATTAATATACCTTTAATAGAATTTATTGCGGTCCCATAAATTTTACTATAGTTTTTCATGTAAAATTTGACGTAGGAAACTATAGACATGCTAGGAACAAAAAAATGGGGGTAATCATTGTTAAAAATCGATTTAAAAATTTTAATTGTTAATGACAAGATAAACTTGTTGATAATTTTTTATTTTAATTTTATTTTCTTCAAATTAAATCCTTTAGCTACAAAAGTGGAATCAGTGAAATTTTTGTAGATTGTAAGGGTTCTGAACTAAAAATTTTTGAAAATGACTCAAAAATGAAAAAAAAATTTTTTTTCAAATTTTGGATCTCTTGTATAAACGGAAAAAAATTTCCGGGAAAAATTCCCGGAACACATATTTTTTTTTTTTCGATGTAGAAACTGTGAAAAAAATTGCAGCCAATTTTGAGATGAGCCGGTCAAAAAGTATTCGATTTGTAAAAGAATTACCCATTTATATACTTTGCAACAAACAACGAGTAGAATCCTATGTTAATCTTATTATCTACTGTCCCACGTTCTGCTGCTCACTCCCTTAAAGCTTACTACCTGTCGACTAAACCTCCCTGGTTTCTGAAGATTACTGCACAGCTGCCACACATTTACAACGATCCGGACCTTGAAGGGAACAATGATCCTATCACTCTCACAGCTTAGGATGCGATACCACCATCGTGATTCATTTTGAAGGATTGTCTTGACTCACGAGAAAGTGATTCTCATCACCCCCAACTCCCCCTCAGTGTTCACAGACGCCCACCCTTACAGGCCACTTTTAACAATCAAAAAAAAATAATTTTAGTAAGAAGAAAAATTTGTCAGTTAATTTTTGTTTGTATTCGTCTGGTTTATAAAAGATTGGCGCATATACTCATGTATGTTAAAATATTTGTTTGCCAAATAATTTGAATGTTTGCGTTTTTTTAATTGAAGTTTTCGAAGCGACTGCCAATTTAAAGCTTAACGCTCAAGTTTATCATAGTTTTCTGAAAACAAATAATTTATTAGTTTCTATACAATTTGTCCGTGTGATTTCACTTACTCAGAGTATTCTTAAAAAAAATCATGTAATACAGATAATAATTTGTCATAAGTACATTTGACATCGTTATCAGGTATGTGTGATAGGATATGCATCTTTACACATATATTTACGTTGTTCTAAATTAAGTAACTTTAGCAGCTAATTCGCAGTGGTTTTAACTTAACTTAAAAAGTTAAAAGGAAAGGAAAACAGAAATATCAAATGTAAATTAGGTAAACATTTTTTTTCTGAAAAACAGTCTGATTTGTTTAGTTTATCAATGATTGTCAAGTACTTCTCGATGTTTTTTCACTTACGGAATGTGGGTGACAAAAAAAAATTAGGGTTAGTCAAAGAAATATGTTCGTAGAAGAGGATGAAAAATGTTAGAAAAATCAATGCTTCGATATTAATAATATCAACCGGTTATCCAATTAATAGAATTTAAAAAACATTACATCAATTGTATTTTCCACATCAATACTTCTTCCATGTAACCAATTTATAAAAATTCCTTGTATTAGAAATATATATATTTAAAACATTTAAATTAATAATTGTTTTAGGAAATAAATGAAGAATGGATCACTGATAAAGCTCGTTTTTCTTACGATGGACTTAAAAGACAAAGGTTGATAACGCCTATGCTGAAGCTTAATGAAAAATTTCATGCTATAGATTGGGAGGAAGCTCTTATTGCCGGTATGATTGTTTGCTTTTAATAAATTGTCATAGTATTTATGTTCATATTTTTCGTTATTGTATGTCATAGCATTCATTTTCAATCCTTCACTTCTTTTAACTGTCGATACTGCATAAGGTAATCAATCTTGTATCTTTCTAACGTTTACCATGAGAATTTAGTAACAAGTTTACTAAATAACTGCCCTTATTATTTATTTGTCGATCGAAATTTTCTTACAATTTGTGCTTGCAGTGGAGCTCATAGATTCAACCAATGAGATTTTTCTGCTGAAGATTTTTGTTAATTTAATTTCCTCTGCCTTACAAATGTGTTTAGTCTCAAGCTACCTAACGTTTTATTTCAAATTGCTGTTATTTAATGAATGATTTTGGTACTTTGAGAATGAAAAAGAATTCACAGCTATTAACCATGTATTTTAGTGCATGAAACATGTAACGTAGATCTCACACAGCACTTTATTTAACAGAGTTTTTACATGAAATAATAATATGCTGTAATCGAGATATTTTTCGTACAACTATTAAAAAACGAAGAAGGCCCTAAGATGTAACTGTAAGGATCGGTTTATTTGAGAAATAAATTAATGTTACGATGTAGTAACCATACAACGCCATCACATTTTTTTAAAAACTTATGAATAAAAAATCTAAATGTCTTGGTACTATACGAGGTCTGTCTAGAAAGTATCGGGTCTACCTCTACAATTCTGTGCCCTAGTTTTTTAGTACTTTTTTCGGTCGTTATTCAAAATGCGCCTTATACTTCTTTTATCACTTTATACATACGATATAACACCTTAGTACACGTTTTATAGTAAGTAGAACTAGTTTGTTATTTTTAAGTTGACAAAATATAACTTCTGTTATATTTATTTTGAGTGAATATTTGACGTTACTTATTTGTAAGTTTAGATAGTTTAACCATTGTTATCGTTTTCTTATTTGCGTATGATTCGTGCAATATGTATGTGTGTATGTTCTTAGCTTTTTATTGTTACAGTTTACTTGAAAAAGGTTGGCAATATACAACCAGAACATTGCACACATTTCTTAGGAGTCAAGAATAAACTTTTCGACAGTATGCCATAAAACTCATTTGTTTATTATAGTATGGGATAATATTGAGTGGGTGTGACTTGTGATTGAACAGAATCGTCGTATGACTGTGCGGGAACTAGCAAAAGATCGTGGAATATCAAAAACTATAACTTGGGAAATTTTAACCTCAAATTTACAAATGACACGCGTGTGTGCGAAGTTCATACCGAAATCGCTCAGAACAGAGCAAAAACAGCTTCACTTAGAAATCGCACAGGACAACTTAGAAATGGTTAATTATGATAATGCTTTTCTTAGAAAGGTTATTAATGGTGATAAGTCATGGGTTTATCGTTATGATCCTGAAAGGACAGCGATTTGATGACAAAACGACGGTTAATAATAATGCGACTAGAGAACTCAAGGCCATCTATAAAAGTGAATTCCAAGACTGTTTCGAGAAGTGAAAACATCGCTGGAACCATGTTGTTCAAATAAATGGGGATAACTTTGAAGGACGCCGTGCACCAGATGATGAAAAATAACGCCAGCGCAGAGTTGTAGAAGTAGGTCCGATACTTTCCGGACAGACCTCGTATTTTGCTTTACACGACCCCCGTTCAATAAGTGTTGAGCTAATAAAGGTTATTCTTAGATGAACAATACTCAACATAACATACAATTTTTTTTTAGTTTTGGTACGAATTGCAAGTAAATTGATAACCTGATTGTTTGCTAGTGATACAGATTTTGAACTCTTGCGTAGTGTCTAGCTCTATCAACCTATTTAAAAAAACTAACTTTCTGCTTACTACGTATGCTGATGCTCCATTCGCACACATTTTTGTTACGCTTATGTACGTATGTATAAATATCGGCTTATGTCGTCCATCATTTATACACTTACAGCACTTATCTTACAAATAGAAGAATGTTTCTAATAACTGTGGCCAACAATGAGAATTGCTGATATAATTTTTGAGATCCATGCATGTGTTTGAAACATCAGCACTAACATTATTACCTGTCTTATTTCATTTACGTGATTTTTATGGCTTTTCTTACTCTCAAGATCGTTTTTTAATGTCTTTATCTCATATAAAAAGAATAATCTTCATGACTCGTAATGATATTAATGCTTTTTTAAATGTCTTTGCCGAAATTTTTTCTTACAGTGGAACCTAAATAATCTAAAAATTTTACCTTTTTTATTGTTTCTCCATCGCTCATTTGGCAAAGTAATACTGCCCCAATTGTGACTTTATTGTTTATTGGTTGATTATCATGCCATCAGTTAATTTTACCAATGTAAAGAAAAGTTATTCAACGTACATTTCCCTTCAATTTGTGATGACTTCGAAAATCTTGTTTTATATCATCTATACAATTTCTTTCGCTTACTGTAATTTTAGATACTTTTTATGTTTACTTAGTTAAAAAAGTTTTTGACATGGAATTAAGAAATGGTTCAGAATCTTCACGCAGCAGTGTTTATTCAAATTACGCGCACTTTTTCACAGTAGATGTGATAGCAGCACTGTACGGCTCATGAATTACAATCGTGACTAACTTTCAATGTTGTCTCGTAGCACGCACTTTTCTGCCATGCTGGCGTATGTGATTGGTCTGTTTTTTCTGTTGGCGCATTTTTTTATTACCTAACGTTATATGTATTCAAAGTTTCCGTTGGCAACTTGCTCTCAGCAAGCTATGCTCATGCCAGGTTATTAGCTAGCCATCGAACAGTTAACATTCAAACTTATTTCAGTGGATAAGGCACAGTGCAACCATTTATATTTTATTTTTGCCTTTGTTGCAACAGTTTTGTAATCAAGTGTTGTATTGTTCATGAAGTTTAAATTCCGTGAAACTCTTACTTAGTTCGAATTCTCTCACACAGATACGCTCTCTACAGTCACACTTACATACACGCACAGAGTGAGAGAGAGAGAGAGAGAGAGAAAGAGAGGTACAATCAAGTGCACACAGACAGTCTCACTATTATATCTGCTAAAGTGAATATAGACATACTCAGTGCTTATAAACTCAATAAAGTTCCTTAGTGACCATTGACTTTTTATTACTATATTTTTATATTTTTTAGACTTAGTGTTATTATCCACTTTAAGTTTAGTGTATTATTGTTTTACACAAGTTTAGAGATTATTCATAATATTTCTATTTTGTTGAAAAATCAGTGTAAATATTGTTTATAAAATCAAGACCCTTGATATTGTTAATATACCAGTTGTAATTAGTGTTAAGTATCGTTATATTCATTTTCTTTTTAATTACGATAGTTTTTCATGCTCACATCCACCTGATCTGGCACCTCAGAAGTACATCAATATCAGCACTTAATAATGAAACAGAAATCTATTTATTTTTTTTTTTTTTTACCGAGTTATCGTGACAGCCTACTGGCCTAGTTGCCAGGGCCACCCACTCAGCACCTATGTGTGGAGGTGTATTGCCGCACCCATTTCCAACCCTTTTACTGATATCCTACCTAACCCATGGGCACAGTGCGAGTATCTCCAGTGAACCACCTTGCCAGTTAAGCTAACACTCTCTGCCCCAATGGTGCATCGGCTTTACTCGCCACTGTGTCGCCTTTCCCTGGAGAAGACTCCATATTTCAGGACATTTTTTAATTGCAGTTACAAATTTAATGAGCTGAAAAAATTCGAACGACGGTTGTGATAAAATGAGCAGTAAGAAAAAAACTGGATGAAAAAAAGCTCAAAGTAATTAGTGTGCGAAAGTATTTCATGAGATAGAAAAGAGCCAAAAAAGGCATGAGAATATATTTATGACAGACATTCGTACTGTAGAAGAAGGGTTAGAAAGGTGAATAAAAAAAATTATTCGGTATGTTTTGAAGGTTCGGTTAAAAATTCAAACAATCCGAGTGACAGGGTAGAGAACTAGTAACTTTGCAATGAATACATAATAAAATTAAAATAATAAAAAATATGAAAAGACTAAAGAGAATCGAAATCCAAACAAACGATGATTAGACAAAAAAGTATAAGAAAATTATGGACTAGATAAATGTAGTAGCTAAAAAAGAGGGTAGGGAGGAACGAGAAACATAAGTAGGTTACTTGAAAATAAAAATGCAGGGTTTTGGACACAAGAAAAATAGGACATAAAAAGGGCTGAAACACAAAAAAACTAAGGAGAATTAAGACATTTTGCAAGAAAAAAATTAAAACATACAATTTTGAACATCAAAGTAGTATGCTGAAATATCTCAAAAATTACTGACATAAATTTGATAATGTAGCACTGCAAAAAAATTGGATACAGGAAAGTAAAGAAGGGGAGTAAGTAGAACACTTGAATAATAAAAAATATGAATATATAACTGAAAAGCACTAGCAGCATTAAGAAAAAATAAAATAAGATAATCAAAAGTAAGAAACTTTGTAGGATCAGGAAAAACATCGTCAAAGAGGGTATAAGAAAATGGGAATATCAGGTGGTGATTTTAGGGATACACGTAGAAAAAAATACTCGACTGAACATTATAGATCATTATGAAAATATCATATCTAACGATTATATACGGATATGAATATTATCAGAACATTATGAACATCTTATAGATCATGCGGTGATTCCCCGAAGTGTTAATGGATTCGAAGAATCGTCCGTGTCGATCTCCATACGTTGTACTTGTAAAAGTACGTACGAGCAAAGTACGCTAGTCCTGCGATGTGTGGCAGATAGAGGTGCTTTTAATTGCTCACTTTTTTGAAATCATAATGTGTATTGGCTGACGTGACAGTTAATTACGAATAAAATTTAAATCTTAATGAAAACAACATTCAAGCACAAAGCACTATCCAAATTTAATTAAATATAATTTATTTTTATTTTTTTTTTGCTTTACCGTGACAGTCTATTGACCTAGTCGCCAGAGCCTCCCACTCACCACCTATGTGTGAGGGTGTAATACCGCATCCATTTCCAATTTTTTTTACTGACATCGTACGAAATCCATGGGCACAGTGCGAGTATCTCCGGTGAACCACCTTGCCAGTTAAGCTAACACTCTCTGAACCAATGGTGCATCGGGTTCACTCGCCACTATGCAGCCTTTCCCTAGAGAAGACTCCATATTTCAGGACGTCCACTCCTCGCCGGTTGAGCCGGCGCTCTCTGCCGAAGCATCAGATTCAGACTAATGAGCATCCCCGGAGAAGCCCCATGTTTTAGGAACCACTCCTCGCTAGAAAAACCCGCCCCGAAACAGCCGAGGTTACATAGGAACTTTTCCCGATGAAAACAGTTTTTGAAAAAATCTACATTCACCGGGAATCGAACCCATGACCTCTAGAACAGCGCTATATTAGTAAAAAAATACGCTCACCACTAAGCCGATACCACCCACTTATTTTAATTGAGTATAATTATTAATTAAAAAGAGTAAAATGGCACTGGAGGAGGAAAAGCCTTCTGACAAGTGCTTTGATAAATATTACACGTGCCACCTGAAACAAAAGTGTGCAACAGTTACTTGCATCATATGTGAAAATGTTTATCATCAGACTGATTTTAACAAATTCAGTAGTGGTAAATATGTTGGTGATGTGCTTGTTATTTGCCCGGAGTATGAAGACATAGATCTTACTTCAAAAGTAGAAAGGATGATATTACTATCACAGCAAGAACCATTACTGCCAAATCAAAAATTAATCAAACAAAAGATTCAAAAAAGAAATTACTTTCGGGATTAGAAAAAAAATCTCAAGAACTTTGTGACACTACTATGATTGACAGTTATACAGAATATGAATTACTTAAAACAGAAAACTTACTACTTAGAAAATGGAATAAGGAGATTAAAGAAAAAAAATGCTATTTTAAAAGAACCAATAGAAATGCATAAACAAAATCAAGTGTTGCTAAGTGAAAAATAAAAATAAACTTTAGAAACCATTAATAAAAAGTCTTTTGCTAATGCACTTAGTAAAAAAATACCGTATAAAACAAGAATTCCTAAAATAATAATAAAAACAAATAAAAATGGAAAAAATACTGTTGATATAAAAAAATGAAGTAGCATGAATAATGCCTAATACTAAAAATGTGCAAACAAAAAATGTGTACATTAAGAATAATGAATTACTAATAAACTGCATAAACAGTGAAGGTGTAGATGAAATAGAACGAATATTTAAAAAATCACTAAAAGAGGAGTATGAAGTTAAAACTGAACAACTTAACAATACAAAAATGTAAATGATTGGGATAGACAATACAAATGAAATTGATATGGGAGAAGTTGGGAAAGATATTAACATGAGAAATTTAAGTAAACATGAAGTTAAAGGAAAAGTACTACAGACAAATAAAACCAAACAGAAGAATTCTACTACAGTAAATATAAAACATAAAATTGCTTACGATGTCAACCATCTAACAAATGATTCTACGAAGTGTGTAATACTACGAAAAAAAAAAAAAAAACTAATTGACACAACTGATTAACCCATTGAACCTGAAATACTGACATGGACTGGCAAGGAAGCTCAACGACTCAACAGGATAACTAATTGACAGATTTCATCGAGATCAATGAGTAAACTTGCTTATTCAAAACAATGGAGCAAAACGTAAATATGCTTGATGACCTGCTAACAGATATAGTCAAGCCGGATTTTTTTTACTGTGATATTGAGTCTCTTAATGGGAACATAAATATCAAAGAAAAAATATTATACATCAACATAAGAAGTTTAAATCCAAATTATCAAAAAATTAGAAATTTTTATTGAGAGACTTAAGATCCAACCGATTATGATTGTGTGTGCTGAGTTGCTGATTCTTGAACATTACTAACACTATGTTATACAAGGGTACAAGGTATATTATAATTTTGTAAAAATTAACAAAGCTGATGGAGTAGTAGTATATATTAAAAATGAGATCATTGAAAACACTGTAATAATTGAAATAGGAAAACTACAAATGTTCCATACTCGAATCATGCTAATTAATGAAATCAATATACATGTAACCTCATTATAGAGATGCCATGATTTTACTTGCAATAAATTCAATTAGTGTGTTAAAAAATTTTTACTAAACATGAAAAATACTAAAAATCACTTGATACTTGAAGATTTCAACACAAATATAGTACAGTGCAATATGATTAGTGAAGATATTAAAAATAATCCAACGGTTAATGGATATAATCCTGACTTTATTGATACAACTAGACCAAAAGATTCCAGTGGAAATGGCTCATGGCTATTAAAAAATTAAAGAAGATGGACAAAAATTTCATTTTAATTATAATAAACTTAGAAAATAACTAATAACTTGGATTGGAAGGATATAAAATCAATACATAAACCGAATACACCTGTAAATAAACTTATTGACATGATGCAGTATAGTGTAAAAATAAATAAATAAATAAAACACATATAGAAACAAAATAATAGCGTCTCTAGGAAAAGCTGGATAACTTATTTAATAATTAAATCTTGTAAAAATGAAGAAACTGTATGTAAGAAAATGAAAAATGATAACAAAAATGATCAACTAAAGTTTGAATACAAGAATTATGTTAAGGTACTAGACAAAGTTATAAAAGAGGCCAAAATATAATATGATAACAAAACTATCGAAACAAGTAGTAAAAATTCTAAGAAACCTTGGAACATTATAAATTCCAAATTAAGTATAAAATGCAAAAACAAAAATAGAAATACAAAAGATTTTTATAATGAAGAAAGAAATCTAGTAAGGAAACAAATTGAAAAAGCTGATTATTTTAACGGATGTGTCTGTAAAATAGCTATAAATTATAGTAAAAATATAGTAAAACCAATAAAATATAGTTTAAAAATGCCTAACAGCAACATAAACTGGATTTATTTAACTCCTACAAATAATTTTAAAGTTTAAAAAATCATAAATAAATTAAAAAATAAGAATGGTGGAAGTGACAGAATAAATACAAAAGTTATTAAGGTATTATCTGAGAATATTAGTGATGTACTAGTGCACATTCTTGACATGTGTATTGATAAATGGATACGGCTTGATGCATTACAAATTGCTGAGGTTATACCTGTATACAAGTCTGGAAACAAAAAAGAAATGTCAAACTATGGTCCTGTATCGCGTATATCTATCATAGCAAAAATATTTAAAAAAATAATTCACAACAGATTTATAAACTTTACATCTTACAATAATATCATTGCTAAAAATCAATATGGTTTTACTAAATAAAAAGGATCAAAAGATGCTGTAAATTATGTAACTGAGATATTATATGATAACCTAGATAAAAGTAAGCCAATTGCGATATCTTTTATAGGTTTAGCAAAAGCTTTTGATACTGTCAGTCATACTATATTACTTGACAATCTATATAACTACGGTATAAGGGGTAATGCATTAGACTTAACCAAAATATATTTTGACAGTAGATTTCAGTGTATAAGAATGGGACAAGATCGAAGTGATATAAAGAAAATTAATATTGGGTTACCACAAGGAACAATATTAAGTCCTTTAGTGTTTATAACGCATGTTAAAGACCTTTTAACGACTTTTGCTAATGGTTGTACTACGTCTTATGCTGACGATACTGCAATTATTTCTGTTGGAGACTCTTGCAGTAAAGTCGAAAGTAATATGAACAAATATTTGGCACAGACATCCGATTGGCTTGCTCTAAATAAACTCTTTCTTAATATAGATAAAACAGTATTTATGACATTTGGAAGCTGCTGTCATAGCGTACCTCGGGCATTAAATATTACAATTAGGAATAAAAAAATGAAAAGGGTTGAACATTGCGAGTACTTAAAGTTAATCTTCGATTTTAATTAAAAATGAGACAAACACATTTAATATGTTGTTAAAAAAACTAAGTATTTAGTATTTGTATTTTATAAAATCTCTCAATGCATGAATTGCGATACACTAAAAATAATATATTATGCTTTTTTTCAAAGCATAATTAACTGCGATATAAGTGCTTAAGGTGGTGCATATATTGCCGATATTAATGTTCCACAGAAAATACAAAACAGACTTGTAACAATTGTGAATAAAAATAGGCATATAACGGACAAACCTTTATCTGTAAAACAGCTCTCTGATATTGAGTCTATTTGATACGATTATACGGTTATAGTAAATTACAAAAACAATCTAAGAGTTTGAATGGTATAACTAGAAATAAATTAATGCAATTACCAAAAAAAAAATGTAAGTCATAAGAACAGTTACATATGTGCTATAAAACTATTTAATGAATTAACAAATGATCTCAAACTATTAAATATTATCAAAAAATGAAATCTAGATAAAATAAAAAATGGATATGCACTAATAAGCTTTTATAAATATCCTAATTTTATCTTAAACAGTAATATGATCACTAATAATAATATTATATTAAATCTTTTGTTAACTCTTATAAAGAGCATTATATTATTTGGATGTTTGAATGTTAGCCGAATTAGCACTTTAGTTCATGGTAATTAGGTTATAAGATATTTATAATTATTTTTGTATACGTTGTTATTAGAGTTCAGGTAAACCAGTCTGCAAACGGGTATATGCTTATACTCAGGGTTGAAAGGGAATCATATGTTTCTATTGCTCTGTATACTTTGCATACTCTGGTTATGAAATAAATAAATAAAGAAACATAATTAGTGTGGATAATAAATAGTGGATAAGCAGATAATTTTGTAGAAAAAATTGAGATTATTACACAAGAGGATGATAATGAGGCAGGCCCAAAAGATAGAGAGAGAGATAGTGCCCAAAAAATATCAAATTGAGAGGCAAGATGAAAAATTGATTAAGTAGTCTAATAAAATGAATACTCGAAAGGAACTCTTTAAGATAGAGAGAAAATATACTCAAGAATCGTGGGAAACGTTGATAAACAAAGTATAAGAGTAGTTATAAACTTAGGAATGGTAAGGAAAGGTAAGGTTGCAAACAACGAAGGGTATGTAGAAAGGCACAAAGAAATTAGAGAATAATTAGGGAGGACTTAGACAGCCTTAAACAAATGGATAAATTCCAAAGGTGCTAAAGGCAGACAAATATTAATAGAAAAAAAGGCATTAATTAGAGTAATATAAAAGAGACATCTTCTTTCCTTCTTCTTTCCCATTATTTACTTTGGGAGAATCTAACCGTATTGATCAGCACTTACTAATTTTTCTCTTTCCTCTTAGATTACGGCGCACTATTTTATGACGACACTTACCAATTAATTGTTGTGCCTTACTTTACCTGTTCTTAGTTTGTTTGTAATTTTTAATTACTTCTAACCCGTATGCCAGCTCTTTTTTTTACGAAGCGCCCTGCACAAGAGTATTACCCACACGACTACGATAACTCAACTGTTTTTTTTTGACTAATATTTTTTGCTTTCAACTCGAAACTCTGTCAGTAAATGTATTCCATTATAATCTAACAATTTTTTTAGTATAAAGTATCACTTTGTGCAGTAACCAATTTTCAGAATCTGTGTATGATAAATGATGATCTTGCACTACCTGTGCAAGATAGCTTTTTTCGCTTATCCACTATAACTTCTAACATACTCCTTATTTCTTTGCTTTTTCCTTCTTACAGTATCCCAAACCTGAAACCTTAGTCTTAAAGGCTTATATTTGTCGTTGAACTTTAAGTCGTACCTGATTTCTTGACTGTTTGTGTAACTTATTGGTACGATTTTTAAAAAATTCTAAGCTTTTTAAAAGTTTCTCCAATTCGTTCGAAATACTTTAAAATAGTTTTGGTTGCATATGGATACTTTTTCAATTTTGAATAAATGAACAATTAATATTCTGACGGTCTAGAAAGTAGTAAACATTAAAGAACGATAAAATTAGAAGCTCTGATCTAGTGCAACGTAAATTTAACAATATACCACATACTCATAAAATGAAAATTCTTGATATTTTTCTCATTTCCTTAAGACTCGTTTTATGCTCTTAAAATTCAAGAAAATTTTTTGACATACAAAAAAATCAGTTCATTTAATACAATTTATGTCTTAAATTATATGTGGTTGAGTTTTCAATTTTAATACGAATGAAATAAACCGCATTGAGTTCAAATCGGTTCAGCTGTTTTTTCGCTAATTGCAAAAACTGCCATTTTTAGCCATTTTTCAAAACTTAATAACTTGCGTTTTATACCTTTTATAAGAAACTCTGACATAAGGTTGATATTACAGTCATTAATATACACATCACATTTTTGGTTGATCTGTTTTAAACTTTTTGCGAACCGCAGTAAGAACCGAAAAAAGGCCCTCTCCAGAAATGGTCAGAAAAAAGTTATTAGCTAATAATGGAATATTATTTGTTTTATTATCTAATTATTGTTAATTTCATCATTACTGCTAATTTTGAGCATAGAAGATCTACTTATTTTATACTAATATTACATGACATTGCTTGATGTATGCTGACTTTATACGGTGACAAAATGTTGGCTTAAATAATGATCTGACCTTAATTTTGACTGACTATCCACTGGATGCATGAACTCGGAGGAGAGAGCTGGTATGACAAGTTACTTTAACATGTTTCTCAAGGTGGCTCATTATCCTTGTACTATGTTTGTGTGACATTAGACTATCACACCTAAAAACATTGAGTAGCAGGCTCAATATGTATACCCACAGAAACGAATCTGCTTGTGTACGTGCTGAGGTTAGCCTCCAGTTTCGGACTTTCAACACGTTATATTTTTTTTTTTTTTTTTTTTTTTCATTCGGCGACCTTTGACTTGAGCGATTTCATTAAAAAGGAGATTATTTAAGCAACCTGCTAAATTCTTGTAGTATGTGGCTCGACTTTTAGCTTAAAAAAACTAACACTTGTAGTGAAAAAGCCAGAATGTCTCATGAGACTAATGCTAAAATTTTGAATTTCAAATGTATTTTTTTTTTTTTTCCGATTTTGGTCGGCAATATGATCTGAAATTTAAACTGTACATCCGTTAAGTGCTACTTCACCATAGATTTCAAATAAGGTGCAATGACTTGACTTTCTAAAAGGTGATGAGCCACCTTAACGGCCTGTGAGGGCTGATTTGCTAGTAACTTGAACTATTTTTCTTCCATAAGATTTAGCATGAACTTTGTGGGCAATGAAGGTAGCACCGGTCATGCACCTTGCATATTATACTAGACCTTACTTAAATATTTCTATAGTACTAGAAATTGATTTTCTAAATATTTTTATTTAACTGTAAAGAAAACTTAACTTGAAGTACTATAGCATTAGTTATATTTGTTATTTTGTTATGATTATTTCCTAACGTTTTTTCATACACTTTTGGTTTTGAGTTTATCTATTTACGTAAAGCTTATAATGATCAAGAATCTCATTAACTAAATGTAAAAGTATTGATCTACATTTTTTAATTTTTTTAAATTATGATTTTAAAATTGATGGTAATGGCAATATACTAATTACAGTCTAGCTTGTGGAATGTTGGATCATATGGTGTTTATGATAAGGAAATTATGTTAGCTAACACTTGTAGGTAAATAAAATTTTTTGGAGAATTGTTGTTGTGGTGCTGCAAAAAAATCTGTCAGAGCTATTCCCCGATTTGTCTCGATATTGAGCCATTGATTCACCATAAATGGTCTACCATCTATCAAAAATTCTTCTTACTAACAATCTATTTTTTTGTTTGATAATTTGATCATAAGCCCCTTTTTCTTTATTAAAGAATCTGTTTTGTAATCGTACAATGTATGATGCGATTTGAATACAGTAGGATTTTAGTAAACTGCTTAGTTCTTGAAATTTGTCTAATATTAGTTGTAAAAAAAGAATTTCCAACACATAAAATCGTTTTTTCTAGAATTATAAGTAAGTTTTTTACATCAAATTTTCAAATTAAAATTCTTTTGTTTGAAACAGTGGCAAGATCCTTACAAAATCTGCAGCCTAATAAATGTGCTGCTGTTGCTGGTAAAATGACAGATGCAGAAACATTAATCGCTATGAAAGATTTACTGAACAGTTTTGGAAGTGATCTCTTGGCAACAGAACAACAATTTCCAGTATTTGGTGCAGGAATAGATTTTCGGATAAATTATCTTTTAAACACGAAAATTAAAAATATTAATGAAGCTGATGTCATTCTACTTATTGGTTGCAATCCAAGGTATGAAGCGCCAATAATTAATATTCATATTAGAAAAGGATATTTGCAGAACGAACAAACAGTTGGAATAATTGGACCTAATTTAGATCTTACTTATGGATATGAGGTAACAAATTTTTTTTTGTTAACTTATGTATTTTGTTTACTGGAAGGTTTAAGCTCATTTTTGACAGTGGACGTATTAAGTAAATGATAATTTTCTATTTCATTTTGGTAACTTTATCTTTATTATACAATGATTTGTAAATATAATTGAAACTTTTTTTTAATGACCCAAAAACTCAATGATTTGATGCTACTATTTTAAATTATGTGTTGTTTCATCCTAGGCCCAAGAAAAGGCACATGATTCTTGTTTGCCAAGAGAGAGATTTTAGTATTATTTTACGGATTATTTTCATGCTAAAACTTTAAATAAAACATAATAAAACATCAGCAAGTTATGTAATACGTCCTTTATAATTAATTTTTAAATTAAAGAACAACATAAAAACGATGTTGTATTATTTTTTATGTAATATCCTTTTTAGGAAAAGTATTCAAATGAAGAAATTCACTTTTAGCTATGAATCACTCTATTTATCTATGTCAAAGATTAATGAGCAGTTTGATATATATGGTATAACATTCTACGCATACCATTTGATCAATTTTTAATTATTATATCTTTTGTAAAAATAATGTTTTCTATTGACGTGCTTCTGGATACATAGAAGTTAAGTTTTCTAAAAAATGTTTCACTAGCACCTTAAGTATAATTTTACAGTATGTTTAAAATGGCTTAGTCGTTTTTCGTATCAGTTACCAAAACTTTATGGAAAACTCTACTAAAGCACATTAGAATGCCACTACCAAAGTTATAGAGTAACTACCACTATAGACTTTAGTAAGCTTTACTAGCCTTTTTTCTGTGTTGGGTTTAAAAAAAAATCGCTTCCATTATACATCTGACTTACCATAGAGCTCTACTTTTTAAAATATTTGAAATTTTACTGAGGAGCTAACCTGGTGCTGGCTTTCTCCGGAAAAGGAGCCCCTGGGAATCAAGACTTTACCCAGAAAAATCCTTTTAAAAAATTTTTTGTTACCTTAGGTACTCATCCTTTTAGAAGATTTGGGAAAAAAATCTCAATTTTCTTTGACGAGATTTAAAACTTTTTCATCCATAAAACTTACACTTTTTGTGACATTCTATGTTCTACTCTAAATATTTATTATGTCATAACACCCAGCTATTGTTTTACTTGTTATGAGTAATCAGAAATTGCAACATCACTGCCACTTTATTTAATTTTTTTTTGCTCAACCTACTTTTTTTTATAAAAGCTGCCGTTTCAGTTTTATGAAGTGTTCATTATACACTATCGGTTTGCGTAACGTGTAATAATGTGAACGAGTAGTAATTATAACGTTGACGTGTGATCCGCAATGAATATTGTATGCATTTTGACATCAACCTATACCAAAATATAAACTCCGATGGATTAATAGTTTAAACCATTAATCGTTATTCACGTATTACACCAGTAGGCGAGTAGATAAAAAATGGTTAGTAAGAAATTTTCTGCGACTACAACGATAATTGTTAAAATCGCTTCGTAGAGTAATTAAAATATATGGAAAAATAATACTGGGGCATAACTGTGCGGGCTTCTTTTAATATTAAACATTTAGTGAAAATAGACTCAAGTTTTTATTTGAATTTGCTTATAACTTTTTTTGGAGCATCGTACTGTAAAAATAGCTAAAGATAATTCATTCGTTATTTGGTATTATGTCTGCCCTGAACCTTACAGGCTTATGACTAGATCAAATTTAAAAAGTAGATTTTGTTGAGGATATCGAGAACTTTAATATAAAGGAGAAATGGTACATTACGTCAGTGGGGCACAAAGTACAAATATAAGCGCCCGAAAGACGTGGTTGTTGTATATTGGTGCACGAGTCGCGTATAATGTTTCTCTTACTGAGAGCACAAAGTGAAATTTTGTTCCCGTGGGCACACTTTGCCTCCAGTAAATCACTTAAAGCCCTAGAGCAAAAAAGTATTTGAGCCGGTAGGGCAGAGTGCAAAAAACTTCTCTGCCCATAGGCCCAAAGTGACAACAAGGGCGCAAAGCAGCAGCTGCACTTTGTGCCCATGGTAAGAAAAAAAATTTTTTTTTTTCAATTCTAATTCTAATTTTTTTTAAATTAAATATTTCGATATAAACAAATCAATGTAACTCTGATGTTTCATATTTTACCGTGTTTCAGCTATTTTTACGTAACGGAGTATATTTTTATATAAATTTAAAAACAAAAATTCTTATAACGTTTTTTTAACGATAGTTAACAAACGTTTATTTTTATGTTTTAACTTAAAAAAGTTCTTTTTAGTTCTGCATGGTGTTTCTTGTTGATTTATACAAGTAATTGTAGTTTTCGTACCCTTGCTATGACGAGTTACATAAATAGATAAAAATGGCTCAACGCACAAAAATGTATACTTGCTGTGACACGGCCCAGTGGATAGAGAATAAAAAGGTACCGTTGAGAAGTGACATTAATGTTAAAATTTAGACTTATCTACGAACCAATAATTGACATTAAAGTTATAAGATCCCTTGAAAAATATTTGCCACCACTTTGCTAAAGTTTTTTCAAGACTATTTCTATCTAGATCAAGAGGGACAGAAAATTTGGAAATCAACGAGGAGGAAAGGGAGATGATTTGGACCAACATTGTCTGTGTTATGAGAATGAGAGTATATCTATATATATACGCTTTATATATGTTCACTTTAAGGTAAGTTTTTAGGTGGTAGATTAGTCCCAATTTTGCCACTCATGTCATTTCTCTGTAGCAACTTTTTATTCTGTATCCACTCGGCCTAGTTGGCAGTTATAAATTTTGTGCATTTGGCAATTTTTATAAACTGATGTATCTCGATATAGCGAGACTACGTAACGAAAATACTTTTGAACTCGATGAATTAGTATCCCAGGTCTTCGTTATAAACGTTATAAATGCATGAAACTTACCGTTCGGAGAAGGTCAGAGTGTTTAAGCACAATTTTATTTTTATGTTGACGTATGTAAAAATTATTTCCTTGTATAAATATAAAGAGAAACACCCTGCAAAAGTAGAGAAAATTTTTTTAAGTTGATTATTGAAACAGCAGTTAAAATTTAAGAATCGTACTAAATACTAAACTGTTAATAGCTATTGTTCAAAAAACGTTATCGGAAGTTTTTTTTGATTTTGTTTTAATTCATAAAAAAATATGCTTCATCAAGTAAAAATGATTGCAACACGGTGAAATAATAAATGTCAGAGTCACATCGATTAGCTTATTAAAGTAAGTGTAAAGCTTAAAGTTTTTTCAATTGTATCTTTAAAGAGAATGTTCTGACATGGGACCTTATTCGGTAATTAAGTTGCTCGTGAAAGTTTCCATTTCGGGTAAATGTGAAACTTAGTTCGGTGATTTATGTGACGAGAAAAAGCTCAAGTAACCTGAGCTTTTGTAGACTCACCTTAAAAGTAAAGCAAAGATGAACCACAAAGCAAGGACTGTCAAATTAGGTTCAAAGTTAAGAACAGCAGATGTAAAAATTATAATCTTCACGAGAACTTAACTTCCGTATATATAAGGAACAACATCATCGAGTTATTTTATAATAACTAATAATTTAAAAGTTAAAAGTTCACTTTGAAACCAGTATCAAATTCATACTAAATCAATACAATAATATGAAGTATAACAGCTAAAGGTATAAACCAACTAACGTATTGTAATGACACGCGAAAATCGATATTTTATATCTTACAATCCAGCCTTTCTGACTGAGGGGATTATTGTCGAGCAATACGTGCTAAAAGTTTAGTGTGCTGAGATTCAAGTGGAGGCTACTCGCGTACACTCCCCACTTTTTCCCAAATGATGAACTTATGAACTTGAGCGAATGACTGTTATCACACATGCGTAGCTCTAGTATGTACGTGTGAGAGCTTTCGAGTCTGACAATGTTGCTTTTTGTAAAAACTGTTGTACTTATCAAGATATTTATATTATACTAAAGAACAAGGCATTTATATTATTTAATCACAATTACGGGATGAGTACAAATTTAAAACAGTCGATTGGCAAAGCAAACGATAACCGATCATAGACGAAAAGTTCTTTTGGCCACGGCAAAAGGAAAAAAGAAAATAAAAAGCGTATTGCAAAACAGTGTCCACAATGGAAACAGGATAGTTAAGATGGCTTGGGCTATTTTTATCGGCTTGATCAAAACCTCTGAAATTCTGGAATTATCTTAATAAAGTATGCCAAATTTTTTTGCGATAAAAAAATACTGGGGTCAACGACTTAATTTTTTTGCAAATCGCTACTGAAAATTCACCTATTTAACATGCAGTCTTTTGGGTGTTGTCACTAAAACGGCTGTAACTCAAGAAGTACTTGATTCATCTCAAGAATTTAAAATAGTTCTCGTATATTTTTTTTACAAATAATCTATCAAATTCTTGAAAATAAGGATCAATGACTTAACTTAAAAGAAAATCAGAAAAAAGTATGAAATATTCATCTGGCTTGCCTCGCAACATAGTCCAATTTTTACAGTTATAACTTCACGGTACTTTGCTGGCAATTACTTGATCTTATACTTTAGCTTTATCGAAATAACTATATTTATTGAAAAAATTACCGTCGAAAAGTGTTGATTTTTTAGGGGCCCTTATTTCACCCTACTCTAGGTACGGTACTAACCACCCAAGCCACCTTAACCTCAAAGTTCTGCAACAACAGATGATTTGTTGTACCTGTCAATCTATTTTAAGTTTTGGAAAGATTAAAAGTGAGATACGTGAAAGCTGATATTTAAAATGAATTATTTCATGTTAAATCTGTAATACGATAAATATTGTTAACAGTAACAATAAGCTGCAGAGTGCTAAAAGCTACTCCAGAATAAATTGAGCAGCTGTACTTGGTAATTATTTTTATTGGCATAGTATAATCAATGAAATCTACAATGTTACCAAAGTGTGATGAATTGTGTGATTATTTATAGATGTTATCAACTCAGGACTTGGATGCACTGGTTTAAATTAAGTTTACTCTCATCTGGACGTTCTAACATTATGAACAAGAAATTGGTTCAGTAATTGAAGAAGCTAATAAAGTTGCACAGGGTAGTTGCAAAAAAATAGCCTGAGAAGAGAGATAACATGTTTTAAGACAGGCTTAAGAACTTTCTAAAGTTTTGTAAGTAAGTACGTGAAATTAAAAAAAAAATTTTTTACTTAATTTTTTTTAACTTCCAATTTCTTAGACAATTCTGATGATGTATTGAATTTCTTAAAAACAATTTCTTGGCGTTCTAACAAGAGTTTGTGATATTAATATTAAATGACTCATTTAGTATTAATTATAACAAAGGAAAACTAGTGCTATGTGATTCGTAATATTTCTTTAAATTTAATTTTTGTAATTCAATACTACAGTTTGTCATGTGACATAACATATCAAAAAAATTATTTATTTGAAGTTTCTCTTTTTAATTCCAAAATCTTTCCATGAATTATTTTTTCATAATGACAGCGACAAACTGATGCATGTATTTTTTTTTAGTATTGTTATACATAATGTCGAATAATCTTTATTTAGTATCTACAATTTAAGTCGTACCATTTTTCTATATCTGTTAATTTTTCTCATTCTTAGGCCCTTTAACATAGTTTAATAGTCTAGTTAGTAAGCCGGAAAATGTAGAAAAATAGGAAAACACAATTGATTTGAACGGGACATTTTTCATTGTGTTGCCAGAACCTTCAGAAACACTCATCACTTTTAACCTATCTTGGCAAATAAAAAATTAAAAAACTTGGGTAGATTTAACCCCCTGTAGGCACCCTAAAAAAATGATGTAGTGAAAAATTTTGTAAAATTTATATTGAGTCTCTAAAATGGTCCCCGGAGGGTTTTGTGGGTCGCTGAATACGAATATAATGATGGCGGTATTCTCCAAGGTACCTGGTGCTGAGAGTGGACAGTACCAATGTCATCTCTTGGAGTTTTATGGAAATTCATACCAACTCAACTACGCTCTTTGTATTTACTTTGATCTCTAAAGTGAAAATAAAAGCTACCACCCTCTCGCAGTTCCGAGTGCCCGGAGAAATTACCAAGATTCGGTACTCGGGGGTTTTTAACGAATACGATAATGGCGATATTCTCCAAGGTACCTGTTGTCCAGGGTGGACAGTGTGAACGTTGTCTCTTGAACTTTTATGGAAATTCGTAACGTGGACAGCCAAGACTCGGTACTCTAGGATTTTTAGGGTCGCTAATCTCGAATGTGATGATGGCGATATTCTCCGAGGTACCAGTTGCCCAGGGTGGACAGTATCAACGTCGTCGTTCGTTCTTTTATAGATTTTTAACGTAGACACTTGAGACTTGTTACTTGGTAATTTTTTGAGTCTTTGACACAACAAGACGTATATCCTTATATAGACATCTGTCAATCCTTTATCCATTCTTCCGTTACGCAAGATAATTTTATTGATGCTTGTGAGGATATTATTTAAATAATAATAATATCGTATGATATGGGCTAGAGTAAGAGAGGCACTGTCAGAAGTTACGACAGTTTGAACGACTATGGAGCAATTATTGGAATTTTTAGTAAAAAACTGTTGGATTACACAACTCGAAATTGTTATTGATGTTTGTGTGATAAAAGTCATGATTCGCTAAGTCATAGCTGCAGAAAAAATTTTTAAGGGCAGTGCCAAACCTAGGGAAGCCGATGCTGGTGCAGAACCTCGTAAACAGTAGCCGTACACTACAAGAAATAATTCTGAAGGTTAGTGTCATTCAGTGGTGATAAGGATAGCTCAACTATTGCTGCTATTGAGAAAGAACGTAATATTGAAGTAATAAAATAAGCTGATAATCATGTAATAAAAAATTCTGTTATTAAATTATGTGAAGTATCTAATATCTGCAAGAAATTGCAAAAACCAGGTATTATAGCTTATTTTAAAATATGTTTGTCGTACGCTAATGCTCAAAATAAAAATAATACGTTGAGTTTAGCCAATAGCTTCAAAAATATTTCTTAGCATTTTTTTAACAAACACGAAAATGTGGGAAATAGTAAAAATGAGCTGAAAATATTAATGAGCAAACGACCTTTTCAAATGACGAGTTTTTGTATGTAAAATTTCGGGAAGTTTTTTCAAAATATGCCATCAATACGTCTAAATTCAGTGTTACTTGTTTAAGCCAAGAAAATCAAAGTTTAAATTTTATCATAGTGTGTTAAGCTCCCAAAGCAAAATATTACAGCAAAAGCGAATCCGCTGATTATAGAGTTGTTTGCGTTTCACTTTCTAAAAAATATGGGGGTAGAGTTTTACTTACTATCAAAAGGAATACAGGCTTGAAGCAGGTTTTATTAACAACTCGATATCTCATCAAAGTTGACTAACTTCACGGAAAAACACGTTAAACTAGAGAGAGAAAAAAAGTATTACTGCAGACCAACTATGGTATAAATAATATTAAAGTTCTTCTGATTGTTCTACGCATAAAAGTTGTTGATTCTCTAAATTGTAAATTTTTTTATTTCAATTAAGAGACGACTGGTCTAAAATTTTCTTACAATATGCTACCAGTGGCTGATTTAATCTAATAAGTAGTTTCATTGATGCTAGATACGTGGATCTAATAAAACAGTTTGAGGACTACAAAAATTTTTAATTTGTGCTACAAGTCATGTAGTTGTAAATTGATCTGTGTATCTTGGAAACAAATAAAAAATTATATTCGATAAAAATTAATTTTGAAAAGAGTATAAAACTAATCAACGCAACTTACAGCTTCAACGTAATTAAACAAACATGATTATTCTGCAAAATCAATAAAGTACGTGAACATTTCAGAATATTACATTTTTAATAATAAACTAAAAATTTATGGGAAAGAAGAAAATGTAATGAAAAATTTTGCAATAGTTTACTCAAACAAAATATTTTCAAAGGATCATTAACGTTTTTTAAAATTTATTTTAAATATAATAATTGGTGCAACATCCTTTGAAGACGTTAAAACACTTAAAGAAATTAAATACCAGACTTTTCAAGATACTGCAACCGCAATGGGCTAAATCTATCGCGATTGTCAAATCGATACTACTTGGGAAAAGCCAAATAGTTTTTTGGTTTCCTAATCGATTGAGACAATTTTTTGCATGGTTTCTGATTCTGGAAAATGTTTAAGATGATTGAATACAGACTAAGAATAAAAAAATATTGTGGAAGATTTAGTTGATAGTAGAGATGATCGCACACTTTTATACATTAATTTAATTTTAGAATTAGAAGATAAATCATGTTAATTTTTTTATCCGCCTCTACCGAAAGGAATAAAATTCATCAATCGAAAATATTCTTGAAAAGAATTGAAAAATAAATGTACCTTAGCTAAAAATTTTAATACATACATATACATGACTTTATAATGATATGAAAGTTATCCTATTAATCATGATTATATTATATAATAATAATAATAACAATAATAATACATGACATAATGCATTCTTATTCTATAGTAAAACTTTCGTTAAAAAAAAGTTTCTGTTAAACCATCATAGAACGTCTATAATTACTTTACTTATTTTAATAAAATTCATTGGTAGTATAATAGCTTTATGTATTTGTTATAAAAACGTCATTTATACAAAATTTTAATATACCATTCTCATGGTATTTGATCGTTTCAATATTTAAAGAATCAGAATTAGAATAATAAGGAACTAAATTCGGTTTCACTATCAATTATTCATACATATTTGATTTATAACTTCCTTACGGTGAAGGGTTAGGTAACATAAAAAACTTTCATTTTTGAGTTCTAGGAAAAACTATTTGGTTTGATTAAAAAAATAGTTAATTAAATGAATGATTTGATAATTAACGTAATGTATAATAAAATCTTATTCATTAATAAACAGCAAATAAATATCAAAATTAAAAAAAAGTTACGAATTACAACAAAACAAGGAGAAAGATCTTAATCTATATTAGGAGTAGCTTGTAGCAAAGTAGTGGATAGGGTACTTAACAAGTATGCAGAAAATTACTGGTGCGAATTTCGAGAAAAGTTTTTTTTTTTTGTTTTGTTTTTTTTTTTTTGTTTTTTTTTTTTTTTTAGAATTAGGTCTTAAACAAAATCAAAATTTAAAAATGTTTTTCTTCGCATATGTGCTTCGCGGGTAGGGTTGGAAAAATATAATTAAAATTTACTTTAGTTTCACATTTTCTTAGGATCATTAATCTCAAAAAATCGTTTGCTTAAAAAGTTTTAAATTAAAATTTTACAAATGTTTCTGTTTTATAGATTAAATGGAAAGACTTCGTCTTAATTAGAGTATTAGGGAGCTGGTGGATGCAGTACGTAAAGCGCGGATCTCCACCAGTATTTATACATGCATGTATATAAAGGGCAGTATATCAGTTATACTGACTTTTAATGGACTAAACCCATACACGAATGAACCCTACAATAGTCGAGTATATCTACACTTTGATAAGTTCACTACTAAAGAGATAGAATTAACATTTCATCATAAGTTTGCTTGTGTTTCTGTAATTTTCGTTCGTTCATTATCTTAATTCCACATTATCAGAGAACAACGAGGAAAAACATGTAGGTTAGGGTAATCCTGTTATTATCTTATTACATTAAATGACTAAGAGATCAGTCTAGCTAGATTATCTCCTGGAGCTGATTCAAGAGCACTAATAAATAGTGAAAATCTTACATTATTTGATAATGTGGAAAACGCATGGTCGACGCTAGTAAAAATTTTATTTTTCTGATTAAATTTATAGTGTAAAATGAATCCATGCTGTATAAGATGTCCTGCAATACTTTTTTACGAGTGAATGGCGTTACTACCATGCCACTGTTAATGTAGTGACGTGTAAAAATAAAAAAAAATGTATTGGCCTAGTCTTAAATAGTATTTGTTCTTGACGACTCCTCTCCTGACTTAAAAAAGGCAATTTGAGAGTGCAGTTTCTTTTATTTAAAGTAAATAAGTCAGTATTTGGCTGCTTTAGAATGGTTTATAAGTATCTTTGTTGATAATTGAGGCACCAACTATGGCTGGTAATATTTTGTATTGTTTAATTACCATTTAAGTTGCTTAATTCTGATTTGTTACTATTTGTATATTATTTGTTTTGTGTGATAGGTTCTAAAGAGGCCGTTTTAAAGCAATGAAACATTGATCCAATTATTTTAAATAAAAGTAGTTAAACTCCGAATTTTTTTTTTGCTAATAATAATTCTCTGGAGTGAGCATGGAGGTTGAAAGAAAAGTTTTCTAAAAGAAAATATTTTTAGTTCTATAAAATTATTTTTTAAGTCATAGTATTTTAAAGTAAATATGAAGTATAGTTTGCAATAAAAATTATCTCCTATATAAACTGTAAGTTGTGTGAGCTAGTTATCGCATACCAGGAAGTATGTGTATTCTATTTTTCTGAACAATTAAAGTTTGTCTGCTTGAAATGACTATTTTATTAATGAATTAAATAACTAATTCTTAAATTTTTGATTTCCTACCAGCAGTAAAATCATAAGTATGACCAGTATAAATTAGGTGTTGAGCTGAAGCTGATGTTTTTCTGTTTCATTTATTGCCCATTCTAAGAATCGGCTTGATTTGTTAACACAGTTTATCAATTGTTTTAATTTATTGTGTAAGACGGGGGAGGGGCTTAAAATTATCAAATTATTTGTTTTGTATAAATGTTTGCTTACTTTTTTTCCGATAAATTGAAGGTAATAATCATTAGCTAATAGAATTTCAATGTTTCCTTCATAAATTTACTGTCAGATAACTTAATACTATAATATACAATGGTGTATATGTAAAAGAAATAGTACGGTTGACCTTATTTCTTTTAAAACTTATTTTAAATTGGATTGATTGTGCATGCCCGTAAAACAAGATAACTGACTATTAAAACTGATAAATATATGGGAGAGATGGAAAAGCTACATACACGGTACAATTGGTTTGTTATTGATTGTCTTTAAAGTGTACATCTCTACAATAACTAATGTGAAATAATAGCTTTTAATGTCGTTTCTTGTTTTACAGGCAAACGTATAATGTTAAACTATGTAAATATGTAAGTAAAGTAATTAATAAATAACTTGCTGTACAGGGAAACTCAGTATAGTAATTATTTTCTTAGTATTTGAGATTAAAAAAATATACATAGTACAGAACGACATAAATTATATTTATTTAAAGAACGCAATGGAGAAGTTGTGTTTTAATTTTGTAGTGATAGAAAAATCTGAAGATCTTAAAACAAACATCTACGCGAAAACATCCATTGCTACTCCAAACAATCAAACTTTTATTATACCTAAAGAATTACAGCCTATAGGAAATCACAAAGAGATCATGAAATGCGAGGTTTTTAAAAAAGTCAAAACATCTTTAAAAAAAGAGCATAACAAAAGAGAAGTTTGGATAACTCTATCCAAGGAATTAAAGGAAACTTATATTAATGAAGATAATATTCAATTTGAAAGATTTTTGTCAGAAAGGTTGAAGAAAAAAACGAAAATAAAAATACAGAAGAAAATTTGATAAAATTCATAGAATAACGAAAAGAAAGACGAACAACAACATAAGAATAAGTTAAAACTTATAGAGAAGTTTGTACTACAGAAATTTTCAACAAAAGTTACAAATGTTTATCAATGGCTAAATGATTTCGAAAGTGAATGTGATAGGTTGATAATAAGTATAGACATAGATAAGATTGTAATATTAAGATTGTTTATAGAAGAATCTGCTATAGACGGGTATAATTCTATGATGAAAAAAAAATTCAATAGATTCTGAATGAAGTATTTGGAAAACCAGTCATGCGAAATGTATTCAAATAAAAGATGGTTGACAGTTCGATATGCATTAAATTACAGATACAAACAAGGATCAGTACTGGAGTATACTTTAAAGAAAGAAAGATTGTTGCTAGAAATGAATAAATCTATGGATACACAAACACTTATTAAACTTATTGCCACAGGATTACCAAATTACATAGTAGATAAAATAGATAGAGAAAAATTACAAACAACAAAGGATTTACTTTATAATATCAGTGGCTTCGAACATTTAATGCGAAAAACAAACCCAACAAAAAAGTATGATAATAAACACTTATTCCAAAAATAGTTATAAAGAAAATAAACAACCATATTGAATATCTAAAAAGAAAAACAAAGGGATAAGATTCCACCTGGAATCTACATGCTGGTTTAAAGACAAACAAAAGATCACTCAACAAGAAATGCATAATAACCTAATCGCAACAGAATTTATAGACATGGGTCCAAAAAACTAGTTTTGCCGCCATTAATCAAGGTTACAGTAATTATCAATAATACGTCCTGGTAATATACGTCTTAAATAATATGTTCTGGTGCAAATATATTTATAATGAACTCAAAATTGTTACATTATAAAAATAATTGAATTTAAAAAAAAGTAGTAATTGAAGACAATTAATGATGTAAAAGAAACTTTAGGCATGGTATCAGTAAAAAAAAAAATAAAAATTAATAAAGAAAAGATAATGAATGTATTTGTTATAAGCGGGAAAAATTTTGAACACGATTTTTATTAGGATTAGATTGTGTAAAACATGGATGGAAAAATTAAGATAAACTTCAATGAAAACGTAATACCACAAAATTTTGATATTTTAGTGTAGCACTTGAATTTACAACAAAAAATCGAAATAAATGAACTATAAAACTAAGAAAGGAATATGAATATATTTTTGCAAAAGACAAGTATGACGTAGGAACAGTAAAAGACTATGAAGCTCAAATCGACTTAATAATTGATAAATATTGTTACAAAAGGCCATACAGGTACGATAGAAGATAAAAAAGAAATAGAATCGCAAATATCGATGTTACTAAGAAAAAATTAATAGAATAATCTTACAGCCCGTTTGCTGCTTCAGTAACGTTAGCTTTAAGAATGATAATGATAAAACATTATGTATAGAGTTTTGCGATCCAAACAAAGTATAATCTCACAATTACAACCTTTTCCTAGAATTGAGGACCTTATGGTTAAATAAAAAAGATGTAAATATTTCACAACATTAGATATAAATTCAGCATTCTGGTCAATACCACTCTAGATCGAAGATAAAAGCAAAACAGCATTTTTAACAAAAGAAGGGCATTATCAATGGACTCGTCTACCTTTTGGTTTGAAAACATTACCTGCTATTTTCCAAAGAATTTTAAGTAGTATTATTAAGAGATACAAACTAAATCATTTCACAGTAAACTATATCGATGACATACTTATATTTTCTAAAACATTCAAAGATCATATTAGCCATTTAAAGTCATTATTAAATGCAATACTATACGAAGGATTTAAATTAAAATTATCAAAATGCAACTTTGCACAAGACTCAGTGAAATATTTAGGTCATATTACCAAACATGATTCAGTAACGCTCTTAAGAGATAATCTAATAGCAATAAAAAATATCCCAACACCAAAAACACAAAACCAAACTGGACAAAGTCGTTTTCTATAACAAATACATCTCTAACTTCTTAATAACATTAGATCCCTTGTATAATTTACTTAAAAAAGATATGAAATTTATTTAGGATGAAAAATGTAAAAATACATTTCAAAAAAATAAAAACGTTATTATGTTCAAAACCTATACTGTCGATTTTTGACCCTCTATATATATATATATATATATATACCGATGCTAGTTTTCTAGGTATTGGAGCCGTTCTCAAACAAATACAACATAATGAAGAAGAAAAGCCAGTAGCATATTTTTTTGAGTAAATTAAATGAAAGCCAAAAGAAATAGAAAGCCATTTATCTGGAATGCCTGGCTATCAGAGGGACAATAAAGTATTGGCATCACTGGTTAGCTGACAAATTATTCACGGCTTACTCAGATCACAAACTACTGGAAAAATTAAATATAAAAGCAAGGACTGATAAAGAATTAGGTGATCTGACATATGATTTGTCACAGTATAAATTTAAAATAATATATTCGCCCGGAAAACAAAATATAGAAACAAATACATTAAGCAGAAATCCAGTGCTAGAACCAAATACATATGAAGAAAGTCGTATCAAAACAGTTAATCTAATAAAATTAAAAGAAATCAAAACTGATTAATTACACAATAAAAATATACAAGATAATAACAAAAAATTTCTTTTTTTAAAATGAGATACATTATAAAAAAATAAAATTAATAGATACAATTTTACTCTCTAAAAATCTGAGTATAATACTAATAAAGGATGTTCATGCTAGATGTTGTCATTTAGGAAGAAAACAAATGGAACATAAGATAAAACTATATTATACAGCAAAAAATTTAATCCATAACGTAAAAAAAATATGCAACTGTTGTGAAATCTGCATTAAACAAATCAAGAAAACAGTTAAAGATAGGATTAATATCACACTTGGGACCACCCTTTTGAAATTGTATCAGTAAATACAATTGAAGGTCTTGAAGGTATACGCTCAAGAAAAAAATACCTACACCTACTCGTAGATCATTTCTCAAGGTACGCATATATTTTAACATCAAGAACCCAACCAGCAAACTGTTACATTAAACTAATTAAACAAATATCCCAAAATGAAAAAATAGGAATGGTTTTATCAGATCAGTACCCTGGTATAAATTTAAGAGATTTTAAACGATTCTTAAATCAAGAAGATATACCAATAATATTTACAGCAGTTAATGCACCTTTCTTAAACGGCTTAAATAAAAGATTAAATCAAACACTTATCAATAAAATTCGATGCAGAATAAATGAAGAAAAAAATAAAAGAACGTGGACTAGCATAGCACATGAATGTACAAAAATTTATAATGAAACCGTACATACGGTAACAACATTCGCACCCAAACACCTGCTAGGAGGAAAAGACATCAACATTCTACCGGGAGAACTACGATAAGAAAAAACAATAGAAGATTTATATAAAGATAGGAAAACGGCTTTTGAAAATACGTTGAAATCTCACAATGACAACAAAAAAATTTTTGACAAAAACAGAATAGAATATAATTTAAATATTAATGATCTGGTCTATATAGAAAATGGTAATAAAATAAATAGAAGAAAAACAGAAGAACTAAAAATAGGTCTATTTAAAATTATAGATAAGAAATCCAATGTAATTTTTAAAATAGACACAGGTCACAAAAAAACAGAGTCCAATTTGTTTCATAAAACAAAATTAATACCCTATGTTAATTGAAAATATTTTGTCCCATGATAATTATACTCTCCAGAGGAAAAGAGATGTCAAAGAAATTTAACAAAAGTAAAAGGTCATGTTAGTTAAGTGTGTTCGATTTAGTCATATTTTTTATTTTTATTTTTAAAGCATTTAACCAGAGGCAATAAATTGTCAGCTTTGCTAAATTGTGATATTATAATTTTCAAACGGTTTATTTTCATTTTGTTTTCTGGCCTAGCTTAACTTTTGTATGACACTCATAGTGTTATACTACCTTCTACTCGTACATAAACAAAATCAAACTAAGTAATATTTACTTCTGATTGATACAAATACAAAGCTTACATCGGACTCGGTCGGTAGACGCCTCTGCGAACGGACGTACAGTCACTTGTGTCCGTGCTGAGGTGTAGTTGTACTCACGAGAAAACAATTAAAGGAGAGTATCAATATACAGGTTGAGTGCCAGGAGAAGTGCAGAGATATACAATCTGCAGGGTGTGGTGTCCGGTAAGTACAGCAACTTAGTTAAAACGGGTACCGCAATTCTAGGTTAGGAAGAAGTGATGACACAGCATCATCAAGGGGCGCAACATTGAGAGACAAAAGTAGAGGCAGATCGTCGGTACGGAGTACGGGGTCAGGAAGAGGTGCAAAGAGTCGACTGTCGGTAAGAGAGGTGATGCAAGTTAAAAGGTTGGTACATGCGAAGGAGAGAGAGGAACGTGCGAATAACGTTGTGATTAAAGGCGGGGACATGAAAGCGCGTAGTCTGAGTCTATGGGTGCGAAGAGTGTTTAAAGACGTTTTAAAAATAAAAGTTAACATAAGGAATGTAAGAGTGAAAGGTACAGTCATACTAGTAAAGTTGGCAAATTATGAGTAAAAAAAAAGCGTGATAAAAAATAAGAATAAATCAAAAGGCACGAATATGTTCCTAGAACATGACTTATCGTTTAAGGATGGAAGAAAGTAAGTACAGTTAATGAGATGGGTGAAATAATAGAGAGGGAATGGGAGGTCAAAGCAGAGCAAGGTAGATTTTCGTTTAGGGGCAACTGGTGCAGATGAGAGGAGAATATGTCATTGTATGAGGATGATGTGAAGACAAAAGGAATGAATGACACCGCTCGTTCGACTGAAGTGAAGAATGTTTATGCACAGAAAGATAATGGCTTGGAATGGAATGCGCAGTTAACGAGAGCCTGCGATAAGGCAGCGAAAAACAATAACAAAAACGCGACGAATACAGTAACCTCTAAGCGAGTCAAAAATGTTGGAATAGAGAACGAGGTGACTATGAGTAAGGATGAGTTGTTCACGATTTTCGAGTAGCCCAGAAGCAGAATAAATATAAATAGTTGCTGGAGGAGTTAGCTAAGAGTAATCGTGGAATAAAATGATACTTTGGAATGCAGAAAGTATAGTCAATAAAGATAGGGATTCTTGGAATTATGAGAAAGATGCAGACTTCGTGAGCCTGTGTAAAACGTGGTTGGAGGAAAAAGGATGGGAAAATTATAAAGGTAGGCTCTTGAAAGAATTTTTACGGGAGGCTGTTTTTTTAGTAAGAAATTATAAAAAAGGGAGTGTGAGGAGTGGCTTTATTTTTTTTTTTTTTTAACTGGGTTACCGTGATAGCCTACTGGCCTAGTCGCTGGGACCACCCTCTCACCACCTATGTATGGGGGCGTATTGCCGCAACCATTTACCAATCCCTGATACCGCACGTATGTCATACCATGGGCACAGTGGGATATCTCTCTGTACCAATGGTGCATCGGATCCACTCCCCTCTGTGTAGCCTTTCCCTGGAGAGGGTTCTATATTTCAGGATGTCTACTTCTCAACGGTAAGGCCGGCGATCCCTGTCTGGCGCATCGGATCTGCTAATCCATATACCTCCTAACACTGTCCCTTATTTACCCGGGCCCGAAGACCTGTGAGGCAAAAAAACCCTGGAATTCCTCTGAAGAAAAATTCCACGGAAAAACCTGCCCCAAAACAGCCAGGGTTACATAGAAACTTTTCCCGATGAAAACAGTTTTTGAAAAAATCTGCATTCACTGGAAATCGAATCCACGACCCCTAAAACAGCGTTGTATGAGTAACAAGCACGCTTACCACTGAGCCAACGCCGTGCCGCTCCTAGGGTGGCTTTATTTTAGGTGTGAAAAATAACTTATATCGTAAGGGACGCAAATTGATCGAAATGGTAGAAGATGGTATTATAAGGTCAAAATTAGTCGGTAATAATGGTAGGATGGACTGTATCAGGGTCATTTCCGTATATAATAGTGGAGTACTATCTAAAATTAATGATTCCTTGTTGTGGGCAGATTTCTTAGAGGAGGGCAAATTAATAACTGGGGGAAATTTTAAAATAAGAGTGAATAATCTAAGCTTTGAGTCGTCGATAGAAATAGGTGAAATCAGTAAGAAAAGGAATAGCAAAGATAAAATAGTAAGCAATGAGGGAGAGAACTTTGTTGATATATTTAATTATAAAGGATGGTTCTTGTCAAATAGTATGGACATTGGCGATAAAAGAGTGGAGTACATATAAGTAGGACTAAGGAGAAAATCTTTCATTGATTTGCCAAGTGAAGGAAGCAGAATTTAAAGAATCGGAAAAAAAAAAGTTTCGAAGTGTATAAGAAATAAACCGTACGTAGAGAGCTTTTTAAATAAGTTTAGAAAGAAACGAGAATGTGTAGAAAATAATATAATTTTAAATTTATGGAAATAATACTCTAGAAACCTGTTAAAAGGGAGAAATGAAAGAATACATGGGATGGAGGTATTAAAAGGGGAGGAAAGGGTAGAGGAGGTTGAACTTAGTAAGGCTGAATTAGCACTAGCGGTGAGAAAACTAAAAAAGAAAAAGGCTGCTGGGTACGATGGGATTCCAAATGAAGCGTGGTTATATACAGGGAGGGGAGTGATAAGGCAACTAGAGGAACTGTTAGTAAAGATTTGGAAGGGTGAAAAAATACCTGAAGATTGGGAAACGGCAGTTATTATACCATAGTTAAAAAAAGGATACATAAACGAGCCGAATAATTTCAGGGGAATCGCGTTGTTATCTACTAGCTACAAAATATACACTGTGGTACTTAAAGGTAGATTAGGGAAGAAAATGAATGATAAAAATCTACTACTGGACGGTCAAGCAGGATTTAGAAAAAGTAGGATGACAATGGATGACATTTACATCTTAAACTATGTAGTTCAAAAGATGAGGGCCAAAAATGGGAAGGACATAATCCATGCGTTGTTCGTAGACTTTAAGGCTGCGTTTGACACTGTGAATAGAGAGATACTGTGAAAAATCATGGAGAAGTATGGCAGTTGCATGGATCTTATATATAAAATGAAGGAACTTTACAGAGAAAATAAAATTAGAATTAGGGAGAATGAAGAATTATCTGAAGAATTTTGGGTTGCTAAAGGGTTCAGGCAAGGGTGCTTATTAAGTCTAGCGTTGTTTTGTATATATATTGCGGGGTTGGAGAATGATTTAAAAAATAAGAATGTAGGGAGGGGGGGTAAATAATTAATGAGTTAAGGGTGTGGTCAGTATACGCAGATAACTTGGTTTTGCTGGCATTGAATAGAGAGGCAATGTGGGACATGATTGAAACATTGAGGAGATTTTGGAAAGAAAGAGAATTGTGTACAAGTTACGAGAAAATGAGAATGGTAATCTTTACTAGCAAAGGCAAGCTTAATAAAGCAGGTTAGAAATAAAGGAAATATACTATAGAGGAAGTGGATAACTTCAAGTATTTGGGGTTTACTTTCAATAGAAAGAAAAATTCCTCCAATCATTTAAGGGAACTAAAAAGAAAAGGTATTTTGGCAGCAAAAAAGGTGTGGGGATTAGAAGAAATAGTTTGTAAGTATGACTTGATCCGAAGGTTGATGTTATTCAACTATCTAGTCAGAAGTACAATAAGTTATGAAGCTGAGATTTTCTGGTGGACAGAAATTAAACAGTTCGATTATTTTAGATAGGTTTTAAGCTTAGATTTCTGCACGCCAAGATATTTGATAAGGAAAGAAATATTTATAGAAGAGCTAAGGGTTCACTTGGCTATGAGAACGATTAATTTCGATCAGAAAATCTTTAACCATGGAAAGGACAGGCTCACATGGTTATGCTACAAGGAGACTTTTGAGAAAGTGTACAAAGTGAAAACAAGAGCAAATAGAAATGGATTTTTAAACAATTTAGGTTTTAGTGAGCCCTTAATAGAGATCTGGAGAAACCAAACAGTAAATTTTAAAGGTATAGTAAGAGAGCGTATGAATTACATTAATAATCAAAATGCTGAAGCCACAATTAAGGAATCGCAACATAATACGAGATATAAAAATTTTATGTGCGTAGACAAAGTGAATTACCTAATTGTACATCATAAAGTCGTAAAGATTAGTTGTGTAGCCAGGGCGAGATGTGAAAACTTCGAAGCAAGTATCGAATTTTGGTTAAAAGAATGAGGAAAGAGTCTACGCGTTGTGTAAAGGCGAGGAGGGAAGCTTCGAACACATATTTTTGATATGTAAAAAAATAGAAGAATGTTAAATTTGTGATGAAAATACACAGCAGGATAATATTATAAATATGTTGAATGATGCAAGCTTATGTAAAACTGCGAAAATTTAGGATAGGTTAGATATAATGTTGGAAAAACTTAAGACTAAGGAATGAGAGTAGTATAATCCACTTGTACCCCGGTCTAATTAGAATCTAGGTATATATCCATATAAGTAAAGAAACAAAATTATTAAAAATATTTGGTTCATTTAACGGTATAAGAGCTAAGAAGAACGGGTAATGTACTCCATGGTTTATGTTTGTGTATTTTTCGCTTTGGTATCTGTATGAGAAATCGTTATTGTATTTTGTTGTAATAGCGCTTTAAATTTAATATATTTGATGAGGAGTGTTATACATAATACTACAACTTGTTTACAAGTTATTATGATCACTGTACTGAGTCCGTTTTCTGGGCCAATTTTGGTTGACAACTAATGAAGAATATATCTATACAAAGCTTACATCAAATACGTTAACGCATTGCTATGTCGTTAGTATATGATTTCGTGAGTACATTCTTTTAATTTATGTAATGTGAGGTTTGCATAAAGTACCTGTCATTACTTCGTTTGATTTGATTTATGTATGAATAGATGGCAGTACAATAGAATTAGGATCATACAAAAATTGTGCTGCAAAAAAATCAAAACTCAATTTTTTATATTTTTATTTCACAATTTACAGAGCTGACAATTCGTTACAAACATACAACTTAGTGCAGCTTTTCAAAGGCTTTATAAATTTAAAAAAATACATTTTCGAATAAAACATATCCAACGAAAGCGATCTTTTGTTTTTGTTCAAAGATAATTTTTATCAAAATATCATAATTTTTTAGTAAATAACCATTTTTTCATATGTATTTAAAACAAGTCAATACTATTGAATACAATTAAATAATAAATAATTAATTACAATCAAATACTGTTCATGTTATCAGGAATTACTGGATGTAAATAAAGTCTGTACAAAGTAGCTGCGATGTACTATAATTGGTTAATAAAAATTAATTTAGTGCAGTGAATGAAATTAATGCCATTACGAATGAGTAAAAAATGTTTTACTTCTCTATAAAACACATGTACTCCTTTTGGGAATTTTTTTTTACACTTTGAAGCCTTAAAAAAAGTATTTTTTAGTTTAAAATAAATACTTATCTCTAAAAACAATCGCCTTGTTTAACGGTGGTAACTTAGCATAAAAAATAATTAAAAACAAGGTCTCACTAAGCCTACGTTATTACAAATAAAGTATTGCTACTTTTTTTTTGCATGTGGGACTATGTTCATTTGCTACACAAAACCCAATTAAATTTATTGTAAAATTATTCGTAGAAATTGCTCAAAATTCTGCAAAATTTATGGTTATTTGTAAAGAAAAACAACAGTTTTAGAATTTTTAATCTACGATGCTATTTTCTTAAATAAACTGCTTTATCGAATAATTTTGATTACTTTTTTCTTCAAGCTAATTATACAAATTGATTTACTTTATTTTCGATATAATTTTTGGATAAAATAATCTGTAGTGCAACGCATTGTAACACCGATTTGTATCATTTCATTGGCTAGTTTTGATCATTACGTCTTTTCATAAGTTAACGAAGTCCAAATATTTGAAACTATAGTCTTAAGCATGTAATTTCTACACTCAATCATGATTTACTTTGAAAACTCTACGTGCAGTGATAAAGTTACTTGTATTTTTATTGAGCAATTTTTTCAATTCACTACTACTGAAAAACATCTATTTTCTACGTATTGTAATTACTAATTAGGTTGTTAAGTCTTATGAGGCTTGGGTGTATGGCCTGTAATTAAGAGCAGTCTGGAAATAATTCTTTAATACGAAATAAGTTTCTTATCTTATCGATTAAATTATATTGACTATATAGCTGTAGGTAACATGATTTATTATATAAATAGTTGTGTCGTATACCTAGTAATTTTCGTTTTTCTTCTTGAGTTTAGAATTATGTCATTTATTATAGGCTTGTTTACTTATTGAGAGTAGTATAATCAAATAGCAATCCTGTTTTTCTAAAAAAATAGCTGTGAATTTAATAAATTTGGTTAATTTGTTCAGTAGGTATACTGGAGAACTTCTGTCTCAGAAAAAGGTGGGAAAGAGGAAGGGGGCTGGAGCTGTTGCCCTAGCATATCAAGCTGCCTGCCCAAGTGAAGTGAAGTAGCACTGTCGTAAGAGCTGTCACGATATAACGCGGGTGCGTCCAAGTTTTCTCCCGCTCCGAATAGAGAAAGCGATCACCTGTGACGTACTTGTGATAATACCCCATTTGACCACATACCAACACGCATGTATGAAAATGTACATGTACGTATGTGTACGCGCAAACTTGAGCGTGCTTATATTTGCACACACTGCCATTTACTTAGATCCATCAATTGTTAGCGTAGAATTAAACATTTATATAAAATAATGAAAAAATTATAAAAACATTCAAGTCATATTTACAAGTATATTGAATATATGGCTTTTACAGAAAAAGATGTTAAATGTGTCTTATACGTCAAATTATTTGTAATTACTAGTTATATCTTACACACATCTAATGGCTTCACTTTTTTCTTCTCTATCTACTAATTTTTTTTTCTTGTATAGCACGTGCTTCAGTTATACGAAGCCTTTTCTTTTCGTCTTTATGCGATACCAATGTGTATGTAAGAAATTTTATCATCTACTGAGATATAGCTATTTTTATCATCATCAGTATTGTATTTCATAATAGCTATTCTTTCAGTAATAAAGTTTAACCAATTTTTCGTTCGCTTACCACTAAAATTATGATGGTTTTTTTTTGTTACACTCACTCGTAGTCTTGATCATAATCACAAAATTTACTTCTGTCTGAATTTTCTGTACAGTTAATTGTGTTAGTGTAATTGTCTCTGTTTCTAATGCAAGTTTTTTTATTGCCACCATAATGTACATCATTTTAGACAGCATCACTTTTTGTATTTTAATTTACAGTAGCTATAGTGTTGCTATCACAGTCAGTATCAGAACTACAATCACTATTTATTCTTACAATTTTTTTTTTCGGTATTTCACTAGTTGTAATGTTTTTCTGGTACATATTTGATCTCAAAATTAGTAGCAAAAATCTTTTTTTTTATTGGTAGTAAAGTGAGTAATATTTTATCGTCATTTATTTTACCATTTTTTATTTTGCATTATAACACTGCTTATTTCAGAAATATTTTTTCAACTTTAAAAAAAAAATGGGCATTTGCAATGTAGGAAAATCAAGACAAAACTAGTTGTTTTTTAAAAGATTTTCTTGACCTGAAAAATCTGATAACTATACTTCGTCTTGCATACAACACTTTGACCTCTACAAATATAGTGTTGTTGTGGTAATAGATACATACGCCTACGTTATATAAGATATATACCATTTCAATGTGTGAGTAGAAAACACATGTTGATTGTTTCTTTATAACAAATGTTTTTGTAGGGTTATGACAAGAGCCATGACAAGGGTGGATAAAGAAGAGTGGATCGTAAAGGACTTAAAGGCGATTAACATAATATAAAATAAAATTTCGCATGATCAGTTGCAGTTCGTGAAAGACAAAAAAACGGCGAACGAAATAATGAAGAAATTCGATGAAACGTACATGAAGGAGTCTACTGCACTGGTAATTTATGTACGAAACAAGTTAATAAAATTAAATTTAAAAGACTGAATATTTAAGTGCATTTTTTATCAAGTTTAAAGTATTGATTAATGAATTGCAAAGTACTGGTGCAAATGGGACTAAAAAAAAAGTTAATCTACATGATAAAAATGCTCCCAAGTTCTTTGAGTTATATTGGTGACTCAATCGATGTGTTGAAAAAATTTGATTAAACAGTTGAATACGTGAAAAGTAAGTGTGAAAAACAGTTTAAGTGCGTTTAAAACTTAAAGAAAAAAAGATGGAGCATGTTTCAAAGGCGGAAAATATAGACACTTCAAGGCACAATATACGATAATGAGACAAAGCGATAATTCATGGAAGCAGCAGCAGCAACGAAGTGAGCGCCAACAACAACAACAACATTGCGGTAGTGGATACTGAAGTCATGGAGCTGGTAGAGGTTCTCATCGTCAACATCGTCGAGGAAGCGATTGGCAGCAAAATAATCAAGGGCATGAAAACGAAGATGGTAATGCGAGTAGTTTTAATGCGGGATTCAAGGAAAGACATAATGAGTCGCGAGTTGAAGTAAACAGCTGTGCTAGTAAGGTTGAATGGTTACTCAATAGCGGTTGTTCAAATCATGTTATAAGTGATGATTGATATTTTTATGAATTTGTTGAATTAAAAGAGCTTATAAATGTAAAAGTAGGTTATGGTCGTTCTTTAAAAGCAACAAAAATTGGTAATATTAGGCACAAGTTCAATGTTTATGGTCAAAGTAAAATGAATATTATGAAAAATATTTATTTTGTTAATAATATAAATAGAAATGGAGTAAGTTACGGTAAAGTAAGAAAACCAAATAAGTTTGCATCAGTAGGGAATATGTCAAAGACTTTTTATCAAAATGGAAATGTAATTGTGTTGGCTATTAAAAATGATAATATTTATCATATGATGAGTGAAGTTATGTATAGCGAGTCAAGTTCAATGACAAAAAATAAGTTAATAGAAAAGGTAAAATTACGTAGGAGACTAGATCATGTAAATTTTAATTATTTGAAAACAATGTTTGAAAAACAAATGCTTGATGGCTCATGAAATAACTCACTGATTATTTTAAATCCGGGATTTGTTTGGAAAATTGAATGCATAATTTACCATTTAATAATAACAGGTGAAGGGCAAAAGATATTTTAGAAATTATGCATACCCATTCAAACGGACCTTATACTAATGGTTTGAATGGCAAAAAGAATTTTTTTTTAGTTTTATCAATTAATATAGTACAGTAGCTAAAGTTTATTGCATTAAATCAAAATATCAAATATATGTTGTATTAAATCTAAAGATCATATATATAATTGTTTTGTTGACTATGTAAATTTAATTGAAAGTACGACAGAAAAAAGGACGAAAAGATTGAGATGTGACAGTGAAAAGGAATTTATAAATAGGGATATAAGTAGTTTTGCAAGTGAAAGGGGTATTTGTATTGAACCGTGTCCACTGTATGTACACGATTTGAATGGGACGGTAGAAAAGTATAATAGGAATATTATGGATATGTCTAGATAAGTATTTATTATTATTAAAATAAATAGCTTGTATTAATGTCAAGAATCATTAATGTTTTAGAAGAAAAAGAAGAAGAAGAGAGCGAGAAGAAAAATTATTATCGTTAGCATGCTAATAATGGGATTATTTAAGAGGCATACGTAGAAGAAGATGCGTAGTCAAAAGAAAGCTTAGAGAGCAGGGTCAATCGGCCGAATAATGATTAATACTATTGTCTTTATGTTAGTGTTGTTAGATGACCATCTTTTACAAAAGTAATCGGGTTAGTGTAATTTCTGACCATCCACCAACATGCCTTTCAGTAACAAAAAGTAATTCTTTGTTGCAAAATGACGGTTATTTTTATTTTGGTCAGGACAGACTGACTGACGGTTGGTAGACCGTCAGCTTGCAATTATATGGATACAAAAGATATTTTTATCTTAGAGTAATGATATTTAATATAGAAATTATTTCCAATTGAAAAGTTACATATTTTTTCTTAAGCTTTTGTCATGTGCACATTTAGAATATCAGAACCTAATACATTGGAAATGAAAATTGTTATATAGTACGATCATTTATATGTGTTTAAACAGCTTACTCTTATACATATCGTCATAAATTCAATACTCTTAACATCTCATCAATTCACAAAATTTACTACTTCAGTCGTGATTCCTAGAACTGAAGTCTGAAGTAAACTTTTTTTTTTTCTTACAACATCCAGAAGGTTTTTACTGGCTAAAAATAACATTTTTAAGCTACCGAGATCAATTAGAAAACCACGTTTAAAACTTTGTATTCAAAACCAAATTTATTTTAAATATGTATAACACTTCATTATTTATTATTATCTTTTATTTAGTTTTTAATCCCCATCATTGTCGATGATAGCTGTGAACTTTTGTTTTATTATTCTTCGGATTAAAGTTATCTAACGTCGGTAACAGGCGGTTGGTCAGAAAAATTCCCTTCCGTCGGTGGATGGTCAGCAGGACGGTCTGAACACCACCTTCTGATGGTCAACCTGATGGCCTCGCAACACTACTTTATGTGTTGTATGTTAAAGATCTGTTTCGGCTTGTAAAAAAGTCACTTACTTAATGCAAACGTAAAATATACATTTTCGATCGTTATTTGTATAACCTTTAAAATAATGGAAAACTTATAGTGCACATAGTGGAGTGCATAAAAGTAAATAAGTCAGTGAGCTTGCCAAAATGTGGCGATATTTTGAAATTTGAAAACTATGAGAGTAAAAATTTACTGCCACTTATAGTATATGCATATGCAGTTGATTAAAATCTATACGCGACAATGAGCGAGCAGTGCAACGTCGGGAAGCATTACAAGTTCGATATTACGTCAAGTGCAGTTTCAAAGATGCTTAATTACGATACGTTTCTTAAAGAAAAGAAAATAAAAGTAGTAAAAATGTAGCTACCTCGTTTGAGAAAGAAGAGCAAAGATTTGCAACATAATGATTTATTCTATTCTTATAAATTTTAAAAGTATAAGAAAAAAAAAAAAATTTAAGATTACTGCTGTTTTACTAAAGAGAAAGTGTTTTCTTATACTTCTCTGATAATAATTTTTTTCTCGTCTTACCCATTTATAAACTTTTTATTTTATATGTCAAAGACGTGCAGATAATGTAGACTAGTCAATAAAGCTGGTTCGATGATGGTTTTATAAAAAAATGAAAAAGTCAGTTTGACCCTTCCATGTTTTACCTTTTTATATGTACAATTATTGTACCAACTTTTTAACAGCTTTTCATTAGGTAAGCGCAATTTTAATCTCAATTAATAATACACTAATAAATACTGTAACCCTTACTTCCCTTTTTCCCATTAAACCATTTCTTACCCCTCTTTTCCACCCCGTTTTTCTCCGAGGTCCGCATACATTTAAGACGCTCACACAGCTGATCTCCGGGTTGCCTCGTGGTAACGTCTTTTCCTTTTTCCACCCCTATGACTCCTGACTTCCCTAACTGGTCTCGTATCTACCAAAGGCGTCCGTGAAGTATAATTTTACGTCGCCCTGTGGCGCAGGATCAGCTGCGAGGCTTGGGAACGAATATCGGACGGAAACATCTCTTGAATAAAACTTTTCCAAGAATTGTACCGACCGGGATTCGAACCCACGCCCCGCTTGAGAAGCCGTATCTTCACTGACCAAGACTTGCGCCTTAGTTAACTGAGCTATGACCGCTTTCTAACTAACGCTATTATTAACGCATCGTGGTGGCATAGTGGGGATGAGCACCAGCTAGCGTTTAAAGAAATAAATTTGGGCTTTTCAAATCATGCATGCTGTCAGAGTCTTCATTATCTCGACTTCGTGTGATCGTACAGAAAACTATAACCAATCGATTTGGGATAGCTGGACGAAATATAACGAAATATTATCTCAAAATAAAAAAAAATGTTTTTAGTACATAGATCACTCCTACTAGTACTTCATATGCATGTGTACGTGCATTGAACTGTTCACATACTTCATGAATCATTTTTTATCATGTGAGACCATCATTTATTTTAACTTATACATAATTAATGATTTACATGGAAGTAGTTTGAATATTAATTAAAAATAAATGAGTGTTGAGAATTAGTTCAGGTAAAGCTAAGCCTCCGAAGCTCTTTTTGATGCGTTTAAGAGTGCCGTAAAGTATTCAAAAAATTTAAAGGCTGTTTCTGAGAATCAAATGGAAATCTGTACTAATGGTACTGGAAGTTACTTTATTCGTGATATTTGTAGAAAAAAATGTCAAATAATGAGCTATCTACGAATAATTATTTTCACATAACGATAAATTTAAAAATTCAACTATTAGATGTAAATATATATTTGAAAATGAAAGAATGTCATTATTCCTGATATTACCTAACCCTTGACTGAGCAAAAAAGTATCGTTTTAAAATTTTTCTTGAAGATTAGTTGAATTGTCTATAGGGTCAAAAGAAAACAAATCTTTAAAAGCCCGTGGATAGATATTTTTACCAAATAAGACCCTTGAAAAAGTAAGACTTTGATTTGTAACGATGAAAACAGTAGAATATTGCCTAGAATGAAGAATAATAAACGTGTGAAACAAGAATGTGACAGCAAATTATTTTATACAAAGCGATTATTCCTTTGTAATTTAAGAGAATTATACCTCAAATTTAAAGATGAGGATCCACAAGTGAAAATTGGATTGAGCCATGATATAGCCACTGTGTATTATATCAAAAAATTAAATATTGATTATATTAAAATGACATTTATTTCTATTGACCGCTTACTATATTTTAATCATGACGTTGCACCGCATTTGAAAAATGAATTTAATTTTTGCTTTAAACTATAACATTTTTAGAATTTTTCCCTAGGAGCCGAGTGATACTTACATATCACAAAACATGAAAAAAACGCGTGCAAAGGTATAAGAACTTATATAAGAAGTAATGCAAGGCATGCAAGTTTGAGAATAGATTTAAGTAGTAGCATTTTGATGTCCATCACTTTTAATGAGTGGTCAAAGAAAATATTAAAAAATATTATGTATTCTAATACATCCAAAGATTATTACATAACTGCACAAGAGAAATTGAAAAGCAGGTTTAAAAAAGCCATCACAGTTCCTGGTACGCTATCTTTTCATTGCGTAAAATTATTACATAAAACGGAACGACTGGAGCTGAAGTGATTCTCAAGATCCGAATTTTTTCACCTACTTCCAACTTAAAAAAAAAAAAAAAAAAAATTAACTGAACAAAAGTACTCCTAGAATAGCCAATCTTGATAAAAATTTAAATTGATGATTCTGTTTAGAAAAAAATTAGCTCAATAAGGTATTTTCGCTCCTGACGTCATCATGCAAAATGGCGAGGGCTAGGAAACAAAGTTTGAATTTACACAATAAGTTTAATCGCAACTATAAAATTTATTGAAATATTCCAGTTACTCGATTTGATTACAAAAACTTCTTTTCACGAGCTATCGAATGGGTATCAGATATACGACATTTTTTCTTTACAAATAAGTGAAATCAATAATTAAAGTTGACGTGGGCAAAAAGTAAAGCCGAAAAACTTTTTTTTAAACTTTTTACAAGCATCTGATCGCACCTCTTTGCAATATAGCAACAATCGATATTTAAATATTAATTAAAAATTTTTACTGCATGACATTACACCACGTAAATAGCCTAAAACTCAGCTCAACTGAAAAGTGTGGATTGTTTGGTCAGAGTGCGAGTCACTCCTATACCTATACATACAGACTTAGCTAGCGTCAATTGCATCAACTGCTCACTGAGACTGTATACAAATGTATATGTAATACTATGAGGGTTATAGTAAAAAGCTGATCTCTCACTCAATAAATTCTTTATTTATTGATTTTGATGTTACTGTAATCTCGATAAATATTCAGCGTCATTTTCTTGACCCCTAAAATTGTATTCATTAGATGCATTTAAAGTTTTCCTTCCAATTCGACTTTTTGCAACTATTAGCATGCTTACGACTTTTGTGACCTCTAAAGGCTGTTTTCTGTCAACTTTGTTAAGTTCTAATATATTTGTTGGCAAGGTAGTTTGACGTCCAATTGGCCTAAAAAAGACCGGTGAGCTTCTTAAGTAAACTCTTTCTTGACTAAAGTTTCCAGCAAACTCAATTGCCTCTATACCTCAGGGTGATATTCTCTGGCCTGTTATTGCAGCACCACCCTGATCGGCAGAAAAAGTACAACGTTTAAAGCTTTGGAGCTTGTTGTAGAGCTCTTTTCCAACATCTTCTGGTGTAACGTCGAAGACATTGGTGTCTAAAGCACCTTTTTTTGCGGACTCAGTTGCTTTAGTGACCTAAGGTAGAAAAATTGGTTCGTGATGCTTGCCCGTTGGAGACTGTCCCGTTGACTCAATTTTATGTAAGGAACGTAATTACTTATCACTGCCCTAAAAAAGGCCAATGGTGAAATTTCCATTTATTCCTTATTATTATTCTTCATGATGGAGAGCCAGCTGCGGGTAGTTTGAATCTTATCCTTGGAGTTTCTGTGTACGGAGACCATACTGGAGGGAGGTACGCCGCCGGCCTGAGAATATCTGGTCTTCAGGTCGTTCCCCGGATAACCAACAGCTTATCGTTAGTCGGGAAAGTGTGCCTGGAGAATACCTTCTCTGTAGGTATACCGTTGGGACGACCACTAAGAAGGAGGCCCTTGTGTCTGTCTGCCTGTACTCTTTCGGGCTGTCTTCCCTGGCTTGCATTTAAAGTAGAAAATTCTCTGATGGCACTTGGCCGGATGTTTAAACGTTCACAAAACTCTGATGTTGGAGCAGGTTGTGTTCAGGCTTGATACGTCTACTGGTACTCCGCCGGAGACGTTGACGTTTCGACCGCCTATTTTTCCGTGGCACTCGATTATTTTGACAATCTAGGATTTAACCGATTTATTTTGCTTGACCATGAAAGAAGAGTGTCAATGATAGCCAGAATGCCCAGCTGCACGACTAACAACTTTGTTCTTAGTGTACTTCCGATGAACTACTACGATATTTGGCAACTCGATGGAGCATGTTTTAACCACTATTCACTATCTTTGATTGCGGGTGGCTTGAATTTTACCTTGACGCCACCTAGCGGATCCTACTGAACTTAAGCACTAAGCTAGCTTGTTGTAGCAAAACTCTGAGCTTATTTATCGCTATTGTTATAAACTTGTTCAAGAAAAAAACTTTGCGAAAACCGTTTTGGCATTATCAAGAATCAGTATGCAAAATTCCAGCACAATCGGTTCAGTAGTTTTCGTGGTTAGCAATTACAATGGTTTTAGCGACTTTGCTTTATATGTTAGTAAGATACATCTACATATATTATTAAGTGAGTCATGGGGGTTATTCCTAACATAACTTTTTTTTTTAATAAATAAAATTTTTTATCGTCCCTTTTAAAAACTTACTTATAGTTTTAGCTCATTTCTTTGATTGTAGCTAAAATTTGCTTTAGTAATAAAAGCAATTATAAAATTTTTAATTACTTGAGTATAAGATACTACTATTCTATAGTTATCTTACGTAACTTGTGTAACCACTGGCTCCATCACTATATTTATATGGTTAATTAACCAAAAGATCAAGTGTAGTGAAATAAACAATATTGAAATAAATAAATGAAGACAATGTTGATAAATATCTAATTACATAGTTATTTTTAAAACATAGAAATAATGTGCAGTTAAATTCATTTTTTTAAGACAATAATTTATTTATTTAAGCGCATTGTTTAATAAAGTTACATACATCGAAAGATACATTATTTGTTAATTATTATCAAATGCAAAATATACTTTATCTTGTTTTCCATCAGAATAGTAGCAACTGTTTTTGGAAATTAGAAAAATCATTTAAAAAGGGATGACTTTAAAAGTATTACTATCATCATGATCACAGTCATCATCATCATTATTATCATGATTATTGTTTTTTCTCTCCTAATCATCATTATCATGTTTTAGTATTGTTATTATCGTTATCATTATTATTACCATAATTTTTCAATGATCACCATGAATATTGTTACTATCATTATGGCAAACATAATTTTTATTATTATCATGTAGCCCTATTGCCCTTCTCACTGATTGTTATTAAAATTTTTTAAATTTAAGATTCTTAAAATTTTTGTTAAAAGTTACTTGTGTATGTTGATATAACTTTTTTTTTAATTACTTAATTTTTTTATCCTATTTCTGTTCAAAAAATTAAATAGCATTTAAAAAAACGTATAAATCATTTGAATTCGAATAAAAAAAAACTGTGACAATTATATAAATTTTTCTAACCTATATGTATTCAATTATTTTGGTAATATCAATTATGCATATTCTTTATTTTTTATTTCACCGTGTATAAATATTCTTATCAATTAGCAGTTTTTAATAGTCAAGAAATAGAATTTCAAGTAATTGTTGTCGCAATCAAAAGTAAAACGTTATCACCACCTTTATAACAAAATACGCATTTAGCAGCTGTTGTTTTATGACGGAAACCTTTGATAGATATTTAACTTTATTAATTAATTGTTTGATTTTGCAACGTTGACTGCGAATGTATTGCAAGAGAAAAAAAACAAATTATAATTTCGAACAACCAATCGTAGTTTGTCATGTTAATCCTTTTACTTTAGGAGTTTAAGGAAAGAAGCTATACATTTATTATAAGTTTTTAGCTGTAAAAAACATTTTAACGTTAAGTAAGAAGTTGATTACAAATTAACAAAGAATAAAAAAAGAGATGAAAAAATTAACTAATGGTAAGTAATTTGTAACTTAAAGTAATGAGGTCAAGTTTCCCATATTAATACTTTTACTTTAGAGATTAAAAAATTAAAATTAGTTATGCCTGTAATGATATAACAGCTATCAAAAAAACATTAATATTAAACAAAAAAGGAAATTCAATATTTCGCTGAAACTTTAAAATAAAAATCAAAGTAATGACTGTTCGCAAAACATTATAAACAATTATTATAAATTATAAAAATATATCAATTGTAAAAATTTATTATTTATTCTTTGTCTCATTTTTATGTCTCACTCAGTAGCTGGCGAACCTATTTTAAATACTAATCTATAAATAGCGTGATATTGATATTTACAAGCTCATTTAAAATCGTACACTCATGAAGTGATGATCATTCATTAACAAAAAGGCCGTGGTGTCATAAATACAGCCATAAACAAACTGCCTGTGGAACTACTGCACGTATCAAAATATCAGCATTGTTCACTGAGCACTAAACTAACCAAGAGATAAGCCTATGGAGATCTGGGCATTAACTTATCAGATGTAGCTTGTAAACAACACGATCAAGCTGACTCTTAAAATGTGAAAAATATCATGGCTAGAAACGTAGAAGATAAGAATCTTTTTACAAAGGTTTGACAGCACTTTACAGTCAAAAATTCAATTAGTTACGGAAAGTATATGGCTTTCGCTGCGAACAGCGCCATAAAGATAAAGTCAAAATTAGACAAAGATTTATCTTTCAATAAAAATAAAAAAAGTAAAACAAAAAAGATACTCGTAAAATTGTAAGTTCTATTTTAAAGAAAGCTTTGGAAACCATAAAATAAGTTAGTAATGAGAAAGATATCACAACATTGTGTATATCTTAAAAGATTTTAGATTTTTTATAATACATTATACCCGCATTTGCAGGTTGAAGCTCAGTAGGGACTACGACTAATTATGCTAGGCGTACATACAAAGCAATAAATCAAGAAAACTAAGTCGAGAAATAGATTGAATAAAATGTGAGACACAATAAATAAATGGTATTTTAAGTAATAAAAAATGTTAAAGATGTCACACTTTCGAGGAGTTTTCATGAGCAATGATATGCCATCCAATTGCCCCAACCATAGTGAAACAGCTATTAGTAATCAAAACATTAAAGATCATCTTCGTACTTATAGGGTTCCAGACAAAAAATAAAGTGATAAAGTAACAGGTGATAAAGTAAGAAACTGTGATCGTTTTCGAGATTTACAACCACCACTGGATTTTATGGTATGGATACTTACAACCGTGGTAATCTCTGTTTAAAGTTATGAAGTTATAAGATTAACTGTAAGCCTATAAACAATGGATACGAAAAATTCATCATCTATTGATGAACCATCATAAGATAATTATTTACTTTGAGTTTTTCTAGTATATTATCTGTCCTCAAAGCACAATATTTTTCCCTGATTGAGTCCTCACCTCATAAAAATGACGTTCTTAGTTTTGTAGAATTACTCAAATTTAATTTTATACCTAATATTGACGAGAGTAATAGTAAATTTTATGTAGGTGAAAAGGTGGTCACTTGAACAACAGTCAGCTATAAAATTTTAGGTATAGAAAATTTTCTTATAGACATATTTCTTATAGACTTTTTATCACAAAACTTGTTGTAATCAGTTTTGGGTTTTATAAAACGCATATTCGCACCAAACAAAAGTCAGATAAACCTGTAGCAATTCTTAAGCTTTATGCACTTTGAGTTGAGTACAATACTACTGAAGCTTACAAACGTTACAGCTGTTTCGGTATCACAGTACCTTCTTCAGATGTATGTACGAAAAGACTAAGTAATATACCGCGTTTATATAATAACAATACACACAGGCGTACATAAGTTTCGGTTTAACAACAACGGACAATACATAAAAATCGTACATAGTCAATACACATATGTTATCTTAATTCTAAATTTAGTAAAGGTGAGGTATTGAGGTTTAGCATATCATTCAGTAATACATTTAAATTTTTCAATTTATTTATTTCTAATGCTTCTAAAAAATCTAGGTTTTAACCCTTCTTACATGTATGCAAAATCTTAAAATTATAATTATAAGCATGATTACAGTCATTTATATGGGTAGCATAACTAGAGAACTATCTAATATTTTTATGTAAGCATGTCTGTGTGTGTGTCGGCATATGAAAAATACTACACTCTATGTGACCGTTAATTCAATGTAATGTTAAATCTAGATAACTGATTTTATTGTTGTTTTCTCGTTCAACTGTGAATTCAATATTCTTATGCACTGTATTAATGTAATCTAAAAAAGTACCTAGTTGTCTATTTGTACCAGTCCAGCTACAAATTACGTAACGATACCAAAATAGTCAATTAGTACTGAAATTATGCTTCATAATATCTATCTCTAAATGATTCATGAAGATTTATGTTAGAAGCGAGCTAATAGGGTTGCCCATTGTTAGTCCGTCTGTAGCTAAAAATATTTTATTTTAAAACTGAAATTAATTTTGTTTTAAGCAAATTTTAAGAGTCTGCAGTATTTCTTATGTAACTAAATTATTGGTTTTGGACTTTATCAATAGATTTTTAACAATATTTGGTACTTTAAGAACGTGTACACTAAGGAAAAGATTTTTCACATCAAATGAGATTAAGATTAAATTACATGATACTTTAAAGTTTTCAAAAAAAAAAAAATTTATCATCAAGTGTTATTTAAGAACATTCATATTACAATAAGGACAATTATGCATATTTGGCACGTAACATTAAGAAAAAAATTGTATCTAATGATATTGTTGTCACTCGAGCAGATAAGGGGAAGACCGTTACACCAATAGATATACATCAATACATTTCAAAATCACTTGATTTTATAAAATCTGGTAATTATTTTGAATTGGAAAATGATCCTATCAATCATTCCCAAAAAGAAGTCATAGTTTTCAAAAAAACCTTCACTTTCTTATTATCCCTCCCGTACTATTCAATTATTCAAATGAATCCACAAACACCAAAAATTATACTTATTAATGAAACCACACAAAAATAATATGCCTATTAGACCAGTAGTCTCGTTAAACAGGTCACCATCATACCAATTATCAAAAAAATTAATAGAATTTATCACATATAACACCAGTTTTAAACTTCTTTTAGCATTAAGAATTCAATAGAACTTATCAACAAAATAAAAAACTTTAAAATACTATATAATTCAATCTTAATCTCATTTGATGTGAAAAATATTTGCCTTAGTGTACCAGTTCTTAAATAAAAGGTATTATTAAAAATCTATTGATAAAGTCCAAAACCAATAATTTAGTTACATAAGAAATACTGCAGACTCTTAAAATTTGCTTAAAACAAAATTAATTTCAGTTTTAAAATAAAATATTTTCAGCTACAGACGGACTAACAATGGGCAACCCTATTAGCTCGCTTCTAACATAAATCTTCATGAATCATTTAGAGATAGATATTATGAAGCATGATTTAAGTAATAATCGACTATTTTGGTATCGTTACGTCGATGACGTAATTTGTTGCTGGACTGGCACAAATAAACAACTAGATACTTTTTTAGATTACATTATTACAGTACATAAGAATATTGAATTCACAATTGAACGAGAAAACAACAATAAAATCAATTTTCTACATTTGACATTGCATAGAATTAACGTTCACATAGAGTATAGTATTTTTCATAAGTCGACACACACAGACAGTACCATACATAATACTTCTATCCATTCTTTCTCACATAAAGTGTCTGCATATAACAGTTTTATTTATCGACTTCTCTCCATACTATTTAACTCTATTAATTACAACAATAAATTAAATATCATCAAACAAATAGCATACAACAACGGTTATAATCCCGAAGTAATTGATAAAATGGTTAAAAATATGAAATATAAAATGGCTATAAAAGAAGTATTCCCCTTTTCCGTAAGGGAAAATAATATATTGTTTGTCATCACATATAATGGAAAACTATCAGAAAAAATAAAAAATCATTCAAAAATATACAATATACAGAAAGCGTTCAAGCCTAATAAAAGTCTACGAACAGTCATTAAAAAAAAATAAAGACAAAACAGAAAAAAGAAATAAGTCTGGTGTTTACGAACTCAATTGCGGATCTTGTGATTGTAAGTGTATGGGACCGATGGGTAGAGCTTTAAATATAGTATGAATAAACATGAAAATGCTTACATAAAAATATTAGATAGTTCTCTAGTTATGCTACCCATATGAATGACTGTAATCATGCTTATAATTATAATTTTAAGATTTTGCATACATGTAAGAAGGGTTAAAACCTAGATTTTTAAGAAGCATTAGAAATAAATAAATTGAAAAATTCAAACGTATTACTGAATGATATGCTAAACCTTAATATCTCACCTTTACTAAATTTAAAATTAAGATAACATATGTGTACTGACTATGTTCGATTTGTAGGTATTGTCCGTTGTTGTTAAACTGAAACATATATTATGTACGCCTGCGTATATTACGACTTCCCTTTCTTTGAGTATAATCCCGGTTAATTTGTGGTAGTAACAATCGGCTAAGAATATTATCTGTACCGAGGAAACTCTAAGATTAGGAACCAACATACAAACAATGATTGTGTTTATATGTCGGAGGGCGGGTTCGTGGCCCTGTGTAAAAGAGCGAAATTGCTCAAATTTGCCGATTATATACTTAAAAATATTTATTATCAAGTTTCAAAATTTATCTGTTGAATAATCAATTAATTCCTGCACCATATACAGCAATTGTTCATTGATTATTACTTTATTGAGTTCTCCTGAATATTTCCTTAATTTAATCAATTTAATAATTTAATATCTTTTTCAACTTATTCAATATTTTTCTAATCTAATATCTTTTTTATTTTATTCCTGTCCCTTTTTGGGGTTCAGATAATATTCTCAGTTTATTAAATGATTTCAAATCTTAACAGCTATTTTCTAGTTTTTATCTTAAACTATAAAAAGGAACTCGCAATCTTATATGGAGGGGAAGGTTTGCTTAAATAAGTACAATCAATTTATTTTTAATTATCTTATATTTATTCAATCATATGATTCTAAGGAAATTATATCTTAAATTTTTACATGTATTAATTTTATTTGAGTGATCGCAATTTTTTACGTTAATAATCAAAAACAATATATACTATACTCGACAATTCATTTAAAATTTATCCGCCTTTTTAATAGAAAATTTTACAAAAATGACAATTTGAATTTTCCCTCTTTAGTATCTCTGCTTGAACACGTTAGGTTAGACTAATGCGAAATTTTATTACAACCGCGGAAAGTTAGTGTTAGGTAACTACCTATCCGACCAAGTCACGTAAGGTTAGGTCGTTCTCAGGGCCCTTGGGTGTCTTGAGCACTGCTCAAGTCATCAACCCAGGAACTTCGCCTAAGAACGTGATCGCTAACCCTAGTGCCTCGACTACTTGGGGATGCGTCGTCTCCACGCTTAAAGCGGTCGAGCACCGAAAGTCCAAGTAGGTACCGGTTAGTGGAAGTGTTACCTTGGTGATGGTGTACACACTTACTTTTCAGCTATCGGCCTTCGTACTTCGTCTCTTCCTCTCTTCGTCTCTTTCTCTCCCTTCGCGCTCGTCGCGGTATTGTACCGGTGCACGGGAAAGTTCCAGGTCTGGGTGAGCAACGGATATACCGCGTCCCAGGGTCGCTGGAAGATGAACTCAACTTTGCATTGCGCAATGATGCCTTTTATGCTAACGTTATTTCCTTTTGAGTAGCAGGTTTTCCCTTCTTTGGGTGAACGCGCTCTAGCGTTTTCTTAACGTACTAGACGCACATTCCCCGCGCGCGGCGTTCAAATTTGAATTTTCAAATAGGAATTTTTTATAAAATGAAATATATGTATACATAGAAAAATGTGTACTATTGAATTGTCTATTAGACGGATTTTTTATTACAAGAAAATATAATAAATAAAAGAATATAAATATAAATGGTAAGCGTGTATTATAAATTCTAGGTAATAGAAGTGCCCCCTTGCATCTGCCCCCTCTAATTTGTGAAAATAAAAAAAATTTTTCTTTGAACAAATTAGGTTTGAGGAATAAGTTTTGTTAGTTATTATTAACATCATTTCCTTTTAGATGTCTCATTTTTTTAACCAGCAGGAACTTTTTCTTTAGAGGTAATGGGCTCCTTTCCGAGGCACGTTTGCAAAAGAATTTTCTTTCTATGGTTACATAATTTATACAGGATTGTCCGTTTTAGTTTATACCGATTATATTCCTGTCCATTTATTATGTTTTGTTTGGTTATGTGCCATTTTTCATCGTTTGATCGTACGTTAGATGTCGATTTTGATTGTTCAGGTACATTATCGTTTGGTTTTCTTGCCAATATTTTTAATGTATTGAAATCCTCGGTACTTCTTTGGTCCTTTTGATTGATGTGTCGGTTTAACGAAATGGCTACCACGGTTTTACTCCTCTTGATTGATGATGTTTTAAAACTGTAATCCAATATATACGAAGGAAATTGGTGTAATATCGAAACGATTGCTAATATTTTGATCTCTGTGGTAGAATAATTTTTCTCTGCCCCCTGTATTGATCTATTTGCAACGTATATTCCTCTTTCATTACCATCGCATGAGATGGCTCTGAGTGCGATTTTACTAGTATTTATTTTTACTTCAGCCTTGGATTGTTTCTTAGCTTCAAGAAAAATTTTACCAATAAATCTACATGTTGGAAACTTAATTACCGGAAGAGTAGGGAAAATTTTCCGTGCGTCGTTATATTTCTCATACATGTATTCAAATGTACTTGGTAATTTACTCCCCGTATCTATTAATGCCTCCAGCTTAACCCTTTTAATTTCAAAATTTATTTCCGGGCATACAAGAGCTTTATTGGTCAACAGATTTTCGCTGTGTGGTTCTTCTAGTAGTGTCTGTCTTAAATCTTCGAATACTGTATGTATTTCTGGTTTGACTACTGAACAACTTTTTATTTGATTTTTATGGCAAATTGAGTAGGAATGGCATGCATTTGTAACAATATTAGACTTATTCTCCTCAGTCACTTTTTTTTCAAGCTGGTTATCAAATGGAACCAAAACTGTATATGTACGAGGTATCAAACATTCTTGAGCCTTGATAAGTAGATTCCCTTGATTATTGTTAGTTTTCGACATTATTTTTAAATTTTTATTTCCATGTGGTAGCGTGGTAGTGTGTAAGGTGTTTATGTTATTTTTTTGTTCGGGCTTGGATTCATAATTTTTTAATATACTTGTCTTTGTAATGCCCCCTCTGATCGTTGTATCCCATGAAGTATAGGTTTGATAATCTTTAGGGGTTTGGGATACAACGTCTATTCGTTTTCCTGATTTGGGATCTCTTCAATTAAATTTATTTGAGTTCCCTGGGTCCCTCGATTGTATGAGCTACTTTGTGGTCTTTCTACGTATGGTCGATTGGAATTATTATTGTTGTTGTTAGTTTGTTGGCCTGAGTTCGTATTTCGGTTTATGGTGGTATTACTTGTATTGTTACCACGGTCACGCCAATTGCTATTGGGAGGGTTTGGTGTTGAGGCTCGGAAGTTGCTATGATTCCGCGTAGGGCTTGAGTTTATTTGTCTCCCGGAATCTATGTATGAATTTTCTCGAATCGAAATTGAGCTATTTAACGCGCCTACTGCATCCATAGAATCTAAGAGTTTTATGAGATCGTCAATTTTGTTAATTCCCCGAAGAATTATAGACTGCTGTATGACTTCGTCAAAATGATTTGCGAATTTCTCAACGGCCTCCGCTTCAGTGGGTGGTGCTGATAACATTTTCACGTTACTATACAAATTTAACACGTATTCACTACGGCTCATATTATTTGTGGCTTCGTATGCATTCCATTCGAGCGCTCGACGAACTTTAGCTTGTACCGTCGTGTTCCAATATTTATTCAAAAATAAAGTTTCAAAATCATTCATGGAATTTATTCTTTCTTCGATGTGCTCAAACCAATCAAGTGCCGGGCCTTTTAATGCTTGAGATAATACTAATTTAATCGTGTCAGTTTCTATGGAAGTTATTTCAATGTAAGTTTTTAAGGCTTTAAGGAATTTGATTGGTCGATCACTTGCAGCTGCGCTAAAAGTGGGTAAATCTACTTTCAATTGAGAAACTCCTCTGCCTTGTACGTTATTTAATTTTCGGGTGATGATCGATTCCACGTCTTTTTTGTGTTGGGCGATAGCCTTGTATATGCGATCATCTTCCTGTTCTAAATTGACTATGGCTTGTGTTTGTGCCGTGACTGTTTGATTGAGTTTTTGGAATGTTTGTGTTGTTTTCCCTATGTTTAGTGCGAGTTGATCGAATTGTTTATTTAAGTTATCGAGTATTTCTGATTGTCTAATAAGTTCTGCCTGACGTTGTGCGTTTTTAGTACGTATTTGATTTTGTGTTTGTGTGAGTCGTTCTATATGGGTCTCCAGTGCATCGTACGTATGTGTAAGTCGCATCGATTGTTCTTTCAGTGTGTTCGTTTGTGTGATGACTTTATTTACTTTGTCAATAATTTGTTCCGAATTATTCTCGGGGTTGAGTGGTAGGATTTCAGCCATTAGCTGCTTTTGGACCCCTATGACCTCGAAAATATTTCCATCATTTCCACCCACTGTATTTGGCTGAGGTGACTCCTCTAATGGAAAAATTCCACTTAAGTTATCTTCGTTTTCCCCGTGGATCTGAGCCGTTACTTGTTGTGTTTCTTCATTATTGCCCCCTCGTCGTGTTTTAACCATTTTTAAGGCAAACGAATAATATAAAACTTTTAATAAAATTTAATAATGTGTTTATTTATAATATAATACAAGCCAAAGTGGTACTAAACTTTTCTGTGACTTTATGATCACTTTTCAAATTCTCTATCGATTCAAATTCGTTTGGAAAATCCCGTAGTGCTCGATAATTCGGGAGTTTTTTATAAATATGTGTAATTTCCGAATCAAGGAAGGTAAAGTATCTGTTAAAATTACAATCAGTTAAATAAAATTTGTTGAGTTCGTTGGTTATTTGGGTAAGGTCTTTTTGTCGGACTAATTTTAATTTATTTATTTTTCTGTTAATAGTATCTATGACTGGCTCTAGGGAATATATGTGTGTGATTTGTGCTTCGAGTTCTAGTAGTTGTTGTTTTTGTGTAGCGTTTTCTCTCTCGAGCTCCTCAATTCGTCGCACTATTGCCTGATAATGGAGCCCAGAGTACGCAGTTAGCTTATTATTCGCCTTGGATTTTGGCATCTACAACATATTGCGGGGAAACTAATATAAATTTTTTGCACCCATTTAAACACTCCCTCTTACAATTGCGAGTCCCACCAGGGGTACCATTTACGACTTCCCTTTCTTTGAGTATAACCCCGGTTAATTTGTGGTAGTAACAATCGGCTAAGAATATTATCTGTACCGAGGAAACTCTAAGATTAGGAACCAACATACAAACAATGATTGTGTTTATATGTCGGAGGGCGGGCTCGTGGCCCTGTGTAAAAGAGCGAAATTGCTCAAATTTGCCGATTATATACTTAAAAATATTTATTATCAAGTTTCAAAATTTATCTGTTGAATAATCAATTAATTCCTGCACCATATACAGCAATTGTTCATTGATTATTACTTTATTGAGTTCTCCTGAATATTTCCTTAATTTAATCAATTTAATAATTTAATATCTTTTTCAACTTATTCAATATTTTTCTAATCTAATATCTTTTTTATTTTATTCCTGTCCCTTTTTGGGGTTCAGATAATATTCTCAGTTTATTAAATGATTTCAAATCTTAACAGCTATTTTCTAGTTTTTATCTTAAACTATAAAAAGGAACTCGCAATCTTATATGGAGGGGAAGGTTTGCTTAAATAAGTACAATCAATTTATTTTTAATTATCTTATATTTATTCAATCATATGATTCTAAGGAAATTATATCTTAAATTTTTACATGTATTAATTTTATTTGAGTGATCGCAATTTTTTACGTTAATAATCAAAAACAATATATACTATACTCGACAATTCATTTAAAATTTATCCGCCTTTTTAATAGAAAATTTTACAAAAATGACAATTTGAATTTTCCCTCTTTAGTATCTCTGCTTGAACACGTTAGGTTAGACTAATGCGAAATTTTATTACAACCGCGGAAAGTTAGTGTTAGGTAACTACCTATCCGACCAAGTCACGTAAGGTTAGGTCGTTCTCAGGGCCCTTGGGTGTCTTGAGCACTGCTCAAGTCATCAACCCAGGAACTTCGCCTAAGAACGTGATCGCTAACCCTAGTGCCTCGACTACTTGGGGATGCGTCGTCTCCACGCTTAAAGCGGTCGAGCACCGAAAGTCCAAGTAGGTACCGGTTAGTGGAAGTGTTACCTTGGTGATGGTGTACACACTTACTTTTCAGCTATCGGCCTTCGTACTTCGTCTCTTCCTCTCTTCGTCTCTTTCTCTCCCTTCGTGCTCGTCGCGGTATTGTACCGGTGCACGGGAAAGTTCCAGGTCTGGGTGAGCAACGGATATACCGCGTCCCAGGGTCGCTGGAAGATGAACTCAACTTTGCATTGCGCAATGATGCCTTTTATGCTAACGTTATTTCCTTTTGAGTAGCAGGTTTTCCCTTCTTTGGGTGAACGCGCTCTAGCGTTTTCTTAACGTACTAGACGCACATTCCCCGCGCGCGGCGTTCAAATTTGAATTTTCAAATAGGAATTTTTTATAAAATGAAATATATGTATACATAGAAAAATGTGTACTATTGAATTGTCTATTAGACGGATTTTTTATTACAAGAAAATATAATAAATAAAAGAATATAAATATAAATGGTAAGCGTGTATTATAAATTCTAGGTAATAGAAGTGCCCCCTTGCAATATTGTTATTATATAAACGCGGTATATTACTTAGTCTTGTCGTACATACGTCTGAAGAAGGTACTATGATACCGAAACAGCTTTAACGTTTGTAACGAATAAAACTGAAGGTCGACCATTGAATGAAGATTCATTTATTTAATCCAATAATTAACCTGACATTGATCTTCACCATGTAACGACCAATACTATCAAACACTACTAAAGCTTGTATACATAAATATGTATCGTTAGATTTATGAATTTTTCCTTGCAGTTTTTCCTGGGTACAAAATTATTAAAGTCTATCACAAATAATTTACCTACTCATTGCAGTCAAGACGATATATCATCTTCAAGCTTAGATTGTTAATCAGCAATGAAATTTGACAAATTTTCTTGAAAAATTCATGATAATAAGACATGTGTGAAACAATTAAATAAAAGGAAAGGGTATTGTATATGACTTAAAGAAAAAACTAATAGTTTCAAGGACGATACATAAGTAAACTATCATGGTAAAGACAATTCAGAATGAACAGCTAAAAAATGAACAGGTCAGAACGCGCAGACTTTCAAAAGCCTTAGCTTGAAGGTCATTGCTGGCTGAAATTTATTTTGCATATTTTCTTGCCGTCTTAAAGATAAAAGAAATTCTAAACGCTCAGTGAGGTGCTACATTGGATCAATTAATCGTGCACTACAAAATTTATGCACATTAACTTTATAACAACAGTAATGACACTCGCATCAAATTGATGTCTCTTATCCTCACAAAGCTCTGTACATATTTTTGGATGTATTACATTTAATAATAGTACTGCAGTAGCGTGAAGTAAGTCAGTTGGTAATATTACTTACAAACGAGAAAAGAAAACGAAATTTTCTACAAACTTAATGCCATCAAAATAGATAAGCGCAAAAATGATAAAATAACGTTAATGCAGGTAAAAAAAACTCAGAATAGCTAGATTTTGTAAAAACAAATAAACAAATTAATGATTAGCATTATTATTATGTTCTTATACCTGCGAGCATGATATTTGGCTTTGCTAAGGACTATGGTCAAATTATAGCAAATGCTAAACATTAATTAATCCTTACAAAATCGAGAAACGACTTAAATGCAGTCGTACAATTGAAATGGCTTATGCCTTCCGTAAGTGCGTTGAACAGATTGAATGTTTATTTGCTCAATGTCATTGCAAAAGGTAAACCAATTTCCATAATTGTTTGCCATTTAGAATTGTATGAATATGCCCTGCTTCCAAGAACTATGGAACATGTTTGGACCGTAAAAAGATCGAATGAATTAAAAAAGCCACGCTTTTGTATTCTAGGCTTTCAAACAAACTAATCTTTGTAGTAAAAGTATTGTTAATTTGCTTAATCTAATATGATTCTAATTAATCTCAACATTAATGACAATTAATTTTATTCACTCTGAAATATGTATACAGATTTTCTAACTGTCTACTATGGTAAAAAAAACATATCCTACGATTAATCAAAGCAATTTCATCACACTCATACTGCTCATTGTTATTGACTGATTAAATAAAAATGAAGTTTTCAAAAGCACAGCAGCTTATGTACTTTTGGAATTCAAATTGAAAGATTATTTTTTGCAAGAAACAGCTACTTATCGTCTTATTTTACAAGGTTATAGAGTGGAGTATAGCTCTGAAGTAGATTTTTGAGAAAACTTATGTAGACTTGCTCATAGAAAATAGAACAGCTTTAGTCACGTATGTCAGTCCATATCATTAAGACTGTAAGGATTTAATACCGAAGAAAAAAAATTACAAATGGTTTTTTCCAATCTTACAACTTAATTACCAGAGCAACAAAGTCCTGGAGCTTAATCTTTTCATTTCTTATCGCCACAAGAAATACAAATACATATTATGCTACCTGCTGATTCAATCTTAGTAAATGTTCGGCGTCAGTTTCTTGAGGCCTAAAGTTGTGTACATTAAAAATATTTGGAGTTTTCCTTCGAATTCACCCTCTTGCGACTATAGGCATGGTTAAAACTTTTGTAAGCCTTAAAGGCTGTTTTTTATCAAGTTTGTTAATTTGCAACATATTTATTGGCAAGGTAATTTAATACCCGATTGCCCTAAAACGGATCGATGAGCTAAACTCTTTCATGACTGACGTTTCTAGCAGACGTGACTGCATGGATACCTTAGGGTTATCTTCTCTGGACTGCTCTTGTAGTACCAGACTGAGGAAAACTAAAATGTCTGAATTGATGGAACTAGTTGTAAAGCTGTTATCTAACTACTCCTGGCATTTATTTTGCAGAGGTCAGTCGTTGTGATGGTCTTAGGTAGGAAGATTAGTTCGTGATGCTTGCCTGTTAGAGACTGTCCCTTTTTTTCTTTTATAGCTTCACTGCTAGGTTTGCCCATCGCAGACATCGAAAAGGATTAGTAATTCCTGGTTAAATGCTTAGAGTCGAGAGGGTAATGCAGGTTTGTCGGTGGCCAGGATTCCCAGCCTCGCGACGAGCAGCTTCGCTCGTGACGTTTGTCAGAAAATGATTGACTCGGTTTGATAGTAGATGACTTTTATAGTCTTTTAGTCGACAAATCGTTGCCAAAAATGGTAGTCAAAATGTATTTGTTAGCAAGGTAGTTGAATGGTAAAAGGCCCTCAAAAGAACCGATAAGATTGATGGTTAATTAGGGAACGTTAATTCTCATGATGACTCTGAAAAGGGCCAGTGGTAATAATTTCAGCCATTCCTTATAATAATTTTTCGTAAATTTGACGTAAGTTGCTTGACCATTGCAGAAGAGTATCGTTGTTAGCTGGGATGCCCAGCTGCATGAGTCACAACTCTTCATTCTTGATATACTGGTGGCGAACAAGTATGGTATTAGGCAATTTTATCGGGGATATTGTAACCTGACCCGCTGATTTCTATTGCAGGTAGCTTTGATTTTACTTTCACGCCACTTAGTGGATCCTACTAAACTCAAGTAAAAAGCTAGCGTATTTCTGTAAAACTGAGAGCTCGTATATTGCTATTGTTATTAATTTTTTCAAAATAAAAACTATAAAAATCGTTTAGGAAGTGTCAAGAATCAGTATGCAAAATTTTAGCAAGGTCAGTTAAGTACTTTTCGTGGTTAGCGATTTCAATGGTTTTTGTAACTTTGCTTTATATATTTACACACGGATTATGTTCTGGATATTCAAAAATTGTTTAAAGCTTCCTGACGGTTTTTACCAAAAAGAGTAGCTGTGATGCTAATGATGCCGTGACTTAGGTCTATTCCTATTATGTTTTAAATTAATGTTAAACTTGGTATAATAGATGAACACAATATACATTCATAGGATGTATTATTAGGTAATAAATTTTGTCCATACATATAAGAATATTCAAATTATGTTGTTGTTATTAGATACATCATAACTTATAATCAAGAATTTTTTCCAAACTATATTTTTAATATCTAAAATGTTTTCTCCATCGATTTAAACAAAAATTCCATTTTTATCTTTACATCTCGATAAAGCCACGTACGATTGACCATGAGATAATAAAGGTTTTTTCAAGAATAATCCCACATTGTCAAAACTTTGACCTTGACACTTGTTAATAGTCATAGAAAATGCTACAACTCATGGGAATTGTTTTCTGTATAAAATGAAAAGTAATGATAGAGTTTTTTTGGTATTTATTGTAGTTTTTGGAATAAAGACTCTGTTACCAATTTTTCTCCCGTAACTTATTGTGCCTTCTACTTTATACTTCACAAATTTAGTAATTCACAATCGTATACCGTTACATAAGCTGTCTGATGTACAAAAATTTCGAATAAACGCTACTATTGTACCTATTTTAAATTTATTTTCATGAGGTAGCGACCCTTCACTAATATTGTTTAACATTCCTACGGAAAAATTTATATGAATATTATCGTCTGATTCATTTACACCTATATTAGTTGCATTATCGATGCTGTATGTTGAATACACAAAAATTTTTAACCAGAGCAGAAAATCTTACATTGTTTCAATATCACTTATTGAACGTCTTATCGACCAGAGAGTAAAATTTTCAGTCCGATACTCTATGCTGCAAAATTAACGTAATAATTTTTTTTTCATGCATATATTATTATAGAAAGCAATAGAATAAATTTTTCTCGCAATAACCGAATCATTTTAAGGATTAAATGTTATCAAGGATAATTATATAACATAATGCGTAGTACCTCAAATAACTCTAAAAATTTGACAACTATAAAGTTGAAAATATTTTTATTTTATTTTTAACATACATCGGTAGTACTAGGTATATGCAGAAACACTATCAAAATGCAGTGGCAATAATAAAAAAGCATAGACGACCTAATTTTTTTATCACCGTAACGTTGAACCCTAAATAAAAATAAATACAGCAAATTTTAGAACTTTCCTCAAGGTACCACTCTGAATGATATACCGAATATAACTGTTATAATATTTCATACAAAATTAATTGATTGAAATTAATTTTAGACGATATAACTAAACAAAATATTTTTGGAAAAGTCATCGCTTTGAACGTTTACCATTGAAGTTCGAAGAAGAGAATTGCCTCATTTTCATATTATTGTATCATTGCATCCAAACAATAAATTATTTACTACCACAGACACAGATAAATATATTTCAGCGGATATTCCACTTAATTCATAAATACAAAAATAAGTTATTAAACACATGCTTCATGGACCTCATAATAAAAATAGTCCATATCTTACCAGTCATCAAAAAATTTGTTCAAAAAATTTTCCGAAAAAGTTTACTAATCATACTTTTTTTTACAAAAAATGGATACCCAAACTACAAAAGAAGTGACAATAGAAAAAATTTCAGTTGATGATTCAATGGTAGTACCATACAATTCATTTTTATGAACTAAATATAATTGCCACATAAATGTTGAGTATTGTGCATCTATTTAAAGTATAAACTTTATTTTTGATCATGTTTATAAAGGAGGAGATACTGTATAACATAAAATAACGAAAACAGATACGAGTGATGAGAAAAACGATGTAGAAATTTTTGTTTAACTATTCTGTATTTAATTCATCAGTACATTTTGAAAATATACAAGAAATCGTTTTTAAAAAAAATAATATGTTGAAAGCAAAAGAAGACTCTAAAACCGCATTAACGGCTTGGTTTAAATTGAATAAAATAGATAGTTTCGCAAAAAAGTTAAATACTTGAATATTCCAAAATATTACTGTTTCAATTTAACAGTAAAAACTTGGATTAAAAAAGAAAGAGTTAGACGTAATTTAACATTAGGGCGACTAAATATAGTGTCACGTAAGGACTCTGAGCGTTTATTTTTTTAATTAATTTTAAATCGGGCGAGTTGAGCTAAATTTTTTAAAAGATTGAAAACAGTTAATTACATAAATTACAGTACGTTTGGATATACTGCTTTTACTTAAGGTTAAGTTACACACGACTCTAAGTTATATGAAATATTCAAAGAAGCTTGTAACGTTATCCTGCCATATCAACTGAGAAAATTTTCGTATGGTTTTTAATATCTGAAGACGTTTGTGGTAAGTCTATGTGGGAATCACGCTAAAAATTTTTATTGAATATTCAAAAGACGATAAACAAAATAATGCTTTATTACATCTAAACGAAATATTTAAATTTAAAAGAAATTTATGTAAAGATTATGGATTACCAGAACCAAATTAAACAGTAAAATCTGAAAATATTAAAGATAATAAAACTGTAATTGATGTAGGAAAAAATTTTAAGGATTTATTTGCTAACCTTAATAGTAATTAAGAAATAATTTCAATGGAAATATTAACAACAATACAAAATTATATTTTAGTGATGGTCCAGGAGGTTCTGGGAAAACATTTATATACAAAACATTAATTTTTTTTGTTTGGACAGGAATTGCTTTAATTTCATTATCTAAAGGAATTACAAGTCATAGAACATTTTGATTACCATAAGAGATAACTAACATTGCAAGTTCTTTCTAAGAATACAAAGCTGATTACGAGAAGTAAATGTAATTACTTGGGACAAAGCTTCAATGATTCCTAAAAAACTTTGGAAGTAATAGATAATACTTTGAAAGACTAATGTGATAATAATTTTGCATTTGATGAAAAATTATTTATTTGAGGAGGCGATTTCAGATAAAGTGATAAAGCATGCGTGGGAAAGTTCTATGATTACTGAAACTAGAAAGTCTTTATTTTTATGGAAACACTAAAATTATGAAATAAAAAAGTAGTATGCTATGTACAGATTAAAAGTTTTTATCATTGTTAATGTACATTGGAAATGCAACAATAAAGACTTTCAAAGTTTCACAGGGATGGGAAACTGATGATGTTTCTTAAAAAATTTAAAGAGATGGTATAAACAGCTGCCTATACAAAGTAATTCTAACAACTTAAAACGAACTGTCGTACATTCCAAATAATAAAATTTTAAGTTTTATTGAAGGAAAAAAACATACTTATTACAGCATGGATTATGCAAAATATAAAGGTTGTGGTTGTACTGATGAAAAAATAAACATAATCTTTTCTGTAGAAAATCTAAATAATATACATGAAGTATTACAGCCACATGTTTTAAATTTTAAAGTGGATGCTATTGTTATCTTGATAAGAAACTTGAGTATATTTGATGGATTCTGTAATGGCACTAGACAACGTATAACAAAATTATTTTAATATAATTTAGAAGGAGAAATAATAACTGGTGAAAAATTTTGTAATAAAGTTTTTATTCCAAGAATCACGGTCAATACCGGTTATAATTTATTTTTGCTATTTTCTTACATACGGAAAACAATTTCCAATAGTTCTAGTTTTTTCCATGACAATCAATAAATCGTAAGGTCAAAGTCTTGATAAATTAGGATTTTACTACTAAAGACCTTTGTTTTCTCATGGTCAACTACACATATTTGTATCAATATGTAAAAGTCCTGAAAATATATTTATACAAAATGATTCGGAGAACCAAGCAAACATTGAAAACATTATACGGAAAAAAATTTTTGATCGTTATCAACTTTATTTTGTCAAAGTTTATTCCTTAAATTTTTTATTCTTCTCTAAGAAATTAAGTTTTTCAAATATATAGAGTACATCTTAAAAATTAGAGCTTAAACAAGTGAAAATATAAAAAAAACTGATTTATTATGATACTGTATGTTCAAATTCTTACATTAAAAAAAATAGAAATGCTCACATTGCAAAATTTTTCATGCATATTATAACTTTGACATTCATCTTGAAAATTTAGAATTTTGGTAAAAAATTAATTTTTCCGCCCTCGGGTGGTTTTGGGAGGCTGGTACTTCCTTGGGCGAAAAAGCAGTTTTCCGGAACTCATTCAAAAAGTCTCCTTTACGAACCTCGTTACGTCCCTCGCCTTCGGCTCGGGCCGCAAACCTTTTGGTTCGCAAACAGAGACTTTTCAAACTCGTAGGAAAACTACTATTTCGCAACAGTGTGCGGAAAATGGGTGTTTTCCGCACTGGTATAAGTGTGGAAAATCGATTTTCCCACATAGTGTGCGACAAAGGTGTGCGGCAAAGATTTTTCCTTACAGTGTGCGGAAAAGGTGTGTGGCAAAGGTTTTTGTCGCACAGTGTGTGGAAAAAGTGTGCGGAAAAGGTTTTGCCACACACTGGAAAAAATTTTGCTACACACTGGAAATCAAAATTCATACCTATTTTGTACCTATTTTCCTCATACATTGCGAAAAAACTTGTACGCAACTCGTGCGGGACGATTTCCCGCACTCGTGTGATAGACTCGCACTCGTGGCCGGTGACGGTAACTCGTACCTTGTGATCACACTCGTGTTACGCACTCGTGTGCTCAACTGGTACTCGTTCCTGTCAACTTCGGCCACTCGTGTGAGTCAATCACTACTCGTGCAGGAAATCGTCTTTTCCGCAATTGTTACGTAAATAACTATTACGGACAGAACAGCCTTCAATTTCGTACTAGAAATTCTACAATGACAAAAATTGTCGTTTATTTTGAAACGCCGATTCCATAATTATAAAATTTCTATCCTTTTAATCTTTGTGCCAAATACCATATCGCTGCTATGTTATAATAATGTTACATATTGATAAATAAATATTTTAATTCATACGATTGTACAGATATGTTTACTTTTCTTTTGCAAAAAAGCCTTACTAATACAATTTTTATCTCTGAATACTTAAACTTGAGTTATAAGTTGTGTATATCAAATAATCCAAAATTGTGAAACAATATTATATTAAAATGTATATTAATAAGTAAAAACTTAAAAGTTGGCTTCGTTCCACAATGTTTTATTATTCGCAGACAGCTGTTTCGGCAGTTACGCCATTGTCAGATGCTCGACATACACTGAATGGTCTATGTACATCAGTTCGCTAAAGTCAAGTACAAGTATTACAAATGTAGTTGTCGCTCAACGGTATGATATGTATGTGCCTGTGTATGAGTACCTTATGAGATACTATGTATTACATTTTCTATTATTGGAGATAGAGTAAAATTAATTTGATCGTTCGTTATGGATTTATTATGTTTTTTTGCTAATTCTATTTCTATTGTCTCAAACAAATTCAATTTAAAACTTTGAGGTAAACTGTGTAGTAACTTTATATTATTTTTATCTAGGAAATGCGCATTAGAATTACAATGTTCACTAAAACCCGTCGTATTGCGATCATTATAAATAGACTTTGTGTGCTCCTTTATACGTTCGGAAAGGGCACGTCCTGTCTGTCCAATATATATGGCATCGCATTCGGAACAATTAATCTGATAAACACCACATTTATGTATAATACCAACTTTTTCCTTATTATTACATAAATTGGATTTCAAGTTACGTTTATTGACCATGATTGTATTTACATTTTGTTTTTTTAAAAAATTACTTATTTTATCGGATACTATGGGAACATAATTCAACATATTAAATTTTTTGGTTTGTTTTGCGACTGCGTAAAAATATTCTGAAATAAGTCTATTGTTTATTTTAAAAATTAGATTATCTATGAGGTTTTCATTGTAACCATTATTAATTGCTAAAAATTTTAATAGATTGATTTCCTTTTCGTAGTTAGATTTCGTTAACGGTACTGTTAATAATCTATGTACAAAAAAATAAAATGCGCTCATTTTTATATTGATGGACTGCTTTGAATCGTATGGTACTAACGTATCTGTGAAAGTTGGTTTTCTATAAATTTCATACAACAACTCACCGTCTTTTCGTGTTATTTTTAGATCCAGAAAATTTAAACTATTGTCATTTTCAGCTTCTGCTGTAAATTTTATACCCGGTACTAAATCATTTATGTAGCTGAGAAAATTGGTTATTGTCCTCTTTGTACCCTTCCAGATGCAAAACACATCATCGACATACCTCGCCCAGTGTAAAACATTACTGGTGAGGGGAGAGGTCGAATCGAATATAAGGTCCTCTACGTATGACATGAATATCTCACCGAGAAGGGGGGAGAGGGGAGAGCCCATTGGAAGACCGTTAAGTTGTAAATAATATTTATTATTGAACTTGAAGTAGCTTTGTTCTAAACAAATGGATATTAATTTTAAAATTTCTTGTTTTGAATCAACACACAAGGAAGGGCTATTGTCAACCAATGAGACCAATAGTATCTTATACTAATGCACCAACCTACTTACTCGCAAAAGAACTTAATAAAATACTCCCTTCCTTACTCAACTTTAAGCCAAAACATAGTATTAAAAATACAAGTCAACTAATAGATAAACTTAGAGATCTCAAAATTCCATGTAATGCACGATTGCTTTCATTCGATGTTGTTAATCTATTTCCCTCCATCCCTACAGACCATCTAAAAAATGTTATTAAATATCTGGTTGACAATAGCCCTTCCTTGTGTGTTGATTCAAAAAAAGAAATTTTAAAATTAATATCCATTTGTTAAGAACAAAGCTACTTCAAGTTCAACAATGAATATTTTTTACAACTTGACGGTCTTCCAATGGGCTCTCCCCTCTCCCCCCTTCTCTGTGAGATATTCGTGTCATACGTAGAGGACCTTATATTAGATTCGACCTCCCCACTCACCAGTAATGTTTTACACTGGTCGAGGTATGTCGATGATGTGTTTTGCATCTGGAAGGGTACAAAGAGGACAATGACCAATTTTCTCAGCTACATAAATGATTTAGTACCGGGTATAAAATTTACAGCAGAAGCTGAAAATGACAATAGTTTAAATTTTCTGGATCTAAAAATAACACGAAAAGACGGTGAGTTGTTGTATGAAATTTATAGAAAACCAACTTTCACAGATACGTTAGTACCGTACGATTCAAAGCAGTCCATCAATATAAAAATGAGCGCATTTTATTTTTTTGTACATAGATTATTAACAGTACCGTTAACGAAATCTAACTACGAAAAGGAAATCAATCTATTAAAATGTTTAGCAATTAATAATGGTTACAATGAAAACCTCATAGATAATCTAATTTTTAAAATAAACAATAGACTTATTTCAAAATATTTTTACGCAGTCGCAAAACAAACCAAAAAATTTAATATGTTGAATTATGTTCCCATAGTATCCGATAAAATAAGTAATTTTTAAAAAAAACAAAATGTAAATACAATCATGGTCAATAAACGTAACTTGAAATCCAATTTATGTAATAATAAGGAAAAAGTTGGTATTATACATAAATGTGGTGTTTATCAGATTAATTGTTCCGAATGCGATGCCATATATATTGGACAGACAGGACGTGCCCTTTCCGAACGTATAAAGGAGCACACAAAGTCTATTTATAATGATCGCAATACGACGGGTTTTAGTGAACATTGTAATTCTAATGCGCATTTCTTAGATAAAAATAATATAAAGTTACTACACAGTTTACCTAAAAGTTTTAAATTGAATTTGTTTGAGACAATAGAAATAGAATTAGCAAAAAAACATAATAAATCCATAACGAACGATCAAATTAATTTTACTCTATCTCCAATAATAGAAAATGTAATACATAGTATCTCATAAGGTACTCATACACAGGCACATACATATCATACCGTTGAGCGACAACTACATTTGTAATACTTGTACTTGACTTTAGCGAACTGATGTACATAGACCATTCAGTGTATGTCGAGCATCTGACAATGGCGTAACTGCCGAAACAGCTGTCTGCGAATAATAAAACATTGTGAAACGAAGCCAACTTTTAAGTTTTTACTTATTAATATACATTTCGATTTGAAATGTTTCACCAACGCCCAAGCGAGAAATCAATTAACAATATAATATGTTTTGTGTATATTGTTAGTACATTAAAATATAAAAAACATCATTAAGAAAAGTAAGCAAACTGAAAAACAATTGATTATTCATCGAATAAGTCCATCATTTTGTAGATATTAATTTTCAACTATATTTTGTTATTTAATTTCTAAGTTTTAAATATTCGTAAAGGGTTCACACGTGAAGCGTGCAGGAAAGCGAAGCTCGACTACTGTATATATATATATATGTCCCTATATTATATAGTTGTATTGACAAAAGTGAGTCTCAGCTCCCCCTCGATTAACGTAGTTATTTGCTTGTTTTAACGTCATTTTTGATCAAATAATATTCAAGTAAGCTCCCCCCTCTCCCCCTCAGCTCCCCCTCCACCTCCCACTCAATACTTATTTATAAGATGTTTTACCATCATAAGTTTTAAAAAATATACGTAATTTTTATCCAAGTCATACCTTGTTTTTAGGGTTTTGTAAGTCACTGATCATAGGTCTCCATCTATCTATTCGCTCCCCCTTACTCACTATATGTCTCTGAAGTACCATTATTTATTTAACTTGATTGAACGTTTACATTTCAAATCTCTTTCTGGTCCATGTTTACTTTATCCAAGTATAAAATTCTTGATTACCTGAGGTCTTTATTAACAAAAAGACAGAATTCAGGAGGAGGTATAATTAAATAAACCAACACAATTAAGCTTTTGAAACAATAAATCATTCTATCGGCTTAATTTTGTGACATTTTATGTGTTGTTTTAACCCATCTGTTCTTTTAAAACCCTTTCCATATTTTTCTCATATTTGTTTTTCAGGGTTTTTATGAATGAACATACGTCTGTTTAAATGTGATGATTTTCAAAGTTACATATTTTTGAATTACTGAAAAATTTCTTGCCAAACACAATTTTTAATTTTTGATTTATTCTTGGATTTGATTTGAATAAAAAGTTTTTTTGGATTCTTACATCTTAATAAAGCAACGTACAATTACCGTAAGAGAATAAAGGTTTTTTAATATACAATCCTTAGGAATCAAAACTCTGTTCTTGTGATTTGTTGATAAACATAGAACATGCTAGCACAAAGGGAAACTGTTTTCTATAGAAGACAGAAGGTAATGATGATGAGGTGCCAGTATTCAATGTTATTCTAGGAATATAAACTTTGCTTTCTTTTTTTTCTCCCGTTATTATTTCTGTTTCTATATTATACTTAAATAATTTTGTTACTTTTAATCTTGTGCCTCTACAGAGACTGTCTAATATACTTAAAGTTCTTATTAACTCTACTACAACATTTATTTTTAATTTTAATTCGTGTGGTAGGAGACCTTCTCTGATATTATTCAAAAATTCTATTGGAAAATTAATATTTATGTTATTATATGTTTTATCAACTCCTTTGTGATTCACGTATTCTGCTGTTGTGAACTAATTATCAGCCTGCATTGATAAATATACGAGTAATGTCGTTATTTTGTCTACTCAATCAGTTAGTGGGGGGTTGCTATAAAACTAGTCCAGAGTAGCAGAAGAATGACCAGCTGATGAACTTAACCTTGGATAAACAAAAATAAGTTACAAGATACTGTACATGTTACTGTACTTAGACAAATGTAAGAATCATTGTTCTGTTAAATGACAGAAACTTGTATCATATGTAATATGTATTCTATTTCTGGCTAGGACTGTCGTAGCTTTTATATGTAAGTATAAGCAACAACAAACGAGTGCAGAAAAGTTACATGATTATACTTACCTATTTGTGAATTAACAGTATTTTTAGTTAAATTCATACCTCGCAATTTACATTACAGATTTGCAAGTGATATCATTTTAAAACAAAAATCGTGGTCCGCTTTTGGTTTATTATCAGTGATAAAAATTGCTACATCGTATGTCATCTGTAACAGCTGATGTTCCATTGCCGTATACAATCAGTTATGATAAAAGTGAAAACTATTCATTATCATCCCAGTCTAATGAGACAGTTAATACTTCACTTCTAAACCTTTATGGAAGGAAGAGATTGTACAGTAATGAATACAGTTTGGGATTCATTAGAAAAGGTTTCATCACCAGAGTCTTTACAAGAGAAGGATTATAACTTTGTTCAATCAATGAAACCTGATTCAAGTGATGATTGCCGTACAGCGTTAAATTGTAAAATAAAAAATTGTTAAAATAGGAAAAGGTTTTTATTTGATAAATTTTTAATGAAATGAAGTATAAAATTTGTGTTAATTATAAGAACTTATGTATCTTTTAGGAAACTCAGTTCAAGTTAAAATGACAAGGATTTAAGTGCTGGTTTGACAAAGAAACTTAAGATTGACAGATTGTTTTGAAACTAATTATATTACAAGAGACGATTTTGTTTTTGATGAAGCTTTGAATTGGTGTTTTAAATTTAAAATTCATAAAGATTACCAACAAGAAGCTTCGCAAAAAAAAATTTTCCGACTTACGGAAAAAATTGACAGCTTAAACCAGATAATTACTCATTTAATAAAAAGGATTTTCAATTCAGTGGTAGAGTTTGTAGACATTGTAACTAAATTTTTTTTTTTTTTTTAATGCACCCTACAACAAAATCAATTTTTATAGATTATCAGTTCGATATCGTACACTGCAAAGTATACATTTACATGAGAGAATCGGTTCATTAAAATCTATATGTATATCTGTTCATTCAAGTAGACTCTTATTAGTTTCGTATTTAGATGCACAAATTATGTAACATTGTTGTAAAAATGTAAAATTTGTAATGTAATGTGTGAAAAAAATTTAACGTCTCAAAAAAAAATATTTTAAAATTGTGAAGATATCAGTAAAATACATGTATAATTATTAATATGCTCTGAGTATGGTGTGTAATTTTAACAAAAAATTGATTGCTTATTCTTTGTTACTCGTGCTGTACGATGTTTTCGAAACACATTGCATGTTATAAAGATATTTTTGCACCTTTTTTTCATTCGATTTTTATACACGGTAAAAAACAATATTTAATGTACGCTGTTTTAGTAACGCAGTAATTCAATATTATTTATACCATTGTATCAACTTAAATACATTTTTACTGAGTTTTAATAAGTGTTTTGTTTTTTTTATTTTTCAAGAGTTTACTTGAGCATGTGAAGCAGCTCATACACGGAATAAAAGAACAAAAAGCTACAACGGCTTTTTCACAAGAATTGAAGAACTTTGACAGAACGCTGCACTTTCATTCTCTGGTAGCTTATAATATAATTCTGGAAAATTTTTTAAAAAGCTTGTCATGCGTTGAGTCTCTTAATTGATGGAATAGCTCGAAAAATTTTGAGCCAGGATATTGTTTTAAAATAATCGATCATGTCTCTCATTGGACAAAAAGAAGTAGTCATAACTGAAAAGCACTTATTTTTGATTTGATTTTCAACAAAATGAATGTTAAACAGTGTACCTTCTACTGTAAAAAGAGTCGTGAGTGGAAAGGTTTCGTTGGTTGTTGTGGTCATCTGGAAGAAATAGATAAAGAAGGTAAAAAAGAGCAGGCAATGCAAGCCTTGGTTTTTGTGTTAGTTAACGTTAATGATGATTTCAAGACTTTAGTGGCATTTTATCTAACGAATTCCTTGATCTAACGAAACTGGTGAAGAAAAGTTTATACTTCTAAAGGATCTCTTGATTGAACTTCACGCTCACAACATTAATGTCGTAAGTGTCACTTTTGATAGAGATGACTACAATGAAAAAGCGTGCAAGGTTTTAGGTACTAACTTTTATTATTCAGATCGACAAAATTTCAAGCCACACTTTCTTTACCCCTCTTCATTAGAGCCAGTCTATGTTTTTTTTACCCATGTCATATGTTAAAGTTAATAAGAATTTATTTTGCAACCAAAGAACCTATAATTCATTCCGAATCTGACTACATTAACTGTAGGTAAATTGAAAAACTAAATAATCTACAGTACGAAGAAGAAATGCTTTGGGAGTGTAGGATTAGAAATGGACACTTGCGTTTTTATGATAAAAATGTGAAAGTATTCTTAGCAGTTCAGATATTAAGTTCAAGTACTTAAGCAGCACTTGAGTTGTTAGATAAAGATTTAAAAAATTAAGAGTTTCAGGGTGCTTCTGCAACAGCAGAATCCTGCTTGATACGTGATCAATGATATGTTCGACTTATTAAATTTTAGAAATTTATTCTGCAAGACTCTTGGTGCAATCATTTTTATTAGACTTAAAAATCAACGTAGATAAAGGACCCCGCACAAACCCTTCGGATATTTTCTCTCGGTTAAATTGGCTGAAAATTTTATTCATTACAGATTAAGTTATCCTAAATAAGATGCAACTATTTTTTTTCCAAACAAATGGCTAGTTTTTTAGAAAAAAATTGTTGAGGATGGTGATTTGTCATAAGGTTAGTTTGACAGGTGGCATGAACCATTACAACCTTATAATGTATATATACACACACATAAATGTATATTTATTGTTTTTGACTCTTGATCGCCGTTTGTACCTGCTAGAAAAGAGCGCGTGATAAATTCTTAATGAAACAAAAGTCGATGGAGGGGTTAGACTAAGAGAGGAGTGAATAACCCCGATGAAATTATGGATTTTTTTGTAGATTTGTAGTTTGTAATTACTAAACAAATGTTGACATATGTTCAAGCCTTTTTAATAGAATTTTAGAGTTTCATCCAGACATAAGAAAAAAATCAAAGCCACACTTTTAGCCAGACTTCGTAAAAGACATTTAGCCAGACTTCAAGCCATACTTTTTGCCAGACATTCAACAAGACTTAGAGCCAGACTTCCAGCCAGACATTCAGCCAGACTTCCAGCCAGACTTTAGCAGTTCCATGACCAACTCGCTCACGGCGGGATTTCTGGTGTACAGGATTATGTAACTATGAGCCATCGTAAGCAGATCCTATAAATCCGTGAGCTCGAGTAACCCACTGAAGCCCCGTTTCGGTGGCACGTGTACTAACTCCGTGCTCGCCTGCTGAGGGAGGCTCAACCAGCTCTTGGCGAACCCTTGGACCTCCTTGTCCGCCGCTGTAAAGCATTCCTTCTCGACTATCGCCCCCTGCATGACGAAGTCAAGGCGTGGCAGCAGGAACGTGCCCACCGCGCATCCAACTTCAGCCAAGGGGTGAGCAAAGAGTTGCCGATCTTGTTGACACCGGAGTTTGTCGGACCTGGTACCCTGTGGGTATATACCCAGATGGTTGTAGGTATAGGTAATGTCGAGCGTGGGCAATGGCACGCCCTGCAGCTCGAACGTGGTCGGCCGCATAGTACCCCCTCTCCCACCAGTTTTAAGATTTACTTACGTCAAGAAACGTCCCACCGAAGGCAAGAGCCCACGGGTTCATGGACCAACTCGGAGACATGCATATTTTCTGACGTAAACTACTATCTCACTTTCTCTATTATTTTAAGTTTTTGTGGTTGAATTTTGTAAATAGCAGAATTAATAAACATGTGAAGTTGATGTAAGCATTTAAAATGATGCTGAAATTATTTATTGTATAGTTTAAAAAAATCAAAATCCTTCTAAACTCATAGAAAATGATTTATTTCGTATGATTAAAATTTTTAACTGCCGTTTATCGAAATAAAATTGAAAATAATGTCTAATGCTTTATTTTCGCTATGTTGTATTGCTAAAATTATTTTTTCTTGTTCTGCTGAATTCTCCAGTGATATCTATTGTAAATTTAAAAATATATTTTCTCCCTCATTAAAGTCGGAAAAAAAACTAACCAAAAAATGTTTACAGTCATTATCTTTATATTGTTTTTATAACAATAGTTCGATGCTTATTATTTTGTAAGTTTTAGTTGTGCGATTGAAATCTTACAGTACTGCATCAAGTTACAAAGTTTGCTGGTGAACTAACGATCAAGTAGAAGTAAAAATGGGAAAAAAAACAATTGATAAAGTGTGAAGTCCGAAGTCCGGATAATATGTCACAGTCATACCTTTTTCACAACGACGCTAATCTTTTTTCTACAGTATACAAAAAATTCTCGTATTCAACATTGTTAACGTTTTCATTATTAAGGTTACGTAAATTTTTTTTTAAAGTTATAATTTGTCAGTGACGTGAATGAATAGTGTACTACTAGTGATAACTGCATGCTGTATCTTTGCTATTTAAAAAAAAAAATATCTCTTGAAAAAATTTAATGGAGATATGTAAAATATGATGAAAGTCAGGCAGAAAAACTGGCTCAATGTCTGGCTGGAAGTCTGGCTCAATGTCTGGCAAAAAACATGCTGAATATCTGACTGGAAGGTTGGCTTAATGTCTGGCAGTAAGTATGGCTGTATACCTGACTTGATGTTTTGATCAATGTCTGGCAGATAGAATGACCAAATGTATGTCTGAAAGTCTGGCTTAACGTCTGGCTGAGTGTCTAGCTGAAAGTCTGGCAGAAAATGTGGCTGAATGTCTCGCTGGAAGGCTGGCTAAAAGTCTGGCTGAAGGTCTGGCTAGAAGTCTGGCTCAATGTCTGGCAGAAAGTCTTGCTGTATGTCTGGCTGAAGGTCTGGCTAGAAGTCTGGCTCAATGTCTGGCAGAAAAACTTGCTGAATGTCTGACTAGATATTTGGCTTAATGTCTGTCAGTAAGTATATCTGGGATTCTGACTTGATGTTTTGCTCAATGTCTGGCTGAAAGTATGGCTGTATGTCTGGCTGGAAGTCTGGCTAAAAGTCTGGCAGAAAGTCTGGCTCAAAGTCTGTCAGAAAGTCTGGCTGAATGTCTGGCTGGAAGTCTGGCTCTAAGTCTTGTTGAATGTCTGGCAGAAAGTATGGCTTAAAGTCTGGCTAAATGTCTTTTACGAAGTCTGGCTAAAAGTGTGGCTTTGATTTTTGTCATATGTCTGGATGAAACTCTAAAATTCTATTAAAAAGGCTTGAACATATGTCAACATTTGTTTAGTAATTACAAACTACAAATCTACAAAAAAACCCATAATTTCATTGGGACCCAAAACAAATAGCGTTTTTAAAAAGATCTTGATTGATGTCTTTGAGCTGGTTACAAATACATCTAGAAAACATTCTCATTATTGATATTACAATGTATTGAAACAAGTAATGTGTATTAAACATTTTGTGACAGCAGTATTCAAATAGTTCGTGAAAAATTATTTTAGGTACTTTAAAAACTGGTCGGATATTAGGTCTTATATCTTGTCTTAAATCTGGTAGTTAGATAATTTTTAAATATCATGAAAATATTGATCTGAAATTGGATTTTAATGTTTTTCTTATGGTCTGTCTTCAATTTGGTTTTATGATACGTCTCAAACAAGGTCTCAAAAATTTTCTTGGAACTGGTCATGTAAACGGTTAAAAAGAGAGTCAAACACTTTATCTTAAACCTGGTCTTATATTACGTCCTATAATGTATTTTTTTAATAAATCTCAAGGTTTACCTTAACATACGTCTCAAATTGGTCGTATGTATCACAAGGTATGCATTAAATCTGGTAATTATGAAGGTACTGAGATCAGTGAAGCAACAGATATTTGAATAGATCTCAATACTCGTCTTTCAACTTGTTTCGAAAAACAAGAGTCCAAACAGTTCCCAATACTAATCGGATCCTAATGTTCGTCACAAAAGTAATTGTTTAAAAGAAAGTATTAGAGTATCAAAGAAAGTATAATTCTAGTTCTTCACTTCAACAAGAGGCAGAGCATGATCGTTAACGGCCCTGCAGTTGTTAGCAAATAGGTCAGATTAGAGGTGACGGCTTCTCATCAAAGCCAGCTGCGAGACAACGAATAGGAGTTGGTACTGGTGTATCTAATAAAAATATTGAAACAAAGTAACGTGTTACTATTACGATTATTTATACATTAATAATTTATTGAACTTATCTGAGTATTTAATAGGAAGGATTGCAACTCAAGAACATCAACCGCTGCTAAGCTTAGGGTTTTAATTGGACCAACGGTGAATATCATTAGAGCGGGATTGTAGTAACGGCCACCCAGGTAAGAGGAAGAGCACGACCGCTCATGACACTGCAGTTAATGATAAATAGGTCGGATCAGTGGTGACGGCTTCTCATCAGAGACAGCTACGTGGTTGAGAGTGGGAGGGGGTGCAGGTTCATCTAATAATACAAAGTAAAAGTATAGTGTAAGGTAAAAGACCCAGTTATGAGACACTGTCCGTATTTATGAGACACCACCACAAATCTTTAATTTTAAAAACATTCGTCCATGTATATCTACGGTAGAAATATTTATTTTTATTTATAAGTATGGTACAATAAAACTGTAAGAATTAAATCTAACTTGCGAAGATTTTTATTTGAAAAAAAAAAATAAAAAGTAAAAGTGCACCGCGTCTCTTCTATGAGTGGCTTCCATTCGTACCATAGTATAGGTTCACATGCCCATTATAAACTACCGTATTAGAGAATCAGAAGCATTCCAGGTATAGTAAAAAACTAGTTGTTTGTAATATTACAATCCTAGAACGTAAATAAAAAAAAATATATTTAATTTTTCAATAATTTTCAAAAATATTCGAGTGTTTCATAATTTATACACCGTCGACAGGGTTATCTCTATTTATGAGACAGTCTAGTGCGTGTTCCATAAACTAAGGCTAAGGTGTTTACTTGCATTGCACCATTTTACGAGACAACAAGCATACGCGTTTGTCAATAAGTTTTTTGGTTGTTTATCGTACTTAAACAATCACTTGTGAAAGTTTTTTTTTATTAATAAAGAAAAAATATTAAAGTTACTTTGTTGATGCGTGAAAATACATGTAATTGAAACAACGCTGATTTTGAGGTAAAGTTGTTTTTCTAACCTATAAAGCAATGCTTACGTAGAATACTTATAACGAGAAATTTGTATTTTTTTCTTTATATTGTTTATATGATTCAGAAAAAAGGTATGATATAGAACAGATTCCTTTAAAATAAATTGAGAAAGTTGCACGATGAAAATCAGAAAAAAATTAGACAATCATGAAGTGTTGAAAAGTGAAATCTCAAAAGTGAACAAATCTGGTGTTGTCATCAAGAAAAATAACAAGAGAGGAAAAAAAAGGGAATCATTATCAGAAAAAATTATTTCAGTGATTTCTATTAAGGCCAGCAAAGATAAATCTGCATCAAATAATTTACAGTCGACTTCTAGTGAAAATAATTTACCTCAAAATAATTCAGGAATAAGCAATGTTCAATCCACTCTAAATGAGCAAGATAGGCCCAAGTCAAATGGTAAATAAATGAACAATTTTTAATAAAATATGTATTTATCTAAATAATTAACAATAACATGTATGAAATGTTTTAACAGATGCTATTACCGCCAGTTTCCAAAATGCATTTACATTGCCTTCCAAATATTTACCAAAAAAAAAGAGAATAAAGGTAGAAGGCTTAAATAAACCAAGATTACCCTCTGCGGGAACGTCTGATGCTTGGTATGCCGAAAAATTAGAGAAGGAAAGACAGCAAGAAATCAAGGAAAAAAAAGCTGAAAAAAAAGGAATTGCAAGAGAAGAAAAAAAAGTTGTTGATGCAAAAAAAAGAAATGACAAAAAATATTCAAGAACAGATTTTAAAACTACAAGAAGAAATGAAAAAAGAGTCTTAACGGTTTTATTTTTATCTTTTTATTGGCATTTAACGTTAAATTATTTATTGAAAGTCTAATATTTAGATTCGAGATTTACCTGTGTACTTCCGATCCTACCATTATTAGTATTTATTTTAATTTACTTAGTTTTAAAATACATAACAAGCTATTAAATACTTTATTACGGTGCATTATTTTATGTAAAATATGTTAATAAACATAATATATACATTATAAGTATGTTAATTCAATTTTTTTAATGTCTCATAAATAGGGGCAAATTTATGGAACACCGGGTCATAGTACAAATCAATGTTCCATAAACTAGAGCATGTGAACAACGAACATAAAATTAATTTTTAATAATATCTAACACTTTAAAAGTCAGAGTTCAAGTATTTTTTTACTTTTTGACAGTAAATATTACTTATTTGATTGAAAATTAGGATAATACACCGTTTATATGACGAAAATCACTTATAATACGCGACTCATATCAAAAACCTGTCTCATAACTGGGTCTTTTACCTTACTTACTATAATAATTATTTAAGAGTCAAATACAAGAACTTATCAGAGAAGGGGATTATTAATAACATATTCTTAAATCAATTAAGAACAATGAAATGGGCACTTAGTACTCGGGGACTCTTATTAAATAAAAAATATGTTCTGGGCTTGTATTAGACCTTTAGACTACAGTAAAAGAGCAGAAACAGAAAGGAACTTTATTAGTGCCTTTAATGAAATAGGAAAAATATCACATGTAAGAATAATTGTATAACATATCAAAGTTAAATTTAAAAAAAAATAATAATAGAGTTTTCATGATGAATAAGACCGTGAGAAATTGCAAAATATTATAAGTGGTTTTAAAAAGCATATTCAATTGAAGATGAGCGCATATATAATAAACATCTATTGAACAGTTGATTATGCCTATCCGACCGTTCAAACCACATCGTTAAGGCTATGGGATTATTCACTCCTCTCTTAGCCTAACTCCTTCCGTTGACTCTTGCTTCATTAAGAATTTATCGCGCGCTCTTCTTCAGCAGGTGCAAATGGCGATCAAGAGTCAAAAACAATAAATATACATTTATATGTGTGTATATGTACATTATAAGGTTGTAATGGTTCATGCCACCTGTCAAACTAACCTCATGAAAAATCGCCATCCTCAACAATTTTTTTCTAAAAAACTAGCCATTTGTTTGGAAAAAAAATAGTTGCATCTTATTCAGGATTACTTAATCTGTAATGAATAAAATTTTCAGCCAATTTAACCGAGAGAGAATATCCTAAGGGTTTGTGCGGGGTCTTTTATGAGTTACATAGAGAACTTAGAGATTTTTTAACTGAAAAAAAATAAGCAAAAAAAGGCAGGAGATAGTGAATTAAAGGGAGAAAAAAATGTTTATATTACTGTCAAAAAATCCGTCATTACTTCGTGATATTTCAAAAATTAATTTGTAGAAATTGTCATCTACCTTAAGAGTTTGAATGCGTTGTGCAAGGATCTGTTTGACAAGAAGATTATAACATACTTGTAATCATACAAGTTGTCACAGTATCACGTGAAAATGCTTTTTGCATTGATCAGAAGTATGAATGGATTCACACACAATCCCACCGTTGTAAAATTCAAATCAGCTTTAAAAAAACTATTATTAAATAACATGAATGTATCTCTGCCAGTATCAGCCAACTGCACTGCACAAGATAAGATATTGATGATTTCTGATGCTCACGACGTATGTAAAACAAGTGAATGAGGAAACTAATCCAGTTGTTACAACAAAAGTCAACTCTTTTCCTGTAGCACGGTTATTACACAAAATTACCATTTAACAGTTCATAATTACTCTAATTGAAACAATTGGTTGGAGTTTGAGTACCTCAAAGAACTAATGAAACACACGGCTAGCTCAACTGTTTACACCATAAAAGAAAAAATTTTTTTTTGCTGAGTGTTTAAACTTGCAGTAGGGATTGACATCTGCAAAATCTAGATTAACATTTGTAAAGAAAAGAGGTGGTTTAAATTTTGCTTCGGATGATGTATACACTATATGCCACTACAAATAAAAAATTATAGGACGTTTCAAAGAAATGTTGTTCGATAAAAACATTAATTTTAAAATTGTTACAGAAACACTAAAAATTTTACCTTTGTCGATTTTGTACAATGATTTTCATACTTTTTAACAAAAACCACTGTTATTTAAATAAAAGGTTAAAGCATGAAAGTGTTAAGTTACGTGACATAAAGAACCGATTTCGAATGCACTACAATAACCTGACCATTTTCAAGGTAAACAGATAAATCCCTTCTTGGGATATCATTTAGGTGATAAATGCCATAGTTTACTTCAAAGCTTTGTATACACATGTTATTTGAAGGTTTGTGTAAACAAATGATCATTTATTTGCTTATACTTACTTATTGGTCAAAAATTTTGTGATTTATCTTCTTTTAAAAGGTCATTGTCAACATTAGTTTAACAGAAGAACGTTGTGACAGAGTCGGGTAGTGGCTTCTTGGGGGCAATTGTAGTGGCTCCTTGGGGGAAATTTTAGTGGCTCTTTGCAGGTGAGTCACTGGCAGATATTTAAACAGTGTTAAAAAAAGTATTAACTGCTGTGCGGGGCACTTAGGGTTGCGACGCAGGGGTACGACGGTTGCATTGAGGAGGCTGGAGTCGCACAGCTGCGTACCCATAGCGTTGTACTCTGGGTAGTTGTTTGCGTATACTAAGCTGGCCGGATACAACGTTACAATGTATAAATTAAGCCTCAAAGTTAAGTACAGAATACTATCTTTCATGAGTAGAATGACTTTTTCATTCAGTTTGTATTATTAGTTACAAATAATAATCAGTTGCAATATTACATGATATAAAGTCGTGCAAAGTAAGGGTGACCCTTGCTTTTGGAGAAGCAAAGAAGGTTGCTCATTAACTGGTTGCTGGTAACTAGTTTTTTGTCTTACTCTACCGGCCGGATGCTCCCACTTACAGATGAACATATAGCTTGCCCACTCTATGTATATTATCTCTATGAACATACCTCGTATCTCTTTTGCACTGCTGGATTAAGAATTACAATTTAAGTATCGTTGAGAGTAAGTGAGTTTTATTGCATTACCTCCTGGAATAACAAATTGAAAAATCCAGTAAACCAAACGACCCAATAATCTTTAAATTGTTATCAATAGTATTGAAGGCTTAAAAATTTTTATGAATTTGTAAAATGGGAACACTCAGTAAAACTTGACTGACATAATTTTATTATAAAAAAACACTTCAAAATTAATTTTGTTTAAGCAATGTTTTTCTAAAAATCACATAGTTAATTCAGATACAGTAGCGCTTATTCTAAAGTGAAACCGAAAATTTGCTATTAAAATTTATTCCTAACTTTAAAAAGTGTTGACTTTTAAAGTAGACTAACACCTTCAGAAAATGTATGTGGGAGAAGATAAATGTTATTAAGTGGGTATTTTAAATTTTCTCTAATACATGCCACAATAATTTGTCTACTTGTGCCAGTAAATAATCTTATTACATTTAAACTAAAAAAAATGTCATTTGTTAGTAATATGGAAGACTTTTTTCTCATTAAATACATTTTTTTAATCAAACAAATTGATTTTGTAATTATGTTTTTAAAAAATTTGGTGATTAGTTTTAACAGTTAACACATACATTAATTAATGGCTAAGACGATATTATGGATGGGGTGGTTGAACTTAAGCTTAACTATGACAATAAGACGTATTGTTTTTATTTATTCATTTATTTTTGTTCATATATTTATAAAACCGCAAAACTAGAAAAAGTTTATTAGCTTATAATTATGTCCTCTAGTTTATCGAAACATATGTAAAGACGTGGTTATATAAAATAAATAACTTGCATGTATTACGTGTTGGACCGTTCCTTTAAACACATCTGCTTTTTTTACCACTCTGTTTTTGGTGATCACTGTTGGTTTGCCTATGTCAATAGAGGTGCTACAAAACGAAAGTTTCATCTACTTAAAATTCACATTAACAAGTTATATTCTAGTTCACACAATACTCAACAAATCAGCAAACAAAAGTTAAAATACCATGACAAAGGAAGAATGCTTCATAATTTATCTTGTGGTCAAGTGTCACTTGATGACAATTGAACTTTACTTTTATCAAAGTAGAATTTCTGATTATTTCTGATTTATACATGCTTCGTTAATATAAAATGTTTAAATAAGCGCTTTTTCAAAAATAAGATGTTAGTTTTAAGTTTTGACTAAGGTTTAAGTATAAAAATAGTAAAACAATTCATGGATGCATCAACACTCGTAAGAGCTGTAGAAATATCTATGGGCATATATATCATGCATTTCAAATTTTGTAGTAGCGTTTGTAATAATTTATGTAACCTAAATAAATATTTTAGTATTTAGGGAACTCTCCTGATATAATTACACAACTTAAATCTGGCACACATGAATTTCTGGACTATCTAGTAAATGCTAAAAAACCGATGATCATTCTTGGAGCTGAACAACTGACTCGTAAAGATGGAAATGTTATTCTTGCGGAAACATTGTCTTTGTGTCAATTAATTGAAGATCGCTCAAAGGTAGATACATTTTGATTGATTTAAAGCTTATAAAATTTATTAAAGCAGCATAATGTCTTAGATGCCAAAAACTTGGAAGGTAATGAATATTCTACATACCAATGCATCACAAGTTAGTGCCTTAGATATTGGTTATGCATCATCATTAGAGGATGTTAAGAAAAATGAACCTAGCATTGTTTTTCTTCTTGGAGCTGATGAAACATTTCTAAAAAAAGGAGATTTTCCGAACTCCTTCATAGTTTATATAGGTTATTTTTTAAGCATATACAATTGTATTTAAATGGTTCAAAGTCTTAAGCTTATTGCCTGTAAAATAAATCAAATTATATTTGTTTGGCAGGAAGTCATGGAGATAATGGAGCAGCATTAGCTGATATAGTTTTACCAGGTGCTGCTTATACAGAAAAGTCTGGAACTTACATTAATACAGAAGGTAGAGCTCAACAAACAAATGCTGCAGTAACTCCTCCAGGAATGGCACGCCCGGATTGGAAAATCATTCGAGCACTTTCTGAGGTAAATGTTCATTTATATCATAAATAATATTGACAAATTATGATGAACGAAGCAAAGAATCAACAAATTATTTCTAAATAGCTCCTTTATTGCAATCCTACAAACGTAGATTTTCATAAGAATGTAAGGTTGGTGTTTATGTTATCTTAATTATAATTTTATAATGCTTCATTACACTTCAAGAGTTTTATTTCAAAGCATTACTTTGATAAATTTATACCTGAAAATATATGTTTAACTTATAAATTCCAAGACAAATCTTACAATTATTAGTTTGCCTTTGCCTTCTTATTTATTATACGCTACACGTTAGACTCTGTTCTGCAAGCACTACTGAGGGCACTAAGCAGTTTGACTTTGCTATTTTTATTATTTGCGAAAAAAAAAAAAATTAAGATGTGCGTGTGAGACAATATTCACATATCTCAACGTTCTTCTAATTTTGTAAATTTTTGTATACCTGTCTTTTACACTTACAATATAATACAGGTACGATATTATAAAGTATCAAAGTGGGATATATTTTACAACCAACGTAAAAGTTTCGAATGACAATTTGAATCTGTCTCAACTGTGGATGCTTGATTAATACTTTTATTGAATGCACTCAAAACAAACGTTATTTGTATCTTTTAGAAATTTTTTAAAATACTTAACATATTTGAGCTATTTAGAGTGATCCAGATAAAGTTCATTATAGCATTTCTACACTTAAGCATCTGCAACCTTTTGAGTGCAAAGTTTTATTGGTCTCAAGAATACTGACGTATTAATGCATTATTACTATACCTATAACCGTCTATAACATTAAACGTAAGGTAAAAGTACTAGTTACTGGCCACTTAGTAGTTGTTATCAAAAGAACATCATATATTTTAAACAGCTTTTAAAACTTTAACTTCTGTTAGGTATCATTTGAAAGCTATGAATGTATTTTTAACTATACGATAAATAGAAGTCGTAAATCCGACCGTAGACAATAACAATTTATAAAAATCTGAGTATGTCAGATGCTTTAGTACATGGACACTGAAAAAAAAGGTTGCTTTAGTGGCCCAAATTTAAGAGCCAGTAACTGGCCACCCCATGCTAAATGTACATAAATCGAGGTGGTCGGCTACTAGTGCTCGCAGAAGTGAGGTTATGTACATATTTTACGTACAAGTGCTCTAGTACTAGGCCACCACTTTTTCAAAATTATTTTTCAAAGTGGCCAGGTACTGGTCGCGGCCAGTAACTAGTGCCTTTACCTTAATTAATACAATTGTATACCCATCTAATAGTGTTCAATTCAGGTAAAAACGATTTTTTTCCTGTAACGTTTCGTCGACTACATATGCTGACTTTTTCAGACTTTACTAACAGAATTATAAAAAATTTTGAAATCATAAAAAAAATTTTCGTGAAATAAAAACAAACACGCAATCACCTTTTTTTGGATTCGGCCACTTACTTGCACGTAAGTTAAACACAAATATATTAAGTAAATGCAATTGGACTTGAAGAGAACGAGTTAAGAGTTCAGAAATAAATGAAAAATCCAGAGGAAGAGCGAGTGAGAGAGTGAGAAAGAAAAAAGGGGTGAAAAAGAGAGAGAGAGAGAGAGAGAGAGAAAGATGTAGAAGAAGTAAAAAACTAAAAATTACAAGCACTCCAGCTTGTGCTTAACTCAAGCCTTCGGAAAATAGTATGTATTAAATCAGGTTAAAAAAAACATAAGACAGTATAAAGTCTTACTTTTTTGGATGCACATATTTTTTTGTGTTAAAATTTTATTTTGGTGTAAGTGAGTCATAAAGTGGAGGCATTTACGGAAAAGATGTTATAGAATATTTTCTAGTGTGTAAGAGAGTAACTAAAAAACTTACTATTACAACTACATTACCATTAACCAAATATGATGGCTGGCACAGTATCGTTTCATCTGCCGACAATGTATGAATATTCTATGTACATGAAAGGGCTCACCCTGTACATAATATTCAAATTTGGTTTAACTAAGAAGTATAGCATACATGTTATAATGGTTAATATAAAATTATGTTTTTACTAATCCTTTATAACTTTCAAAAATTAGGATGATAAATAGAAGCTAATATAATGTGGTCCGTTAAAAAATTGAATTAAAGCAAAATAACATTCTGGAAATATTAAATAATTACCTAAGCAAGTTCTATTTACATATTATCCTACAGTTCAACAATACTGAATTCTTCATTTGATTAAGTATTCACTTAAAGCAAATCCATGGTAATACTAATGGTAAAATAAAAACTTATAAGTTTATATAATTTTTACATCCCTTACTGTAGTCCATGCGACTCTCTCTCTAGCTTAGTATATCGTCTGTCTCTCTCTCACTATCCTGTAAAAACATAGCCTTTTATAGTTTTTACCATACTTATTGATTAATGTCTTCTCTTACTGATACCCTCGAGATGATTAATAAAATTAAACACGATCGTTAGAAATTTTACTATCGTTGGTAAAATTATCGTAAGTTTATTGTTAATAAGCGAAATAAATGCAATTAAAGTGCTCAAAAGGATGACAGCCCATAAGCCTACATGTACAAATTTTGACAGCGTCATTTTCATGACTTCAATGATTTGTAACTAATAGAACTCTCTTACAAAGAACTGTTATTATTTATGGCCGAAATTTCGAAGCTTAGTAATTGCCTCAATAAAGAAGGTTTCAAATGGTCTAAATGTCTATTTCAAAGTAAATTATCTTCTGTAACAACAGCATACTAAGACTCTAGCCAATGAGATGTGAGAACGGTTTATGCACGAAAGTATACATATATATGTAGTTTGCAGTGCGCGTGCATGCTTTCGTACTCACATCTCATTGGCTAGAGTCTAAGTACTGGTTGCGCCATCTGAGATTAATTTGCTAGGTCGCCATCCCCATAAAAATTTCTGCTTTTTTCCAACAATTATTTCTGAAATATTTAGCCATTTTCGAATCGACCTTACTATACTCAATCAATTTATTTCCTTGAAAATAACGCTTCTGCTCGTTCTGCTTTTTGCGAAGAAAATTAAAAATATTTAGTTTGGGCAAATCTAATCTGAATAGAAATTTCCTGCCTATTTGCAGTTCAAATAGGGAGACTCCTGTTATTATACAACGCGTTGAACGATAACTAAATAAACATTTTGCAAGAGCTTCACGCATGTCTATTTTTTTAATACATACACCTTAAATTTTTATTTAAACATTTTTATTACATTTTTCATAGCTTACAGGATGGTACAAAGGCGTAAAACGATGTTTAACATTGTTTTTTTTTTTTTTTTTTTTTTTTTTTTTTTTTAAGCATACTAGCTAAAAGTGTCAGTAATTTTAAAACAAATTTAGTGACTGGGTATTTTTGTACCTTGTAGGAAAAAAATCGCACTTTTTAGTAAACTAAAATGGAACAAAAACTTTCTTCAGCGTCATAGTAAAAAGACGAAAAATAAAACGAAAAAATGCATAACCTGGAAATGGTTCACGGTGGTTTGGATGTTTGGCCCCAAAATGTTGCCAACTGACGCGCTAAATTTAAAAGTTGGAAAACGCGTTGTCGTACTTTTATTACATTTATTTATGCATAGATCAGTATGAAACGGGAATCAAACATTATATCATGAGCATTAATTGTATTTTCAGCTTATTATACCAAAATATGTAACATTGTAAATAATAAGCATATAAATCTGTACATCTAAGCGTACGGCTCATTCATTTATCTATTGGAGTTCGATTCAACATTAGTGTTGCCCTTACGCAAGAAATAACGGTAATTTTGTTACTAGATTATTTCGGATATTCCTATAATTACAAAATGATAATTATGGAAGAAGATTCAATCTGTCTTCTGTATGATAAGCCACTGATTGAAGAAAACACTAGTATGATTAAAGAGCGCTGCATCTCTTCAATCATTTTTGCAAGTAAGAAAAAGAAAAACAAGAATTAAAAAAAAGTAGTTCAAAACGAGCCTTGTCCCTCTGCTTCCCTCTATTGTCTATTGCTCCACCCATGAGAGCGTCAGTTGATGTAAAGAATTTTGATTATAGCGCATGTTGTTTTTTCTGTAGAGAGGGCGCTTCAGATGAATACATAAAAAAAATATGTAAAAAATTACAAGATAATTTTGCAAACTACTATCGTTGCATCAAACGAGTTCTTTAAAACAATCCAAAAAACTATCGACGAGAGGCAGGATGCGCGTAATATTTATAAGTTGCTGTCATTAAGATTAACGAAACCAATCGACTTCGGAAAATATCGAGCCCACTATCACTGCCTTTGCTACAGTAGATTTCAAAATAACAGTCCGTATTTTATAATTGGTCGGCCGTTGACAAACAAGTGTACGGTTGTCAGTTTGTTGCCACATATATAGTGGATAATCGTCAAAACAATCAATTTTTATCGAGAGATATGTTAGGTAAATTTGAAGGACCAAAAAGGGTAAGTATTCTGTATTTAAAGAAAAAACTTGTAGAATACTTCAAATCAATTATAATTATGTAGCCTACTAAATAAAATAACAGTATTTGTTCCGTTGCTATGGGAGACAGGATTTTAAGTAACGGTTGGTATACTAATAGGAAAAAAATGAGAAAAAAATGCGTGTAGTTAAGTGACGTCGATGATTATCTCTCTCTGCATCATTTTTTAGATAATGTTGATGCACTTGTTCCCAAAAGCTAACGTTTACTACTTGACACTATCATAAAAGATAATAAAAAGCAACCAGAAAAGCTAGATAACACCATAACAACTTTGCCACATTGTATTATATCTAGTGCTGGGCCCTGTTCGTTTATCTTGTCTTTATTATTAGAACTATCGTCCATGATTTACAAAAAAATTGTAAGTAAGACATTAATAAAAGCATTAGCTAATAGTGGCTTTTGTGCATCTTATGCCAAAACACACAGCTTCATCTTTACCAAGCATTAATGACACGAAGCTTCAGTATTTCAAAGGTAGCACAGTCAACTTCTCAAAAGATAAAGCGATTCAAAGTTTTAGAATGGATTTTGAGAAAGTGTGAACAACAGCGGCCGATTTGTTGTGGTTTATGGCTAAGTATGATAGAGGTGCCTCTACCTCTAGGTGGAATGGCTTTCTGGAACAGATGACAGAGGTAAGGGAGTATCAGGATTCCACTGCCATTCGTTAATAATCTGCCAAGTAGTTACGACACTATCCTTACTATTCTACTGGAAGCTAATCACAGACGGCAACTCAGTAATTAGTGACACTCTGTCGTTACTTTTAACTGTCCGTTATACTTAAAAGCATACGGAATCGTTGCATGCAGTAAGGGAACATATATTGAGAATAATCTGAATTCAATTATACTTTGTCTAGAAATATTTCACACCCTTATAAACTTTCTTGCTGCCATTGAATTTATCATTTGTAAGGTCTGTTAGTTTTTATCTTTTGATTCAAAGTGCATGGGTGGACGTAATTTGTACGAAATTATGTATCTCATCAGAAGAAGCAGAAGATAACAACAAACATTGGAACAATGTTGGCAGCGATAATTTTCAAGAATATCAAACCTATTCCCACTTTTTAAGCGTGAATGAAAAATTTTATAAGTCATCGGTGTCAATGAGAAACAATGCCCCAATAAACCAACTGTGGCTTCAATCTTTTCAGATGGTAAATATAGTTAACAGATACATACAAGCTGTATGATTCGGTGACTGGACTTCTCACTTAAAATACACTCAAATGATGTAATCATACTTCCACAGTAGTGGGCATAATTATGACGCAAAGGTGGCTCATATGTATATGCGAGATAAGTCCCTCGAAAAGAAAAGAAGAAAGAAAACGGCGTGTAGTGTCGTTAAAAGCTGTTACATCGTCTATGAAAATAAATAATGACGCCGTCCTTGTTGATCCAACGCTACTGTTCCAAAAAGCGTACTTGTTAATACAAAGTAAAGACAACATGCATAAATTTCTTAGACATGAACCATCGCCATTTCTACCGTCTCTTTTCACAGATAAAGCGTTTCGAAAAAGCACTAAATCGTTATTTTATAGCAACTTCACAGTATTTGAAAATACAACAGTGGACTCCGCTCCCACTCATATTCTCGACGGAGGACAACATGCATAAATAACATGGGTATTTAGTAAACCCAGACTATTAACCTAGTAACATAGACAAAATCTTATGATTCCTGCAAACTTGCTATCTATGTTCTTCATACTTAATCTTCCTTAAAACCATTTCTAGGTAAGAATAATCTTCTTTCAGCACAGTGGAATGAGCCAACGGCAAAGGAGCATTCTTGTTCGTATTATGGAGAAGGACGTCATGTACACTCCGCTTTGATAAGTCAATAACTAACCTCTATTCATTAGATTTGTACAATTTTTATTTAAATTCATCAATAAGACCCTTCATGTCTATATAGTACAATAAATTTCCCTCTGTTGTGAAATATTTTTGGACGCTTTCCTCTCGATTTTGATACACTGCAACCATTGTACCTTCCATCAGCACATTTTCTGCTTTTAATTCTGATGCGAATAATTCAGCACAATTCAAAATGTTCTCAAAAGTCAACTGGGAAACCTATATTTTTTATTGCAGATTCGTGATCAGCGGGAAAAAATACAATAGACAAGTATAGTCAGACTACCATCACACACTACTTATTTTTGTGGTCCTCTGTAATTTTTTATTAGTATTAATTAACCTCGACCGACAGAGAACATAACCATTGTTTTTGTCTTTTATATGTATTATTTCATGATTGTTACCCGACAAAATCACTACCCAACGTTGTAATCTAGTTCCCAACATTTGCAATAAGCCTTTTTTATTATCAAAATATAGATCGGTGGCTTGTGATCTGTTTCCAATATAATTTTAAATCCAAAAGCATATTGATAAAACTGATGAACAGCAATTACAATGACCAATGTTTCATGTTCGATCCAAGCATAATTTTGCTTTGCTTTTGTTAATGTACTTGATGCAAACGCTATCGGTTACGCACCTTTATGTGGCATCGCGAGATCACAAGTCATCTTCATTGGTAGTTTTGGAATTAAATGTATAAGTTCCTCGTAAGGAGTTGACTTCTGTTTAGTTAAAACAAAAGCATTCTCACATTCCTGAAACAAAACCCAGCGCTCACCCTTTTTCAATAATTTATAGAGCGTACTTACAAACATCGCCTAATTACGAATAAATTTTGAGTAAAAATTTACCTCTATAAAACTGTAATCCTTAAAGATTATTTGGTCTATGAATTAACGTAACTGCTGATATTTTCAAATTTAGTACATGGATTCCTCTAGAAGAAATTCCATATCCTAGGAAGTGTATTTTTGATTTAGACATATCGAACTTACTTATGCTTAAAGTTAATTTTACCTTTTTTAACCGCATTAAAACTTATATTAAACGCTTAGAACTAACCTAAATTAAACTAGATAGCCCTTTAACGTAGCCAGAATATATTTAATGTGAGGAATCAGGTATCTATCAATTTTCATATGCGGACTTGATGTGACTTTAAAATAACCGTAGATTCTCACCTGACCTTTTTTTTAATTGGTACGATAAGCATGGCCCATTCATTATTCTTAACCGAAATCAAAAAACCTAACTTTACTAATATATTTAATTCATTTCGAAGGAAGCCTTTGATTGCACAGGCAACCGTCCTCGGTTTTTCAAAAACCAATTTTACGTTTTCATTAAAATGTACTATAAATTTTTTAACATTATACAAGCCTAGATCATTCGAAAAGACTATTGAAAAATCTTTCTTTAGAATAATTTTATCAATCTTCTCAATAGATATATTTCTGGAATTTACTTCACGATTAATGACGCCTCAATGCTATAACCAATCTTTACTCATAATAAGAGCTATTTCCTGGTAAAAGGAACAGCTAAAATAAGTAGGCTCGTATCAGTAATCGAAACGTGCATAATTCCCAAAGGTATTAGGTATTATACTTTGACATGTGTAACATCTAAAGTTACCAGTCATCGACACTAATTTTACGTTAGTGAAATACTTAAAATAAAATATTGTTGATATCGCTGAAACACTTGAGCCCGTATCGGTTTCAAAACTAATTATTTTATTTTTAACCAGTCAATTTTCAATTAATTATTTCACTTGTTTCCGCTTTCCCGAAACTGAAAATATTTTCTGTAAACCGTTGCTATTAACACTAGTCGCGTCTGATTTATCATCAACAAAATAATTCTACCCTCTACTATAATCTTTCCGCAACTTTACACTGTAACCTTGGCTACTACTCAAACGTTCATTACATACATGTGCTAAATGTCCTTTCTTATTATATACTTTACATTAGTAGTCTCTGTACCTACAAATTTTCGCTGTGTGGTTTGTGTACCCATAAAGAAACATGCTTAACCTTTGAAATTCTTTGAACTACTCGATGTGCTGTTTACATTCTTCACCGTGTGATTCTTGACTTTAATGAAATGTATGGCGCTTCCCTTTTCTGGAAGTATGTCTGCCGCGTCCCTTGTTGCTGATTCCATGGCTGGAGGTTTTTCACTGCCGTATCATACGTTTAATTTTCTTCCGTTGTGCAACATCAGTAACATTGTACTGATGTAAATAGAAGATTTAGTTTATGAGATTTGAAATCTCGCGCTTTAGGATATTCTCTTACCTACAAGGGCCAATCATAGCGTGCGCGCGTCTATTAATACACCAATAGACTCTGTTTATACTTACCTTTGTCCAGCAGCTTGCTGCTGCTGCGGTTATCGTTAGTCAGCCTCAAACGCCCTTTTCGGTAAGTCGCTTTGCGCTCGTGTTATAATTTTCACGTGTAGCGTTTTATGTAAGATATTGTAACGAAAACGATTCACATTTAGATTGACACGTAATTTCTCAGTTTGACTCAAAAATTAGTTCTGCCTTTTTTTATCTTGTATGTAAGCAAGTATTATTACTTGTTAAAGTAGAATTAAATAGAGAGATTGTTTTTTATAATAAACGGCTAAAGTGTTTAAAAGTGTGTTGTGCATTTATTATAGTGTCCTTTAATTACATCCTTTTTCACGCTCCCCCAAATCCGGCGTGCGATATAAAAAAATATATACAGTCCACTAACTTACTGAGTTCGATTTCGAACATGGTCCTTCGAGCCGGATGGATTATGTGCAACATCAGTAACATTGTACTGATGTAAATAGAAGATTTAGTTTACGAGATTTGAAATCTCGCGCTTTAGGATATTCTCTTACCTATAAGGGCCAATCATAAGCGTGCGCGCGTCTATTAATACACCAATAGACTCTGTTTTATACTTACCTTTGTCCAGCAGCTTGCTGCTGCTGTGGTTATCGTTAGTCAGCCTCAAACGCCCTTTTCGGTAAGTCGCTTTGCGCTCGTGTTATAATTTTCACGTGTAGCGTTTTATGTAAGATATTGTAACGAAAACGATTCACATTTAGATTGACACGTAATTTCTCAGTTTGACTCAAAAATTAGTTCTGCCTTTTTTTATCTTGTATGTAAGCAAGTATTATTACTTGTTAAAGTAGAATTAAATAGAGAGATTGTTTTTTATAATAAACGGCTAAAGTGTTTAAAAGTGTGTTGTGCATTTATTATAGTGTCCTTTAATTACATCCTTTTTCACGCTCCCCCAAATCTGGCGTGCGATATAAAAAAATATATACAGTCCACTAACTTACTGAGTTCGATTTCGAACACGAACATGGTCCTTCGAGCCGGATTTGGGGGAGCGTGAAAAAGGATGTAATTAAAGGACACTATAATAAATGCACAACACACTTTTAAACACTTTAGCCGTTTATTATAAAAAACAATCTCTCTATTTAATTCTACTTTAACAAGTAATAATACTTGCTTACATACAAGATAAAAAAAGGCAGAACTAATTTTTGAGTCAAACTGAGACATTACGTGTCAATCTAAATGTGAATCGTTTTCGTTACAATATCTTACATAAAACGCTACACGTGAAAATTATTACACGAGCGCAAAGCGACTTACCGAAAAGGGCGTTTGAGGCTGACTAACGATAACCACAGCAGCAGCAAGCTGCTGGACAAAGGTAAGTATAAAACAGAGTCTATTGGTGTATTAATAGACGCGCGCACGCTTATGATTGGCCCTTATAGGTAAGAGAATATCCTAAAGCGCGAGATTTCAAATCTCGTAAACTAAATCTTCTATTTACATCAGTACAATGTTACTGATGTTGCACATAGTCCCAAGGTTGATATACATAAGTGTAATTAATGTATATCAATAACAAAGTTTTTTTTTTTTTTTAATCTAATGACATTCAGTCGGTAACAATCAGTAATACTGATGTTTTGCATAGTCCCAAGGTTGATGGACAGGCGGATGGAATAACATACAATTAAGTACCATGTGTTGAAAGCAGTGGAACGCTTTCCACGTACAATAGCAAATAATTCGAAAGATAAAATAAAAAAACATAATAAACAAATTACTGATGATTTTATATATAATTTCGCAAGGTTTGTAACTTTTAGATATGAGATTTAATAATCATAATAGTAAATTAAAGAAAATAAATTGATCTAAATAAGACTAATTATTATTGTGTCCTGACTCTAGCTCAGATACGGTACGCAATAATATTAGTTTGTGTATTGGCCTTACAAAACTAGATGAAGCGGTTCTAATCTTGGCGACTCTGACGAGAGACTTGGCATCTTTATAGACTTCAACAACCATGCCTAAAGGCCATTTACCAGGTGGAGAAGACTCGTTTTTTATGAGCACGAGATCACCAGGCTTAACCGAGCGTTGAGGATTCAACCACTTGCAACGACTTTGTAAAGTAGAAAGGTATTCAAGTGACCACCTTTTCCAGAAGACTTGGAGAGATTGTGTCACTAGCTTCCAGCGTTTAAGTGGCGATACCTTTTCAGTAGAAATATCGGGCTCTGGCACAAGAAATGAAGACCTCATGATCAAAAAATGAGCAGGGGTAAGAGGATCAAGCTCAGAGGAATCATTATTAAGGTGAGCCAAGGGCCGAGAGTTGAGGCATGCCTCTATTCTACACAATAAAGTAGAAAATTCAACCACTGTCAAAATCTGATCGCCGACTACACGCTTCAAATGATGTTTAGCGGATCTGACTGCTGATTCCCATAAATCCCCAAAATGTGGAGCAGAAGCAGGAATAAAGTGCCACTGTGTACCTGAGATACCTAATTCATAGGCAAAATTAGGGTCACGACTACGTTCTAACAACATTCTTTTTAACTCAGTATCAGCACCGATGAAATTCGTGCCATGATCACTGAATAAATCAGTGCAGTGTCCACGTCTAGAAATAAATCTGTGAAAGGCAGCTATAAATGCCTCCTTTGTATAATCCTCCACAACTTCAAGATGTACTGCACGAGTTGACATGCAGATGAAAACTGCAATGTAACCCTTGAAAGTTCCTTTACCCTTGTGTTTTGACAAGCGTATTGGAAAGGGGCCAGCATAATCGATCCCTGATTTTTGAAAAGGAGGACTCTGAGTAACACGAGAACAAGGCAATTCTCCCATTAACTGAGTTTGTGGTTTAGACTTGTATCTTTTACAAGTGAAGCAACGAGTAAGCTCAGCTCTTACAGTCCGTCTACCACTTACAATCCAGTACGTTTGACGGAGTGTAATAATCGTCAACTGCACTCCACCATGTAAAGTTAATCGGTGATAATAGTCAATAAGCATAAATGTCAACTGATCTCTATGTGTTAGTATCAAGGGATGTTTGGCATCATCATCAAGTAGGGCTCTACTCAATCTACCCCCAACTCTTATCAATCCGCGGTTTATAAACGGCGTAAGATTAGGCAAACGGCTAGATCGAAGTAGTGGTAAGCTATCTTCTAAACTACGATCTTGATTTTGAGTTAGTACCTTGAACTCAGCGGAAAAGTGACATTGTTGATGCTGATAAACTAGACACAGTCTAGCACAATCAATTTCTGATGTTAAAGGGTGAATCGAGTCAACTTCAATAAAAGAATACAAGTCTATAAACTGCAAACTAGCCTGTAAAGGGGGCTTAAGATTTCCAGCTATAGGTAAATACGAATTCCTTTGTTTAACTTTATGTAAACAACAGTATGTAAAACGAAGGCAATATGCTGTTACTCTTAGCAACCGTTCCCACTTGGAACAACGAGTTAATGGAGTCACATAAAAAGACTCAGAACTATTTACAAGACTATTTACAGAAGGCATTGAACTATTTACATTTATAGAAACTTTACAACCATAATATTTGATTTTTGTGACAAGTTGAATCCTGAACCAAAGGGCATCTGACCCGATAACAACCAACCAATTTGCGAAGCAGAGGCAATCGGGTAGTCAGGGGCTAATTTGCGAACTTTCTGACCTATAATAATTGCATGGACAGATGCATCTAACAAAATATCAATTTTATCTAAACTGTAAAATTCTGGATCTGCTAAAATTACATCCTTCCCATAATCTAAATTTGCCAAACGACTACCTAGAGGTGGTTCGTAGGAAGAAATTTTTGGCACGACTAACGCATCAACAAGGTGCTCAAAACCAGACTCAAAATGAGGCCTAAATTTGAAAGCAACTGATTTACTAGCGTCCATGGAAATCAGTCCACCCACTCCTGACAGAGTCGTACTAACTGATCTCGGTTTCAATTGCAGCATATCACAGAGAGATTTAGTAATAAGACAACTCTGTGAGCACTGATCAATGAGAGCTCGTACCAATATGCGAGATCCATCAGTGGCATACACGAAAACACGAGCAGTAGCTAAAAGCACCTTGGGTGAGACGATTTTATTACTACTACATGACTGTACATTCACACTAGACTCTGAAGAAATCTGAGCTTGGTTTTGTACAGTAAAAATGTTCGTCAAGTTATTTACAGATATTGTTTGCTTATTGTTAGCAGAGACAGATGTTGAGCTGGACTTATCCCCTGTGTGCATAATGGTGTGATGCTTTTGGTTGCAGTGTGAACACTTATTACTACCAGAGCACTCCCGATTAAGGTGAGGACCAAAACAATTAACACAGAGACGATGGGACTTTAGAAATTTCCATTTATCGCTCCACTCCTGTGATTTAAATGAATCACAAGAGACAAGATGATGTTTTTGATTACAAAATTGGCAAACAATGGAATCTGAAACAACTGTCTGATGTGCAGTAACACCAGATATAGGCTTACTACTAGAAGATCCCATATTTTTAAACGGAGTAGTTGCGCGAATATTTAAAATCTTATTTACAGGTTTACAAGGAAACGATTCCATTGTAATGATTTGTGCCGAAATGAAGTCTCGTAGTTGACCTAAAGTAGGAGGATTACTGCTACTACCTAACATTTTTTGCCAATCCTTGTTCGTTTGAAAATCAAATCTACTAACTACAAGAGCGATGAATATGTCAGCATCTCCTACTGCTCTCTCTAAAGATATCAAGGAATCAACAGAACTTATCATCTCCTTAGATATGCGCCTCATTTCAGAGCAAGAACTGTCTCTCATAGCTTGACAACTGAGAATAGTAGTTGTATACGTATTAATGAGACGACGTTTATTGTCATAATACCGGGTTATGGTATCCCAGGCCTGTATATAACTCTCTTCAGACAAGGGTATATTTTTAATGAGGTCTAAAGCTTCACCCTTTAGATGCGCCCTAAGATGTTGATATTTGATAATAGCTGGTAATTCTTGCTTCCTATGGACTATAGCCCTATAAACATCGCGAAAATTCTCCCAGTTAGCAAAATCACCATCAAAGGATGGCAAGTCTATTGGAGGTAAAGAAGAGAAACTCTGAAACGAACTACCATTGGCATTAGTAGGAGGTAATGTGCCTGTTGGATTCGAATGATCATTAAGCGAATTGAAAAAATCGTTAAAATCACCCTGAACTGAATAAAAAGTATCCTCTCCCACTTCAAAGCACTCATTTTTAAAATAATCATGAGTTGTGGGTAAAGGTTTTATATTCATAATGTTATCATGAGTGGATTTAAACTGTTCAAAAGTATCTCTGAGTTGTTCAAGCCTAGAGTCAGCCTGACCCCTGGTCATTTTCACCTGGCCAAGTTTCTTAAAGTTTGTAAAGGAATCTTTAATTTTGTTAAACAGTTTAACTTGTACCTCATAAAGGTTATCCATTTTGATAAGGTAAATTTCAATTCAAGTAATAAATATTCAATAAATAATACAAACCGTGCACCGTAGCCAAACTTGAGTCAGACAAAGGCTAACTAATTCAACAATAACGCTGAACGACGGTAGTGTTCTTAAATTTTACATAAAGTGCTTACATAAAGTTAAGTTCGCAAAAATATATTCAAGTCAATCGGTAAACAAAAAAAAACGAAAAACTATAAGGAACTGATGTTACAAACCAAAATATACAATTTTACAAACCGTGTAAACAGTACCAAGTATTCGTAGTTATCTTGAGTTCGAAAGACCTGCAGGACTTGACAGCAGCGGTGCCGACTCAATAGCCTGCAGAAACAGGCAGCAGCACACGCTGACGACCAAAACACAAGCAGTAGCAGCGGTGTTGTCACAATAGCCTGCAGAGGCAGGCAGCAGCACACGCTGACGACGAAAGGACCCGTGAAGCCAGCAGCAGCAGCGGTGCCGACTCAATAGCCTGCAGAGACAGGCAGCAGCACACGCTGATGACGGCCAAGGCACGAACAGTAGTAGTGGTGTTGTCACAATAGCCTGCAGAGGCAGGCAGCAGCACACGCTGACGACGAAAGGACCCGTGAAGCCAGCAGCAGCAGCGGTGCCGACTCAATAGCCAGCAGAGACAGGCAGCAGCACACGCTGATGACGGCCAAAGCACGAGCAGTAGCAGCGGTGTTGTCACAATAGCCTGCAGAAGCAGGCAGCAGCATACGCTGACGACGAAAGGACCCGTGAAGCCAGCAGCAGCAGCGGTGCCGACTCAATAGCCTGCAGAGTCAGGCAGCAGCACACGCTGATGATGGCCAAAGCACGAGCAGTAGCAGCGGTGTTGTCACAATAGCCTGCAGAGGCAGGCAGCAGCACACGCTGACGACGAAAGGACCCGTGAAGCCAGCAGCAGCAGCGGTGCCGACTCAATAGCCAGCAGAGACAGGCAGCAGCACACGCTGATGACGGCCAAAGCACGAGCAGTAGCAGCGGTGTTGTCACAATAGCCTGCAGAAGCAGGCAGCAGCACACGCTGACGACGAAAGGACCCGTGAAGCCAGCAGCAGCAGCGGTGCCGACTCAATAGCCTGCAGAGTCAGGCAGCAGCACACGCTGATGACGGCCAAAGCACGAGCAGTAGCAGCGGTGTTGTCACAATAGCCTGCAGAGGCAGGCAGCAGCACACGCTGACGACGAAAGGACCCGTGAAGCCAGCAGCAGCAGCGGTGCCGACTCAATAGCCTGCAGAGACAGGCAGCAGCACACGCTGATGACGGCCAAGGCACGAGCAGTAGTAGTGGTGTTGTCACAATAGCCTGCAGAGGCAGGCAGCAGCACACGCTGACGACGAAAGCACCCGTGAAGCCAGCAGCAGCAGCGGTGCCGACTCAATAGCCTGCAGAGTCAGGCAGCAGCACACGCTGATGACGGCCAAAGCACGAGCAGTAGCAGCGGTGTTGTCACAATAGCCTGCAGAGGCAGGCAGCAGCACACGCTGACGACGAAAGGACCCGTGAAGCCAGCAGCAGCAGCGGTGCCGACTCAATAGCCTGCAGAGACAGGCAGCAGCACACGCTGATGACGGCCAAGGCACGAGCAGTAGCAGCGGTGTTGTCACAATAGCCTGCAGAGGCAGGCAGCAGCACACGCTGACGACGAAAGGACCCGTGAAGCCAGCAGCAGCAGCGGTGCCGACTCAATAGCCAGCAGAGACAGGCAGCAGCACACGCTGATGACGGCCAAAGCACGAGCAGTAGCAGCGGTGTTGTCACAATAGCCTGCAGAAGCAGGCAGCAGCACACGCTGACGACGAAAGGACCCGTGAAGCCAGCAGCAGCAGCGGTGCCGACTCAATAGCCTGCAGAGTCAGGCAGCAGCACACGCTGATGATGGCCAAAGCACGAGCAGTAGCAGCGGTGTTGTCACAATAGCCTGCAGAGGCAGGCAGCAGCACACGCTGATGACGAAAGGACCCGTGAAGCCAGCAGCAGCAGCGGTGCCGACTCAATAGCCTGCAGAGTCAGGCAGCAGCACACGCTGATGATGGCCAAAGCACGAGCAGTAGCAGCGGTGTTGTCACAACAGCCTGCAGAGGCAGGCAGCACACGCTGACGACGAAAGGACCCGTGAAGCCAGCAGCAGCAACGAAGGACCAAGTTCGAACGTAATTATAACTTCTTCTTTGCATCACAGCGAATTCCCCACACGAATTGATCATGCAAATCACTGTTGAGTTTATTAGCAAAATAACAGTACATAATCTTGTGCTTTAACTTTAAACAACACTCACTAGTGCTCTCACCATTACTCTGTATGCACTTTTTAAATTTAAAACGTTCTGTTATTTTACTAACCCCGGGCTGCAGATGTGTTTTTATAATCTCCACTAACGTTTTATAGTCCTTTGTTGACGGTTTGACCGGGCAACACAAGTTCCTCAACAAAGAATAGCCATTTTTTCCTAATGGCGATATTAATAAACCACATTTCTCAAATTTTCCATTAACTTTAAAAACAGTTCTAACCTTTTGATCCACACATCCCAATTATCTTTCTTTTTAACCAACGGCTTAATATCGCTAATGATTCTTCTTGAGGCCATTATTTCTTCAAGGAAGGCCGTGGTTTCTGATAACTCTATCTTGATTTCTGTGCACTTTACTTTTAATGACTCAAATTTACTTTTACTTTACGACAATTAGTGCAGGTATAATCTGACATAATCTATACCCAATATGAGATACCTACGTAACTCATATGAAATACGAGAAAACAAACCAAAATGCCTATTGATTTCTCATGAGTAGTACGTTTTTATCCTCGTTGCCAATGTGGTATGTTTATTAGATGTACTGAATAAAGAAATACATGTATTAATAATAATATACGTGTATTTAGTTTAATTGTAACAATACAGGGGCTGAGATGCTAGGTGATTAGCATGTGTAGGAGCTCTCGAGTCGCGTGATTGATACATGTTTAGTAACGATACGTATATTCAGTGAATAGGTAACCGTTGCTGAGGCAAGGTGCCTCGTGTTTGATATAGTATATTAATAATAATAAATTCAAGTATATTGTGGAAAATATGTTTTTAACTATTTATTTTTCCAGGCTCATTTATTTTTAATATAGTAGCAGTCAGTGGTTAGAGTTGCCTGATTCAGTTTTTTATTTATTTTTTTATTTTTTGAGTTCCGAAGAAACACATGACAATCACTTGTAACAAAGACTGTGAAACTAAAAATGAATAAAAAATGTGTGGAGTATTAAAAAGATTAGTATGAAACGTATGCAGTGATATGTAACACATGTGTTTAAGCGCAAAATTTATTGAGATGCAAAAGGATTTAAAAGCTTTATTAAAGAGAAAGTTTGGCAGGTGTTTAGTGGAAAGAAGTAAAAAGGCGATATTCGAGTAAAGGTAAACGGAAAATATACAAGGAAAAGAAAGAACTGAACAAATCGACAACGAGAAAATCTTAAAAGAGATAAACAGTGCAACTTTTTAGTTCAAAACGGAAGACAAATATTGCGTGATAAAGAGTTTTTTAAAAATTTTTAAAACGTGCTTTGTATAGTAAAAGTAGATAATAGCGAAAAGAAAGAAGATAAGATGGTGGATGATATTAAATTCATGATACCAATTTTTAAAGGTAATAATTATAGTTTGTGGAAAAAGAGACTATCGATGTATTTAGGTTGAGAAAATGTGAAGATGTAATTAAACAAAAAACAAGAAATTAAAACAAAACAGAATCAGCTTGGGAAGAAAAAGATTTAAAATCGATGAATTACATATGTAGTGCATTAACTGTCAATCAATTAAAATTGATGCATGAGAAAAATAGCTCGTATAAGATTATTGAAAAATTATACAAGTTATACTTAAGAGAATTCACAGCATTGCAAATATGTGTCAGAAATAAATTAGATAAAATTAAATTGAGCGACTATGAAAAATCTAGAGATTTTTTTAGTGAATTTGAAAAGATAATGATTGGATTAAAAAATTCTAGAGCAACGATTGATGAAAAAAAAAGGTTAATTATTTACTAAGAACATGACCTCCCGCATTGGAACATATTGCTGATTTAATACACGTTTTGAAAGAAGAAGAGCAAACAGTTGAATATGTTAGAAACAAATTTAAAATTTATGAGATAAGAGATCAAACATACAAAAATAAATACAATAGAGGAAAGTCAAGTGTGTTTAAAGTAGAAAAGAAAAAAAATAAAGCTGTTATAAATGTGGTAAATCAGGATATTTTCAAAATCAATGTTATAATAACATTTATAATCAACGACAAAACACATCAAAAGGATCGTGGACTGGTGTTTCAAATGTCAACAGAGGAAGAAGTAATCAACAGCGAGGAGGTGGACAAGGTCAGTTCGGCAATGAAGAACAAGAAAACTTTCACAACAATAACAGAGTCCATGTCAGAGCACAGCGTAGTCGTGGTGGATATCAACAGTGGCAGTATCAACATGGGTAACAACAACATTATCAAGATAACAGTGCTAATTATAATAGAAGTGATAGCGAAAATCAAAGTACTAACAAATACTCATTTCGTACAATTTTGGATAACAATTGTAAGTATTAATAATAATCAAAATCTTGCCGATTGCGCAGCGAATAATTGTAGTTATGAAATTAAATAGATTTTGGATAGTGGTTATACTGATCATATTATTAATAAATTGAATTGTTTTTCCAAATATATAGATCTACAAAATCCAGTCAATGTTAAAATAGGCGATGGAAAAATTTAAAAAGCTACAAAAATAGGAAATACAAATGTATTATTCAAACTAAATGATAGAATGACAGAAGTCGATATGAAAAACACTTACTGTGTTGAAAAAATGGATAAAAATTTAATGAGTGTTGGGAAAATCAATTATACTTAAATTATTATGGAAAACAATTCTACAAAAATATTTAATAAAAAGAATAAATTGCTTACGATAGCATACAAAATAAATGATGTAGACAAGATTTTCAGCATAGTAGATAACAAACAGGCATACGATATAGCAAATAATATGAGTCAAAAAGAAAAATGTCATAGGCTAAAATTCTGGGTCATGTTAATTTTAATTATTTAAATATTTTATGTAAAAAACAGTTAGTTAAAGGTCTGCCTGATAATTTAGAGAATGATTACTTAAATTGTGGCACTTAAATTTAAAATAAAGTGTATAATATTAAATTTCGTAATGATAAACGTAGAGAAAATGATATGTATATTAAAAATCTTACATGTGGATTTGAGTGGGGCTGATGAAGATAGTTATAATGGAGATGAGTATTCTTTTATTATTGTTGACGATTACAGTAAAATTGCTAAGGCATACATAATGAAATTAAGAATGAAACTTAGAATTGTTTAGTAGATTATATAAATGAATTAAAAAACTTGACAGAGAGCTTCGATGGCTTAGTGGTTAGCGTGCTAGCCTCCTAGCCAGAGATACTCAAAGGGTCGTGGGTTCAAATCCCGTTGAAAATTATCGAAATTTTTTGTCGATCTTTTCCGATGGGATGAGTACTCCGGATACCGAAAAAATACTTTAACCGATTTTTAAAACAGATACTCGATTTTTCTGGTGATGTCTGGACCTCCAGGGGCTACTTTTTCAAAGGAAAGCCAATACCTGGTCAGCTCATCAGGTAAAGTCACTGTTGGTTACAAAAAGGTCGGTACAGCAAGTTAGATAGTTTATTGAAAAAAATCTTTCCATTAAACTTGATAGTAGCTGGGGTGTGCTTAAGACAATAGCTGCGCTCTGTAAATAGTATCCAGTATGAATGATGACCGAGTCGTCTGAAGGGAACTTTGTAAGGGGCTCGCACGAAAGACTCGCATAATTAGGGAAATAGGATGTTAATAATAACAGAAAAAAAAACTAAGAAGGTATTGGGACATAAGATACATGAAAACCCTGGAATGGGTACTCTTTGGAATCATACTACGTATATTCAGTGGATAAATAACCGTTGCTAAGGCAAGTTGCCTCGTGTTCGATATGGAATATTAATAATAATAAATTTAAGTATATTGCAAGAAACATATTTTCAACTATTTATTTTCTCAGGTTCATTTATTTTTAAGGAAAAGATAGTAACAATTATCATATTACTAGCGGCCCCCCGTCTCGGCTTCGCCCAAGACTTACTAAATGGAACACCGTAGTGTGTTGACATGTAATGTAAAACGTTTTCCGTTAGAAATTTTACATTAATTTATTCCTGACACTTTTCAGATCAAAAATTTTCTTATTAAAAAAATATTTTTTCGCAATCCATACAGTTTATTTGGTTAAATAATAAGCTGTAAAAATTAAAAAAAAAGTTATTATGCTGAAAGTACCGTGCGTTCCTTATACTATAAAATAATCGCTGGCCATAAGGAGCCGTTGATTTGCAGTTTCTCCCGTATAATTTACTAAAAGGGCTATTTTTTAAAGCTGTTGAGATTTTAAACTCCCAAAAAATATATAAAAAAAAATTTTTTTTTCTCTTATCTCACAACTTTATTACCAGAGCAACAAAATCCTAGAGCTTAATCTCTACATTTTTTATTGCCACAAAAATACAAACACATTTTCTTATTAATACATAAACACATCTACTTATTAAAAAATCTGAAAAATTTAAGAGATTACTGTGAGGGTACAATGAAAAGCTGATCTCTCACGTAATGGACTCTTCAGTTGTCGATTTTAACGCTGCTGTTCCAATCTCGATAAATTTTCTGCGTCAGTTTCTTGGTGCCTAAAATTGTATTCATTAGATACATTTAAAGTTTTCCTTTCAATTCACCTTCTTGCGATTATTAGCATGCTTACGACTTTTGTAATCCCTAAAGGCTGTTTTCTGTCAACTTTGTTAAGTTCTAATATATTTGTTGGCAAGGTAAATTGCCGTCCAATTGCCCTAAAAAAGAGTGGTGACCTTCTTAAGTAAACTCTTTCTTGACTAAAGCTTACAGCATTAGTGACTGCCTGGATACCTCAGGGTGATCTTCTCTGGCCTGCTGTTGAAGCCCCAGACTGATCGGGAAAAAAGTTACAAAGTCTGAAACTTTGAAGCTAGTTATAATGCTCTTTTCCAACGTCTCCTGGTATAATGTCGAAGACGTTGGTGTCTAAAACACCTTTTTTTCGGCAGACTCAGTTGTTTTGATGATCTAAGGGGGAGAGATTGGTTCGTGATGCTTGCCCGTTGGAGACTCCCGTTGGCTCAAGTTTTTTTTTTCTTCCTAGCTGTTAGGTTCACCCAGCGCAGACCTTGGAGAGGATCAGTGATTCCTAGTTGAATGCTTAGAGTCGAGAGGGTAATATAGGGTCGTCACTGGGGTTCCCAGCCTTGCGACGAACAACTCCGCTCGTGACGTCTGCCAGTGAATGACTGACTTGGTTCAATAGAGGCTGGCTTTACATAGTCTTTTAGTCGATGAATGATGTTTCCGGAAATGGTAGTAAAAATATATTTGTTGGCAAGGTAGTTTAAACTTAGGTGGCCCTTAAAAAAACCTATGAGATTGATGGTTAAGTAGTGAACGTAAATACTTATACTGGCCCTGAAAAGGCCAAGGGTAAAATTTCCAGTTATTCCTTATCATTATTTATGATGATGGAGAGCCAGCTGTAGGTAGCTTGACTCGTAGACCCTCGGAGTCTCTGTGTACGGAGACCGTACATGAAGGAGATACGCCTGCCGCTGACCAAAGAATATCTGGTCTTCAGGTTGTTCCCTGGATAATCAACCGCTCATAGTTAGTGGGGAAAGTGAGCCTAGACAATACCTTTTCTATAGGTATGCCGTTGAAACGACCACTAAGAAGTTGGCCGTTGTGGCTGCCCGTACTCTTCAGGGTGGTCTTCCCTAGCTTACATTTGTAGTAAAAAATTCTTTGACGGCACCAGGCCAGATTGTGGTACGGTCAAATAACTCTGAAGTGTCGAAGCAGAATGTGCTCTGGCTAGACACGTCTCCTGGTATCCCGCTGGAGACGTTATGGGTTGGAATAAATTTTTTATTGGTGGCACTCGTCAATCCTGGAGGTTAAGGTTGAAAGTAGACCTAGGTCACTTGCCCAATGGAGAAGAGCGTCATCGGTAACCGGGATACCCAGCTGCACGACTATCATCTACATTCTCGATGCAGCTTGGTGACTTGCTAGTTAATGGCGGCAGAAGTTTTCGAGATGCTCCGGCCTATTATAACCACACTTATTTCGTTAGGTTGCAGGTAGCTTCGATTCTATGTCGATTCCACCTAGTGGATCCTACTGAACTTAATTAAAAAGGTGGCGTATTTTTGCAAATCTTTGAGCTTATTTATTGCTATTGTTATTAAACTTTTTAAGATAAAAACCATTATAAAACCATCTAGGAAGTGTCAAGAATCGGTATGCAAAATTTCACCAAAATTGGTTTAGTAGTTTTCGTGGTCAGTGATTACAACGGTTTTAGCGACTCTGCTTTATATATTAGTAAGATAACATATGTTCTTCCACTACCTAATCTTATACCCAAGCAATTAAAAAAGACATGCTAAAATATTTCATTCAAGACATACAAATTGTAATAAAAAAAATTAAGAATAATAAGATGAAATGCAAAAAAGATTAACTGTCAAGTGTATATAGGTCAAATGGTGAAACGCGTAGAAATATATACAGAGCTCAAACAGATAAACCATTTAATTTGAACACGTATTGGAGAGTATTTTCGAGCATCTAAGAAAAACTTGGATACATGTAACTTATGCGAATCACGTGAATGATTATAGACGTAGCTTTGATTTATAATTTTCTTTTTTATCTTACAGAGATATCTGAGAACTATGCCTAATGGGCTCTGCATTGCTGTGCTTTAGAATATAAAGTTTTCAATGTACGTAGTAAAGTAATAAAGGAGATTTATTAGAATCATTGGAAATAAGTAAAATAAGAGACAGTTGTTTTTTATTTAATTGCCAACTTGACTTAAATTTTTTGCCACTAATAAATGAAAAGTAACAGTTGACAAAGTTTGTGTATAATCTACGTGTATATGTGTTTTATTTACATCGTACATGCTTTGCTCAGCTGTTTATAATTTTCTGTATCTCTACATATGTGTCAGTGTATTTGTAACACCGATGATGACACTCCTTGGAGTTGAAATTGTACGTTAACTTCTTTTTTTTAGATTTTAACTCATAATGGTAACACTAAGTCACAATATATAGGTAAACCAAAACTTGTTTTCTTGTATCTAAGCTGTAAAAAAAGTTTTTAAAAAATTTACTTTTCTAACAGTTTTATTATGCATTTTTTTAACAGACTATAAGTAACAGAATATAAAAGATGCAAAGTTTTACCAAAAAAAGTGTTTCTAGGAAGATTTGTACTAATTTTTATTTATTTTATACTTAATTCTATCTCAAGATCTCATCGATAAGTTCTGATCACACGGAAGATCTTGTAGGACCTCAGTGGATTTTTTTTTCCTGTAAAATTGGCTGAAATTTCACTGGCTTAGTAGCTGGAGCATTCAATAACCACCTGCTTGAAACGGTGTATTGCCGCATCCATTATCCAGTTACCTTACTGGGCTTATACCTATCATACCAGTGAAACTGTAATTACACTTTGCCAGTTATGTATACTTCTCACCAGTTAAGCCGGTGCTCTCTGCTAAAGCAAATTAGCATTCTCAGGAAACCCTCGTGTTTCAGGGATCACTCCGGTAAAGCCGACACCCTTTCCCGGTGCACAGTGGTCCAGAAACTCGAAAAATTCTCAAAATTTGTGCTTCCAATGAATCTTTACTCAAATTAGACGTTTTTGGGCTTATTTTGTTCCTGAGAACTTCAGCTACAAGGATCTGGGTCCCTCGGACGTTTTACTATTTTTGATATATATGTATTTTCAGGTATGTATACAGCAATTTTTGATAATCAAAATACTCTGAATACATAATGCGTTGTTAAAGTTAATCGATTTGTACAAAAATTAGTATACGGGAGTTTTTGAAGTCGCTAATTACAAATCAAAGGTCAGAATTTGAAATTTCAAGATGGTGGATCTAAGATGGTGGACAACTTTTGAAAATTACCCGTTTTCTGCTAACTTTGAAATGTAAATGCTTGAGGATTTTTAGATAACTAATCTGAGGTCACATTTTCTGATTCGAAGATGGCGGACGAATTTTTGAAAATTACCCGTCTTCTGCTAACTTTAAAATGTGAATGTTTTGGGGTTTTCGGATTACGAATCTGAGATCACATTTTCTGATTTGAAGATGACAGATCCAAGATGGTGGACTAAACTTTAGAAAAATTGCCAGAAAATGCCTCACAATGTCTGCCTCTACTGAATTTTGACTGGTTGAAGTTTTTTTTTGGCTTACGTTACTTCTTGCATCGAAACCTACAATAATTCCATTCCCTTGGAGTAGTGATGTTAAAAAATATATGCGTATTTACAGGAAAAATTTCAGTAATTTGTGAAATTCCGACGTTCGAATCAAATTTTAAACTAGTTTCGGATATTCCAGTGGACTAAACTTCTAAGTAAGTGTTTAGTATCGAAAGATAATGAATGTTAGGTTACTAAATAATATTCATGATACAATATGGCGGCTGATATAAAATGGCGAATTGTCTTTTGTCTCACAATGCATGAGTTATGGGGCTTAAAGGAAAGGGTAATCCGAGTATATCATATGAATATAACGTTATTTGTTTATAATCTAATAATGTCACAAATTAATATTTTAGAAACACATATTATTTATTAATAAAAACAAATTTAGTATTTACAAGTATCTGTTCCTAAACAAAACCGTTATTGTGTGATTAAGACCTCTCGTATTCAGATAATTCATTACTCGTATCTTCCATCGATGTATCTGTAGATTCACAGTTAACTAACAAGTTATTTTCACATTTCTCTGTAGAGTTATTATTTTTGCGTATGAGCAGAGATATCATTCCGTATGTCAAACATATACTCTATTTTTTTGGAGTCTAACGACGTAACAAAAAAAATGGATCAGAGTTAATCATAAATTTCTGGAAAATATATGTATTAGTTGCCACTCTAAAAAAAATTTTTATGTTCGGGTAACAACATATTTGAGTTTAAAAAAAAAAAAAATTGGTTGTTTTTTGAAATAATAAAGGTTGAAAAAATAATATTTTACCTACAATGTTTTCTCGAAAACTTTTTACGAAAATGTTTAACATTTTTGTGATTGCATTCTTGAGCTTCCTTGGAAAGCATATCAATTGGTACAAACAATGATTCCATTATCCTGTGCCCATGAATTAGAATCATACATAGTGAGGTCGGCATCTTGTACCAAGAATAGTTTTCCACGTAAATTTCCGTTGTTCTTAAAGAATACGCTCTGAATTCCTCAAAGTCGATTTCTTTACCAGATGATACAACGGTCAGAATAACCTTAAAACGTCTTAAAAGTTCCGTGTTAAACCTCAAAATTTAGTAGATTTTTTTATATTATACTACTTTGGAATATGCATTTTAAGAAAAGTATTGGTAAGAAATAGCTTTAAACCTATTACTTCAGATACAGCATCGACATCATTAAAAAATTTCCGAGAGTTGTTGCCGTTATTAGTATTACCCTCGCCTTGAGTCGGCGCATCGACTAATATTCCTAGTTTCTTCATGAGACCATCTTGAATTAATTTTTTTTTTTTTGCGATTTCTTGATTCTCCTTCCTTACCTTGATCATAAAAATTAATTGTACAACCTCGTGCGTTACTATCATAGGTGAGTAGGAATAATTTTGTGAAGTGATTGTTTTAAAGTCAATAAAGCCTATGTTTCTTTACATCAATTAAGAAGGGGTAAAACGATTTTGTTATATTAAAGCATATCTGATTGTGATAATAATTATTAGATCTCTTGTACAATAAATGCACTATGAATTTTCGGTTTTTAATAAACATTCATAAAACTAGCGTTACTCTCAACTTAGTTGTTATCAAAAGAATATAACTGTAAGTCTATGGAGTTAAGAAATATGTAAATTTACGATCATATTAAAATATTCATGAATTATTGGTGAGTTTGCCTGTAATTAGCTAAGAAAATTAAAAACGGAAATTAATCTGTGGCACATATAATGGAGACAGAAAAGAATAACATGAATTAGTAATGAAAAAGCAGTTTTATTTGCTTACACTATCACACGTGCATATTGACTTTACTACATTTACTTTAAATACACATGTTTTAACTTTCATCCCATACTTTCACGTCCAGCCTGTACGAGATGTACAGTACTAATTCCATTATGCGGAAATGAGCGTGCAAAACGGAGAATCAATATTTCAGAGCGTTTTAATCGACCGTGACTTCAGACATTTTTTTAATGTTATTCAATTTCGATATCGTTTCCTTACATACAAAGCATCTCTAACTTGATGAATTGTTTAACGCATTACAGACCTATTTTCAGAAGTTTTATAGCTTTACTGAATCTGAGGTTTGATGCAAAGTATATTAATTATTACTAGTGCAGTGTAATTATTATTATTTGCATATGTTTTTGTTACATTTTTTATATTTTTGTCTTACTAAAAAAGAAGATATGAATTCACAATTACAGAGAAACGAATATTTTTCACAGTATACGATTACCTACATTCTATTTTCTTTTTCTGTTGGAACAACAAATTCAGGATGTAGAACTACAAACCTAATTTGCTAAGATAAATAATTAGAATACAGAGTCCTTAGTCATGTATTGCACAAGAGGGTACAACCGTACAATACAATTATATTACAGAATATCATTCTATTGCTCAAAAAGATATTGAAATTAAGTTACAGAAGAATAAACGTAATCATACACAATGATTAAAACAGTTAGAAGGATATGAAAATAGGCATCGCAATAATAAATATACTAACCTTTCCGTTGATGATGGTAAGAACCATCTTAACATTAACTGAAAATCTATTGATAAAAGCGGTTCTAAATTAATCGATTTGACGTTGCATATCATCTTGTGTCTCTTTGCACAGCTTGTCAGTTTCTTTTTCATATGTAATTACTATTGGACGGCAAAATCTAATTGAAGATGGCTTAGGATTTTCCCCGTGTATAAAACTGTCCTTTTTATTGAAAAGCTTCAACGGAATAAGAAAAACGCAGAAGACGTGACTCATATTTTGGGTACCCAAATCTGTTTCTGCAGACTTTTATCTGTAGCCGTTAACGTTGCTTCCATCAAATCCGTATCTAAGCAGCAATGAAAATTATTCATTGTTGTCCTAGCTAAGTTGTAGAAACTTAAGTAATCTCCTACTGTAACAGAAAAGAAAACTCACATTTCTTTTCTGTTACGGTAACATACTCAGGATATGATTCCTTCTTTGCTTTTTCAATCTTGAAAAACCAATTAACGCTTATTGCATCAGAGCACTTACATGCACAATATTTTTTATAGTACAAATTTGGTTGTAATATATTGAATACATAGATAAAATTAGAGATCTTACGAATGTTTGGTGAAAGAGATTAAAAACATAAACTATTTCGTAAACACAATGAATTAAGAAGTATAAGAAATACATGTAATAAAATGTTTTTTAGAATTGAATGAAGATTAAAAAAAAATTTTTAAGCGGTTTTCTAGAAATCATTTAGTTTAGATACAAAAAAAATTTTTATACATGACTTTAATGTTCCTGGAACAATTTTCATATAGAAAACACTAATTCATTATTTTATATCAACTTAAACAAGAATTGTATCAAAAGCTTTAATAGATACTATTCCATATAAGTCCCCCAAGGAATGATAGGACACGCCACTATCAAATCACCTTAAGGTAGTAGTCGAGCACTCTACAGTGCGTGCCATAATGTGCTGTAGCGTATGCGTATACTATATATATCGCTTCGACAACTATCTCGAAAAATGACAACGTTGTAGGAGCGTACAATGCACTGGAAGGAATATACATACAGATTCATGAATACATGTAGAGATCGACGAAAGCAGTGTTGCCGGATTTTCATAACGCTCCTCGTTCTACTGAAATTTCACTAAATTTATCAACTTTGCAAAGCTCGAACAACAAAACTATACCGCTGAGCCCTTTTAAATTGGAACCACAGTTGCTTTATAATATAAATTATATCATACTATTTTTTACGAAACATTGTAAAAAGCGTTTTAGAGATATAAGCAATTTCGTTCACAAATCGACCCCCAATCCGGCGCTTTCCTATACCTCCGGTGTTAAAAGTTCAACATTAAAACTTTAATATCTCCAAAACTATACCGCTAAGCCTCTTCAAATTTTGGCTTATGATAAATAATAGCAATCTTAAGGTTCTACACTAAATTTTAGAAAAATCGTAAGAAAAGTGTTTTTGATCGACTACTACCTTAAGATATGAATACTGTATAAAGTACATTTTTCGAATTTAAATCAAATTTAGAAAACCCGTTCAGTTAACGTTATGGTTAGGTATTGGGCGTCCATGATATCCAAAAAATCATTAACAATTGTTAAGATAACTTCAGATACTTGTCTTACTAATATATAAAGCAGAAGCGCTAAAACCGTTGTAATCGCTAACCACGAAAACTACTGAACCGATTTTGCTGAAATTTTGCACACTGATTCATGATACTTCCTAGATGGTTTAAGTATAGTTTTTATCTTAAAAAATTTAATAACAATAGCAATAAATAAGCTCAAAGTTTTGCAAAAATACGCCAGCTTTTCACTTTAGTTCAGTAAAATCTGCTAGGTGGCGTCGACATAAAATCGAAGCTACCTGCAACATAATTAAATAAGTGTGGTTATAATAGGCCGGAGCGTATCGATAGTGGTATAGCCGAGCTTCGGCAGCTCTACAAGCTGTATAAAGAATGCTGGTGATAGTCCTGCAGCTGGGTATCCCGGTTACGGACGACACTCTTCTTTAAGGGGACAGGGACCTTTACCCTGAATCTCGACGAGTGCGATCAAAAAAAAAAAAAAAAAATTAATTCCAACCGATGCTGTCTCTGCCACAATATCAGGAGACATATCTAGCCAGAGCGCAATCTGCACCAACTCGTCAGAGTTGTGTGGCAGTCCCATCATCCCACCTGGTGTAGTTAAAGAATTTGTGGCCACAAATGTAAGCAAGGGAAAACAGCTCTGAGGGGCACGGGAAGCCACAACGGCTACCTTCTTGGTCGTCGCGTCCCCAACGCGCTTACCCACATGTTCCCGTCTAAAGATGAGCAGTTGGTTATCCGGGGAACGACCCGAGACCCGAGACGAGATATTCTTTGGTCAGCGGCGTACCTCCTTCCATCACAGTCTCCGTACATCGAGACTCCCAGGGTAAGAATCAAGTAACCCGTAGCCAGCTCTTTATCATCAGGAATAATAATAAAGAATAGCCTGGAAGTTTCACCACTGGCGCTTTTTAGAACCATTATAAGTATTTATGTTCCCTACTTAACCATCAATTTCATCGGTTCTTTGTAGGGGCCACATAAGTGTGAACTACCTTGCCAACAAATACATTTTTATTACCATTTCCGGAAGCGATTCGTCGACTAAAAGACTATATTAACTAAAGACGGGCACTATTAAACCAAGTCAGCTATTCACTGGCAGACGTCACCTGCGGAGTTGTTCTTCGCAAGGCTGGAAAATCCGGTGACCGACGACTCTATATTACCCTCTCGACTCTAAGCATTCAACCAGGAATCACTGATCCTCTCCAAGGTCTGCGCTGGGCAAACCTACAACAGCTATAAAGGAAAGAAACTTAAGCCAACGGGACAGCCTCCACTGGACAAGTATCACTAACCAATCTCCCCATCTAAGATCACCAAAACAACTGAATCTGCAAATAAAAAAGGTGCTTTAGACACCAACGTCTTTGACGTTATACCGGGAGACGTTGGGAAAGAGCACTACAACTAGCCCCAAAGCTTCGGACTTGGTAATTTTTCTCCCAATCAGTCTGGGTCTTCAACAGTAAGCCAGAGAAGATCACCCTGAGGTATCCAGGCAGTCACAATTGCTGTTAACTGCAGTCAAGAAAGAGTTAACTTAAGAAGCTCACCGGTCTTTTTTAGGGCCATCGGACGTCGAACTACCTAGCCAACAAATGTATTGAAATTAACAAAGTTGACTGAAAATAGCCTTTAGGGGTCATAAAAGTCGTAAGCATGCCAATAGTCGCAAAAGGGTATATTGGAAAGAAAACTTCAAATGTATCTAATGAATACAATTTAAGGCGTCAAGAAACTGACGCAGAAAATTTATCGAGATTAAAACAGCAGCGTCAAAATCGACAACTTAAGAGTCTATTACGTGAGAGATCAGCTTTTCATTGTACCCTCACAGCAATCTCTGAAATCTTTAAAGATCCTACTTCAGATTTTTAAATAAGTAGAAAATGTATTTCTGTTTTTGTGACAATAAAAATGTTGGGTTTAAGGTCCAGGACTTTGTTGCTCTGGTAATAAAATTGTGAGGTATGAGAAAAAAAATTTTTTTTTTAATATAAATTTTTTGGGGGTTTAAAATCTTAACAGCCTTAAAAAATAGCCCTTTTCGTGAATTACACAGAAGAAACTGTAAATCAACAACTTCTTATAGCCATCGATTATTTTATGGCATAAAGAACGCACGGTACTTTTTAGCATAATTAGTTTTTTGAATTCTTACACGTTATTATATGACCAAATAAACTATGTGGATTCCAAAAAAATTTGTTTTTAATAAGAAGATTTTTGTTCTGAGATGTATCGGGAATATGTGTAAAATTTTCTAACTAAAAATTTTTCACATTACGTGTCAACACACTACAGTGTTTTATTTGGTAAGTCTTGGGCGAAGCCGAGACGGGGGGCTGCTAGTATAAAATAATTGAGACTTTTGTGATAAAGTTAAGGACTGTACAATTTTAGTTTAGTCACAGTTTTTTTTGTTCGGAATGCAATAAAATGTTAGATCTTAGGTTCACAGAAAATATTAGTTTGATCTATAATAACTATGATTCCTTACGCGCTAATACAATTAAAATACAATTTAAAAAGAATTTCAAATACCGCATCAAACTCATTACATGCATACATTATTTTGTAGTAGATATTAATGAAACATTTAATTCTTGTAAATAATAAATTACAGAAAAAATTAGTGATATTAAAAGACTTTGCTAGAGATCAGTTATGGTAATATTCTTTTTGTTTGTCTACATATCGTCGATATGCAAACAAAATCAACAGAGGTTTCCATGATTCTAATCATACTACAATATAAAAATTAATTTGTTTTAACCATATATACTTGCATACTACAATGTAATTGATTATGACTGTTTATTTGTTACAAATTTCGTATTTTAAAATTTTATATGAAGGTTCTTTATTGAATAAGATTAATTTTCATTGAGGAAAAACTTATGATGTCTAGAATTACGTACATTTTGTAGAAAAATCGTATTGACAACAGTAAGATAGGTCAATATCCTCGAAATACCTTGTTATACTCTAGGTATATATCATGACCAACTTTTAAGGCTGCAGATCGAATGTGCTTATAGGCATGCTTAGTCAGGTTGGCATCTAGAATAATTATAACTGCTTCTTCTAGCCTCATGGCTCTGATCCTCATACCGCTGACAATTTCATGAATATTGTTTGCGCTTTCTGGCTTTATAATTTTATTAACAAGTCTTACAGCAAGTGGATTAGAATCATTTTTCAACTTTTTTTTTACGAGTGTGAAACATTCCTTTGCATTAACACTATCATCTTATGCTGATACTTTGCGATACCAGCTTCTTTCTGATGCATCCACAAAATTGACGACAGATCAGCCCACTTTATCATCTGCATATTCTAATATTATACGACCTCAGTTATCTTATATAAATTAAGTTATGAAGTTATTAAGTATAAAATGTTTTTTCCATGTATAATAAACAATATACACCTGTATAAATTTAATCGTGCTTTCAATTTTGCTTTTAATCGTGCTTTTTAATTTTTGTATTTTTTTTGTTATTCAACAAATTTTTTTTCGACTTTTTAAATAACAATGAGTAGTCAACAATTTACACAAATAGTGACATTTTTTTCATATTTGTAAATTTACACTCGTTTGAGAAATTTTTAGATGTGGCTTTTATAGTTGTTTATATAAGAACTTCAGTTGTTCTCCTATTAAGTTATTGTACTTTGTATTATTTTTTATTCAACGGGAAACATTAGAAATAACAAATGTATCTGTAACAATTTAACAAATTTATAACTTGACTGAGAACATTTATTTTGCGAATTCATCAAATTAAAAAACTATGGTTTATTTTTCAACAAAAACAAAATTTGAAAAGTCTTTTTACTTTGTTTACTGACTAATGCAACGTTACATTAGTAGTTGACAGATACAACCATTTACAAGCATGATCTTCTCATATACAAATTGATACTGTCATGTATTATTACATTGCATTTTCTACATTTTGTTACATAATTGTTAATGCGTACTATATGCTTTGCTTATATGGCTGGATCTATTATTAAAAAATTAACTCAAGTCCAGATGTTTTCTGTCTCGTTAATATTGGCACACTATTCACTAAGTTATATTTTCTGTTTATCCAACGTAACCTCAAAACTGTAGGCATTACGTGTATATACGTTTCTATATAAATATATTGAACTCGTACTAATAGTACACGGGGCTCCTTAACAAAATCAAATAAAATGAATAGGTAACTAAAATGTTTTTGGGATCATTTCTATTTTATTTCAGGGTAATTTTCTGACCAAAATAACAAAAAAAAAAAACCACTAGGTGGTTTTTTTTACATCAAAATGAAAAAAAAAATTACAAAGTCGATTTAATCTCGTAGGAAAGAGAAATTAAAACGTATAGTTTTCTTAACTGATTTTTTTTAAAAAAAAAGCTAAATTAAACAACGATGATTGTAGGTAAAATGATTTAACTTGAAAATTTTTTTTTCAATACCTTTCCTTTATTTTAAAAATATAAATTTGAAAGTTTTAACAATATTCTGATCTTCAAAGTTCGTAAATGGCGAGTAACACAATATATTAAGCATTGGAAAGAAAAATTAGCTTTTTAATAATTATAATTATTTTTGCTCTCAACATATTGCTAACTTGCAAACTCTTAAGATCCAAACAAAAATATTATCACTTCCGGAATATTTGAAAGAAGAAATAGTATTGACTGCATACTTTTCGTGAGTTAACAGTGATGAGATTGTCTACTAGCGTGGTGTCAGTTAATGTTTATGGTTGTTGAAAATAAAAAAATTATCAATTTTTTAGTTTTTTTTTCAATTTTGCTGTTAAATAAAATGGCATAGTGTTTTCTTTTCATTTTGATCACAAAATTACCCTGAAATAAAATAGAAATGATCCAAAAAAAAAATTTTAGTTATCTATTTATTTTATTTAATTTTGTTAAGGAGCACCTTGAGTAATATTATAGTCTGCCACTTGCAGTATCGTATAAATATTTACAAATTTCACAACTATCGTAAATTAATAATATACGTACGTATGTAAACATAAACTGTGGAAATCGTATGATAGCATTTTTAAGGTTAAACAAATACAAGTCAGAAATCTATGATTTTAAAAGTTTTAAAATAGCTATTGCAAAATGTAAAATTAAAACTTATTATCAAATACATCAAACGTAGTACATACTTGAACATAAAATTTTCAGGTCCTCCGTGTTTTGTTGCATACAAATATTACACACTCCTTCTGTCCAAGATTTATTATTCTCCATGAGATGTATGTAACTTCTCTTATTTCTTGGCATGACTTTTAATCGTTTTGTTATGTTGTTATAGAATTTATACCTCAATTCATTCTCAATCTTTTCTCTTAAGACATAACTTGCCTCAATTTTCCACTGGGTAATTAAGTATTCTAAAACACAAGTTTTCTGTTCTTTCCGCGATAAGCCTCTCTTCCTGCTTAATAGCAACAAGACGTCTTTTATTTTGAAACTCAAAGTACACATTGTGAACTACGAACTGTGCGTAAACATTAAAAAAAAAAAAAATGTATATGTAATTTTTTTCTTGTACATTAAAAAAAATATTACGGTCACTGTCTCCGAGTTGTTATTCATAGGAGGATACTATGTGCATAATACAAGTAAACACTGAATGAGAAAAAAAAACCAGAAAAAGGCTGTTCGTGGTTTAAAATATACAGAAAAAGGATAAGGTTTGATCGAATTCGAAAATCGGAGTTCGTTATTGGCCACTACCAGAAGTGGGATTTATATCTGAACCAAAGGTTTTATACTGCGATTTATAGAAAACTGTATAATACTTTTAAAAATGTCAGAAACGAAATGACCATACTTTTCTTGACATCTTCTCATGTAGTCATTGCTTAAATATAGTAACTGTGTCTTATAAAAACTACATGTAATCGATGATTATGTCACTGATTTTTTTATAAGAAAATTGAAGCTTTCGAAGTAATAATTTTCAATGGATATTGGTAAGTATTGCGATGCAACATGTAATCCACTAAACAAGTAACAAAAAAAAAAAAACGATGTCACCAATAAACTGTTACAAACCTCAAAACTGTTCGACGTAGTATTAACATGTTTCATATACGCATAAGACCTATGTTTTATTTCTACAATAGATTTCGTACGTACAGAACCCGTACCCACCAATACTTTGGACTACATGAAAATTGGAAAATATTATTCAATATAATATTCATGATAACTTTTTTCAAAAAATACGGGTCTACTTCGGTGCATTGGTATTCTTAGAAGAAGAATTCATCAATATATATTTATATTGTTAAGAGGAAAACAAATTCATGTAGATATCTTTTCATAATCGCATCTATACTTATCTATGCGTAAGTGCCTACATTTCTTCTTCATTTAAAAATAAAGATATTACGTACAATGGCCAACTATAACGTTGGTTAACAAATCAATTCCTTATTAATTTACAATCAGCTAGTACGCCCAATTTGAATATTACAATAATTTTTTGTTAATGAACAGATACTTGTAGATACGAAATTTGTTCCTTTTAATAAATAATATGTATTTCTTAAAACATTCATTTATGGCATTGTTAGATTATAAACGAATTACGTTATATTCATATGTTATACTCAGATTACCCTTCCCTTTAAACCCCATGACTCATGTGTTGTGAGACAAAAGACAATTCGCCATTTTGTATTAACCGCCATATTGTATCATGAATATTGTTTAGTAACCTTACATTTATTATCTTTCGATACTAAACACTTACTTAGAAGTTCAGTCTACTGGGATATCTGAAACTAGTTTAAAATTTGATCTAAACGTCGGAATTTCACAAATTACTGAAATTTTCCCTTTATATATGCATATATTTTTCAACATAACTTCTCCAAAGGAATGGAATCATTGTAGGTTTCGATGTAAGAAGTGATGTGAGCCAAAAAAAACTTTAACCAGTCAAAATTCAGTAGAGGCAGAAATTGTGAGGCATTTTCTAGCAATTTTTCTAAAGTTTAGTCCGCCATCTTGGATCCGTCATCTTCGAATCAGAAAATGTGACCTCAGATTCGTAATCAGAAAACCCAGAAACATTCACATTTCAAAGTTAGCAGAAGACAGGTAATTTTCAAAAATTTGTCCGCTATCTTGAATCTGCCATCTTCGAATCAGAAAATGTTACCTTAGATTCGTAATCTAAAAATCCTAAAGCATTTACATTTTAAAGTTAGCAGAAGACGGGTAATTTTCAAAAATTGTCCACCATCTTCGATCCGCCATCTTGAAATTTTAAATTCTGACCTTTGATTTGTAATCAGCGACTCTAAAAACTCTTACATACTAATTTTTGTACAAATCGGTTGACTTTAACAATGCATTATGTATTCAGAGTATTTTGATTTTCGAAAATTGCTGTATACATACCTGAACTACATATACATCAAAAATAGTGAAACGTCCGAGGGACTCGGATCTTTGTAGCTGAAGTTCTCAGGAACAAAATAAGCCCAAAAACGTTTAATTTAAGTAAAGGTTCGTTGGAAGCACGAATTTTGAGAATGTTTCGGGCATTCTGGACCGCTGTGTGGTGCCTGGGACAAGGAAAAAATACTAGAATCATACTAAAGGAAAACTCTCTGGAATAATCTGCCCCGAAACAGCCAGAAAATCATAGAAATATTTTCCAATGAACACAGTTTAAAAGAGAAACCTACATTCATCGAGAATCGTATCCACGACCCCTAGTTATTAATTGTACTATTCAACTACACCCCGTTATACGACGTTATAATATTTAGTTGTTGATAGATATTTTATTTTAACCATTTGTCAAATAAAATTTTCCTGTTTCTTCATGTAAGGAAAGAAATTTGACTTTTGTAAGCAAAGTTAAATTCAACACTTAATTAATATAGAGCTCTAATGTATTAATTGGCGTATTACAACATTTTATTTTACATCGTACTCATTAGCCGTTCTTACAATGAGTCAATGAAATATTTCAGAAGCAAATACTATAAAAGAAAAAATTAATACGCACCTTTTTGTTTAAGGTCAGCTAAAAATTTATACATAAATGTCCTAATATTAAATAGTTGTAGGGATGAAAATTTCTTTTGCTATCTTAATTTCTCTCAAATCACGTGATTCTTCATGTGGTTTTACATGATCTAACTTAATTCTATTTGGAAAATCTATTTATTGTTCGTTTCTACCTTCTTCAAGTATTATTTATTGTCAATCAAATGATAATTTTTTACCTTTTTCTAGCTTGTTAAGCTCAATTAGTTTCTTTTTTATCTTATAAAAAATAAAGTGTTTTCTCATTTTCTATTCTAGAAGTAACTATACTTAAAATATAACGTCTTGTACCAAAATATCATGTTATTTGACGACCAAATTTTTCATTTGCTAGATAAAAATATTAATTCGATTATATGTAACTCTTGAGAGTTGGTAATCTTTCTTGTAAATTATTATTGTTAATGACTAGATAACTATCACGTATATTCATAATACTAGAAAGCTTGAATTTCTAACAATTTTTTAATAGTGTTATAAATCCTTGCCATTACTTAGACAATTATGCTTGTATAATTCTTACATTTCCAGAAAATTAATAATTTATTGAGGAGTTGACAAAATTTAAAAAGTAATATAATGTATTTTATTTTATGTACATATGAAAAAACGGGTTGCATCACATGTGACGCACCGCAGAAGTAAGAACTTTGAAAATAATTGAAATATACATATATGTGAATAAACGGAGCGAGCAAGAGTTTGTGACTGAAATAAGGAGGGGTTGTAAGGTATTGAGGATTGGTACAACAAAAAAAATGAATCTGAACAGGAAATAAAATAGTCTTTTTATAAACATGTTCATCGATGTGTTTTCCAGAAAGTGTATAGTACTCATACTATGGCCATAAAGGTTCGGTATTGTGAGAAGCACATTAGCATAATGCTCATTAACAATAAAATTGCTTATTAAAATTGCACACACGTGCGTACACATGTAAGTAGTTTTCTTTGGTCAATCTATCTGTTCGTCCGCGATTTTGGGTTTTTAAAACAATTTTTAAAGTTATTTTTGAGCAAAAAAACAAAAAATATATTGTACATATTTGTAATAATTTTGCAAATATCCTATGATTTTTCAAAAAAATTTCCACTTCAATTTCATACAGAAATGTTAAAAATACTGAAATTTGGATGTTTTCTAATATTTGGAGGTTATACCCCGTATTATGAAAACCCTTTTATTTAATACTGGCTACCTGCATCAATCTTCCATATATGCAAAAATTATGTGTTAATGTGCCTTATTAAAGTAATAATATTAAGTAGTGTATAGAATATTAATATTAAGTACTATATTTTATAGACACGTGCGCAGGCAAACATGTACACACTTACACAGTAAAAGTAGAAAGTACACACAATACACACTTATCATGCATGCATACTTTCATGCTTGCATCCAAAATTCTGTAAACAAGTTATACACGAATACATACGTGCATGTATGCGTTGTATACGTGGACACTGCTCATAGTATCACACTACTACATGGCAATAGGAATTTGCATAACACTACATGCTGACTATATATGTGTTGGAATCCGAAAGCGAACGGTGAGACTTGAGCACCACCGAGCTGTGATATACATATGTATGTTCAAAAATAGATCTCAGTTCAGAAATAAGCAAAAATTACAATTTGAAAAAAGAAAATTTAAAAACATGGTGAAAAATGGCAGACTCTTCTGACAGTTTAATTAAATTTTTTTTTTTTTTTTTATTTAACAGCCTCTCTGACAAACTCTACGTATAATCACTCTGCATTACTGCGTTGCTCTGTGTATGGATGCTGGCACCTTGAAAACATGCACACAAGAAATCAGTTTCCCAGAAATACGAGCCAAGTAAAGCCTTGATGTTGAATTCGAAGCAAGCGTTATAAAGCTGCCAAACTACAAGAACTGCAGCCTCAACCAGTGTGGTCGCGTGTCACCAACATAGTTGAAATAGAATCTTATTAACGGTGTTTTAAAAAATAATACACTCCCTTTCCTAAAAGTACATATCATTCGGCGCTAAAAAAAATAGCAATTATTGATGTAAACAAAAGAAGTATCGCAGATATAACGTTTGTCTGAATTATCGTCTGTGTGCAAATAATACTTTTATAAATAGTTATTTATTTTTCTAATGCTACTTCGCAAACTAACCATATTTATACATAGATGTATGGAATGCAAGTCGAGTGCGTTTGAATATCACCACATTGCACTATAGAACGCCCTAGGCGTATGCTTAATGCACCTTGTAGCGATAAGGTTAAGAATATCATCAGTGTTGTTGCTTATTTATCTTGTTTTTTTTTGTTCCCTGCTGAATTTTCGATGGTGTGTATACGTCCAGACATTTTTATTATTATTTAAGGGTACTTTCATATTCGACTGATATATGCGTACTTATAATTGCTCAGCTTTATGACGATATAACCTGTTAAACACTGCCGTTACACACAGTTCAGCAATTGCCAGTTTATCTAAAACTCCGTCTCATAACCAGCCAATTATGTATGCGTGTAGTATCAGAATCTTAGGAATAAAGGTAAATAAACTTGATTTTACTAATATACGATCGTCTACTGCGTTTCTATGCTAGTCTCTAAAATTTATAGTATGAACGATAGCGACATATGCTAAAGCTGAAAAACAACAGCAATATCTCCTGCCAATAATCAATGATTTTACGGTTTATTTTTCTAAAGTACTAAATTCATGTTGCCAAAAAACCACTTTTACCTTTTTAGGAATTCAACTAATATTTATTGTTCCATGTATTACCACAAAAGTTGCATGTTCATTTTGTAAGTTAATTAAATTGTCATAAAATTGTAGATTTTAATCGCAAATAGAATAATGTACGAATAATTTGAATACATTATCAAACTACCTTCATAATACAATATCGTAATGTTTTTTAATTTTGTGGATACAACATATTAGATAGTAAAATACATGGAAACAAACCATTCGATAAGACTCAAGGAATGAAAATGTGTTTCAGTACACTGTTGAAATAAACTTTAAAAATGAGATACTTCTTTAACACAATTTTAATTTAAATTTATATTGTTATTGGATTATTCTTATTTTAATTTACGTTTTTAAAACATTTAACATAAATGTGTTTCAATTTTCAGATGTTTTCTGATTTTTCAGACACATATTTGAACGTCTTCATAAAAATTGATTCAAATGTGTCAAAAGTCCCTTGCCATAACATATTTGAAAGTCTCTAGCCATTTTGAATAAGATTTGAAACTATATTTGAAACATCATTTTTGAGCTTGTTTGAAAATTTAAATACGTATTTCGCTAAGCCCTTGGAGTTTATTAATTCTTCGTATCATTTTTACTGTTCTTGGAGTCCTCTTATTGATGATATAGGTAGATGTATATGTTTATAAAATGTTAAAAAATATTAAATATAAATTTAACTAGAACATAATTTTTTAAGTACATGAGAACAAGAGTATAACCCTTGTGTAGTAAATTCTGCACTTTTTGTACAATGAAATAACAATAAGAAGTTTTTTTTTATTTCTAGCTTCCACGCATACCGAACCCAGGGTTTGAAAGTATCCTTTGCCTCTATTTACTACTTTTTTTTCTCTTTTTCTGCACTTATCTTTCTTTTTCTTAAGTATGCAAGTCTTTTGTGATAGCCCCTTGCAAAGTTTTCCCCACCAGGGGCTGCCGCCCTGGAACCACGCACAACCTACTAGTAAATTATTTATTTTTTACTTTAGATTCAACTATCTTTCAATGATGAATAAATTCAGAATATTTATAGTCTCCAGCTCGTATAAGTAAATATTGCAGAAAGCATAAGCTTTAAATTCATTATTAAAATTACTTATTTTAAAATTTATATTAATTTTTCTCGCACATACTACGAAAAATCGTGTACGTAACTCGTGCGGATGATTTCCCGCACTCGAGTGATTGACTCGCACTCGTGGCCGATGCCAGTAACTCGTACCGTACGATCACACTTGCGGTACGCACCCGTGTGCTTAACTGGCACTCTTTCTTAGCAACTTCGGCTACTTGTGTGCGTCAATCACAACTCGTACCGGAAATCGTCTTTTCCGCACTTGTAACGTAAATAACTATATTAATTTTTTCTCGTGACACTTCGCACCTAAATCTACGACCATTTTACTCATCGACAAATTTCGTACTGTTCCAGATTATATATGAGTTAATATTTTTATAAATGTGTTGCTGTTTTAAAATAATAAAAAAATTAAGTTATAACATTTAAACTCCCTATTAAAAATACTGTACAATTTTTTTTCAGAAAACAAATTAATTGTTGTGTAAGGAGGGACAAGTACAATATGATAATTTTTGAAATTGTAGTAGGCCGGAAAAGAACAAGTAAAATCATGTGGTGGCAGTAAAGGGGTAGTCAAGGGTTTGTGGAAGAGCAATAGAAAGGATTGGCTTAGTTTTTATTGAGTAACAATTCAGAGAAAATAAAAAAATGTTATTATAATTTGTGCAAAGGCTGCTAAGTGGGTACTTTCAAAAAAGCAGCGGGTTGTTCTGTAGAATGCGCTACATACTTAACCATAAAATGTTTCATACAAAATTGTTTTAATTTATTTTCCTGGTAAACAACGATGAGACATAATTATTAAGAATACAGTATTATATACATGTATATATGAAGGTGAACGTTAATAAAACATAAGCGGGAATTAAAAAAAAAATTTCGAGCAAATTTTCCCGTGCATCAAAAAAAAATACTTTTTTTTATTGTAATTACATGTTAAAAGTGATTCAATTTATTCGTCTACTATAAAAATCATAAGAAGCGGTCAAATTGTAAGTTTGAAATACGTACTCACATGTATTTTTTTTCCTTCTGAATCTGACAGTATCATTAATTGTAACCGTCGTATTGACTAGAAAGTCTGTGAATAAAAACTTACTAAAGAATTCAATGATGCTTAATGTACTGATGATATTAATTATATAAACCATCAATGTTATAAAAACTGTGGTTCTAAGAAATTGTATGGATTTTTTTTCCTGAATCTAATGGTATTATGCGTTTTTACCATAGCATCGACTCAAAAAGTTTGTGAGCGAAGTCTTGCGAAAAAATGCGATAATGTGCGAAATACTAAAAATATTTATCATAACAATCCATGAAAAATTATTCTCACAGCCGTTTCATAAGAACGTCTTACATCTATTTTTTTCTGCTAAATCCTCAATTAGTTTTCACATATTTGTAAGCAGAAGAACGTTACGAAATAAATTTTATAATATGTTGTATCCACAAAATTAAAAAACATTACGATATTGTATTATAAAGGTAGTTTGATAATGTATTCAAATTATTCGTACATTATTCTATTTGCGATTAGAATCTACAATTTTATGACAATTTAATTAACTTACAAAATGAACATGCAACTTTTATGGTAATACATGGAAAAATAAATATTAGTTGAATTCCTAAAAAGGTAAAAGTGGTTTTTTGGCAACATGAATTTAGTACTTTAGAAAAATAAACTGTAAAATCATTGATTATTGGCAGGAGATATTGCTGTTGTTTTTCAGCTTTAGCATATGTCGCTATCGTTCATACCATAAATTTTAGAGACTAGCATAGAAACGCAGTAGACGATCGTATATTAGCCACTCACCTTGCCAGTTAAGCTGACACTCTCTGCACCAATGGTGCATCGGGTCCCTTCGCCACTGTGTAGCCTTTCCCTGGAGAAGACTCCATTATTTCCGGACGTCCACTCTTCGCCGGTTAAGCCGGCCCTCTCTGCCGAAGTATCGGATCGAGGCTAATTAGCATCCCCGGAGAATCCCCTAACACTGTTTCACATTCACCCAGGCCCGAAAACCTGTGGGGAAAGGAAAAAAAACCCTGTAATTAGTCTGAAGGGAAATTCCACGAAAAAACCCGCCCCTAAACAGCCGGGGTTACATAGGAACTTTTCCCGATGAAAGCAGTTTTTGAAAAAATCTGCATTCACCGAGAATCGAACCCACGACCCCTAGAACTGCGTTGCATCAGTAACAAGCACGTTTACCACTGAGCCAACGCCACTTTTATATCTATGTGTATTTAATAAATGGAAAATTTGGATAACAATAGTGTATTACTTTACCTAGATACTTAAAATCGTCTTTTATGCAAATAAAAATGAGGGTAGTAAGTTTTCTCGAGTTTGAATTTATATTTATTACATTGATACTTGAAGAAAGATTGCATGAAAATTAAGCTAAAGAAGAAGAGTCTGCTTAGGCTTGTTTTCGTACAGAGTAAACTATGGAAAAAGTTTATGTAAACGAAGTACAATTACAAAAGAGAAGGTTTCTCATATTTACTTTGTTTATAAACAGGAAAAAAGTAAATAAAAGCGAGTAATAGAGATGAAGGAAAGCGTTCTTATTTTTTATCTACTGCAATTAACAAAAAAATCTATAAAAAGCGAGTGATGTTGAAGAACGGTTGGCTTTTTGCGTATTTATTGTCGTCGATCAATAATAAAATAGCTAAAAAGTGGGTATAGTTGACAGGAAGGATCGGTTTTTTTCTTCAATGTATATTATTCGATAAATAAATCAATGGGAATCAAGGAAAATTAAAAGAGATGCATCTTTTTGTGTTTTCAGTAGCATCGGTGGAATAAAATAGCCGATGAAAAGTGGGCATAGTTGAGGAAGGAAAACATTGTTACATTTTCACGTACATTAATCAATGAAAAAAGCAAAAAAAAGACAAAAAAGCTGAAGACGGAGAGCGTTCTCATTTTTTCATGTGCATTATTAATCAAAATTACAACTTTACAATGGAAAATATCTATACTGTTTAACTATATACAGAGAATATGCCTATTATTTTTCCTAATCTCAATCAGATAGAGTTGATTACTTTACTGTTCTGGTAGCCAAAATTAAAAAAAACTTTTATCTGTTGGTCACAATGATTTCAACAAGAATTGATTGTACGTATATGATGTCATATCAAATGTACAAATGGTATTTAAAAAAAAGGAATTTTTGTCCCATGTAACTGGACAAAAGTACCTTTTTTCGGAGCAGTATGGTGAAAATTTTTGTTTCATTCTTTATTACCTGACCCACAATTCTTACACGTATTAATACATATATCATAGCAAACATGCAAGTACTTAGAATGCGCAAATCATGTGTACCATAAGTAGTATGTACAGTATATATATATTATGCATGCGCGAGCTCGAATACATAATAATAATAAAATATTTACTATATTAATATCGGATTTTTAAAAACCTAGTAAAATTAAGTGTAATCTAATTTTCTCAGTTTCTGCTATACCGAGTTTAATAAGATTTGAGTTGGAAGTTACACTTCTGCCGGGGGTTCCGAGACCCACATCTGGTTTTCTTTCATTTGTATTCTAACTTACTCATTTTCATAAAATTCCAGGAAGAGACGTCAACGGTGCCTCAGAGGCAGTGTCTGTCACGATATTCGTGTTTAGTGACCAAAAAAACCTCTGAGTAACGAGTTTCGATTGTCTATGTTACGAGTTTCCACGAAACTCCAGAAAAAGACGTAGAATCAGTACATCTTGGGTACCATGATTTCGAAAAAGGTTGTCGTCGAGATATTCGTGTTTATCAACCCCAAAAGCCCGCAAATTGTAAGTTGTAAGTTGAATACTTGAATTTTTGACTTTTGGATAGGTTTTTTGGATTCGGCCTCACTGTGTGTCGGTGCTATGAAAATTTCACAGAGGGTCCTTGGGTTCAAACTTGTAATTTTACACCTGAATGTTGGATGTAGGCCATACATAAACTGCCTCCCCTTCCACGCTTTTTTAGAACTTGTTTTCGAACTGGCAATAGGCTTCGGTTAGAATTGTAAAGCATTGTGAGCCTATATTACTGATATCACACCCCCCTGCCGTAGTCTTCTATTGATTAATGATTTTGTAGTTTGATTATCTTAAAGAGTTTTTTATTTTTTTATTTATTTTTTTGTTTTATTAAGCTTTGTCTGACTTATTACGAAATCAATATAGCTTTATCTTGAGCAGATTTAATCCCTCGATGTAGTCCATGCGACGCTCTCTATAGTTAGGTATGATGTCTGTCTTTTTTGCTCTCCTGTTACAACGCAACCTTTTGTAATTTTTATCTCGCTTATTAATCAATTTCTTTTCTCACAAGGACCCTCGAGATGTTCAATAAAATTAAATACGATTATTAGATATTGTTTCATTATTGATAAAATTGTTATCGAAAGTTCATTGTAAATAAGTGAGGTAAATGCAATAGAAGCGCTTAAAAGGTCGATAGCCCCGCAGTACTACAGGTAAAAATTAGCTAAATATGACTATTATTTATTCGGCTCCTAGGAACCCTTGTGCCTTCAAATTTTGCCAGCGCCATTTTTATGACTTTATCTATTTGTAAATAAATTTTCATCAATTTTTGATTGTTAAATCTGTAATCAGTAGAACTCTCTTTAATTGTACCATGAACGTGTCTAAGTTGTTTATACTGCTATATCTATTTAAAATTTTCCGAAAAAATTCTTGAACTGTTCTTAATTGAGCTTTTTAGGGTGTGGAATGCTCAGCCGCTTTTCCTTTTAGTTTGCTAGCAGTAGTGCTAATGAAAAACAATTCTTTTTCTGGGCCCACTATTTGGGCAATAATCCTCACCATTCTTTTAAATGGTGACAGATTCATTGGGTCACCGTCTAAATATGAGTTATCATTTGTCATGTGCTGAGTGACGCCAAAATGTTATGTTGTGGCCTTCTCGTATAATCTTTGCTGCACCACGTATAAGCTCTCTCTTCATACAGCTGTGAGTTTAATAATATATTTTCTTGCTGCCCTTGCTTGTGTGGTTACGGGTTAGTCCAGGTGGGTTGATCTCTATACGTGGAACGAGCTGCTGCTACAAATGCTGCCTTTTTATCCATTCTAGTTCTTCAGTATGCCCGTAAGATGAGCTTTCCAAAAATATCTACATCCCCTAGTATTCTTAATAAACCCATACTTTTCGCCTGAGCCGCGAATATTTCCGCCGTTCCCCAATTTCAATCTGTTTTCTTTCTGTCTCATATTGTCTCGTTTCTCTGTCTCTGCCCAGTCTACTCTCTCTTGTATCCTTCAGTTCATCCTTCCTATTTTTGTTTGTCAGTGCCCTGGTTTCTTTTACACTGAACGCTGGTGACATTGAAACGCCAACTGTTGTTACAATAGCATACTTACGTCGTGGTACGCACGCTTCACTAATTTTGGGAATGCTCCCCTCTCAAACGATTGCGCAAGTGCACCAACACGCTGGTAAAGACCTTTTTGTTCATACAGTACTGACACCAAATAAGATAACAGACTTGTATTAACGTCTTAATTATAGTACTTTCTGATTCTTGAGATAACGACGCTACTATGTAGGTGAAGTATTTGCGCTACGTCTCTAATAATATAGAAGCAGATGTAATAGGCTGTATGTATGTAACCTTATATAATTAATTAGCAAAAAAGTAGTATAGCTGAAATGCGTTAAATTACCTGATAATTTTTTGCTTCTGCATAGAGGAAGCCTTGTTACACACTAGTAATAACATGTTAAGATAATGTCTTTAGTTTATTTTATTCATAATGGAAGTATATGTAATGTTTTAAAAATGGCAAAAATGTTCCACGATGACAATTTTCCATGGTGACAAATAACTTAAATTAAATTTTTCAAATTGTACAAAAAGCTTTTAAAAATTGCAATTACATAAAAAATTAAAGAGATTCCTGTTTTTTAAATTGCAATTGTAAGTTTTAAAATTATACACAAATGCAAAATAGTAAGTTTTGTAAAGTAATTGTTTTTTATCTTAATTGAGGACATTGGATAAGATCCATAACTGTCTTTGAAATTTTATATACTATGTCATTAAAATCTGTGTCAAACAAACAATTTAACGTACACTTTGTACGTACTAAAATTTATCAGAATGTGTGCAATACTATTCATACTTAGGATTTTATAAACTCGATTTAATTTGATAATAAATTAAGTATTTTTTATAAAAACGAAATAACTAAATCATAAACTTATAAAATTCTAGAATAATTGAAATATATGTTTTATTTACATATCAAATTAATATAATTTATGTCAATGAGGACTCTGTGTACCAAAACTTTGAAGGAGTTTTTAACCTCTAATAGATTCTGTCATTGTTGTTATGGTTACCCAGAATTCTGATTTTTATTGTCATTGAACAAAGAATAAGATATGAACAAATATTAGGGGCTTATGCAGAGGAAATCGTTTTCTTTATTTATTTTTTATGTTGATGCACCTTAATGTATGACTATGAAATCCTTAATCATCTACACTATCATCGATTAACGTTATAGCGCGTTTACAGCACAAATTTTAAACGGACAGAGGTTATTCTCTCGGACGAAATAAATAGTGTGTCATCTATTCTGTAGACGGTAAGGTATCTAACGTAATGTACTAGTAGCGTTGCTGCCCATTTCTTGGGAATGCTGTGGTCCTAAATAGGAGAGCAGCTCTCACAAGCTGTGAGAACTGTAAATAATCATTTATTTCGTTCCTGCTGGAAAGAGGCATGTTTGCTATGTCTGTGGTAAAGATTTTCTTAAAAGTATCCATTTCACTCGCGTGACACACTAAGCTCCCACTTGAAGAATTCTACTCACCCTGAAATAGTACTGTACGCGTTGGCTTAATGTGTCTCGAGAGCTAACGCTTCAGGTCACTATTGTTTGCGTTTACTCCGCTAGATGTTATGCTCAGGTCCTGATATTTGATCCCTTTTACCTAGCTGTAACAGTAAAGAGATAATGGGTAGAAAATTCACTTGCTTTTGGTGCCCATCTCGATTTATAATATTCTGTTTATTGAAAAACACCATTATATTATTCCATTCCTCCTCAGGATTCTGCCGTTTCATGTTTCCACCCGACTGGTGAAATTCTCGTGTTTTGAATCACTTATTCTCTCCTTAGCTTTCGAACCATTTTATCAAGTGTGTCGTTTCTTCAGAACAGTTTTCTCAAGGCTAATGCTTATTCAAGTCCTTTTTTCTTGCGCTATTTTTGTTTTGGTTCATGAAAAAACTCAGTAAGAAGGAGTGGACAAAAAACAAATCAAAAATTCTCTTTAATCTCATTAATGCTTCATATGTGCCTGTGCTTCTAATATGTTTTCTCGAGAGAGGAAGACAAACGTTATATTATAAACTCTTGTTTTCAGATGCTTGTTGACGTTAATACCAGCAGGAAAAATATGCTACAGAACATTTCTCTTCAACGGTCGCGTCGTTTGTCTGCCTTGATAATATGATGTCTTGTAATCAATACCCTGGTTCTGTTAGCTTTTGGGCTTTTTTCGTCGTTGTTGGTGGACTGGGATTGGCAATGTCGTCCTTGATTAGGACCTTGGACTTTGATGTTTAACCGTCATATTCTCGTGGTGCTGGACTATGTGTGTTTATCGACAAAAACACTAAAACTGTTACGTTAAAAAAAATCAGTTAAGAGGTGCATTGCAGAAATAACAAACACTAATAACGTTAAAGACTTTTATTTAAAACATCCCTTTCATAAGGCAAAGTTGCACATTCTTTCCCTTCCAAGGCTCCTCGTATTTTTGCACGGGAGTTTATTTTCTTCCTTTCTCTATCCTTCTCCAGGCCCTTAAGCTCCTTGTTACGAGACGCAAGAAGATGAAGCTTTGAGTCTCACTTACACTTCTATACATTAAATCTGTTAGAACTTTTAGCTAATGTCTTCTTCACCATTTTCATTTCAGCTGTAGAATGAAAAATTACTTTTGTTAAACTCATCTTCAGAAGTAAGCTCTCAGCATCATTTAATGTTGCTGCTGCTACTTTGTTGCTTTAAATCTTTTATTCTATTATTTTACTCAAAAAATCGTTAAACAGATATCGTTCATTCAAAATATAGGAGATACGAGCAGATAACTTTTATAGAAATACAAACGACTAGTGAAAATTTTTTTGTATTGAATTACTCTTTTTATTGGTGGGTACTTAAAATAATTTTTTTCCTAAGCTTTCTAGACGTAAATGCAGTGTATTAGTTAAATTGTTCAGAAAAATAAAAGTGTGTAACTTGTTTAACGACAAAATTAGGTAGAAAGATGACACTTTTTATCTTAAAGTTAAGGGATGCACAATATTTTTAACCCTGTACATGTGTTTTGTAGTATTGTGTAGTAAAACCTTAACACGCTTTATTTATCATTGGCTATCTCGTATGTATGACAATAATAATAATAATCTCTTTTTTTCAGTCAACCTCACGTATTTCACAAAAAATAAAAACTTTTTATTTATTGAAAATAAAAATAAAAAATCTTAGGTGTTTTATTACTAACTAAGTATTTTATTACAGATCGCTGGAAATCGTTTGCCATATAATAATTTGAATGAAATAAGAAATCGCTTAGGAGAAATAGCTCCACATTTGATTAAATATGGATGCCTAGAATCTTCATGTTTTTCTTTCCAATTATACAATGCATCAGAAGTAAGTATACGTTAACTGATAATTTTGCTTATACAAACACATTTACTTGTCAATAAATTACATAAAAACTGGTACATTAAAAGGCTCATTTAATTATATTGTTCAAGTCTTTTAGTGAAAAATACAACCTTTCTCAACCTTCTACGAATACCTTTTTCTAATCTCTGGTGAAAACTATTATACTTAGCAACTCCTCTCTTCCTACAAAAATTGTTACTTACTGCTGAGTTAAGGCATGATTATCATTTTATGATTAGCATAGGAAAAAGTTGTTAGCATTTTCTAAGTTTGACAAAGAGTATGCAAAGAGTAAATTGATGGTTATACTTATTAGGGAGTCCGTTATTTACCATAATTAAGGACCTCAATTGAATTTTTTTAACATAATCATTTTGAGCTGAAAAAATGTGTTAATGGTACATTATGTTACTAGTAGTTTAGGCGCCAGGTAGGGTCCCGTGGCCTTTTCAATTAGAACGGACCCACCATAGTTTTTTTAATGTATTTTTGCCTGCTGAACACGATTATCGATGGTGGGTCGCGATCCGGATGGACAATTTTTTTTTATCAACAAATTTTATAAACAAATATAAATTATTCATTTTTTTGGAAAAAAAAAATTTTTTCCTATTCTTTAGCTCATTTTGAACAAAAAAGTTCATTTACACCATATGCCTAAACCCAATACTTTTCCCGTAAAAAATTCGACAACTTTCAAAAAATGCGTTTTTTGCTATTTTCAATAGCTTGCTACTTAAAGCCCAATTAATATTTTTCAACTCAACACCTCTCAAATTGTGAGCCAAACATAGTATTTGAAGAATACGTAAAGACCAATTGATTTCATTTGGTTGTTCTTATCCAGCGAGCTTGACGGTCTGTGCCTTTTTAATGTGACCGTACGGCCTCGGCGCAATACAATATATTCTGGCATTAAATGTTTGTTATCTGGACAGCCATACATAGATTGTTTTTTATGTATTTTTGCCTGCTGAACATGATTATTGATGGTGGGTCGTAATATCGAAGTTGATCAATGTTTTTTTATTAACAAATTTTATAAACAAATTGCAAAAATGTAATTTTTTCTAAAAATAATGTTTTTTTTTGCTTTTATTATATTTTAAACAAAAAGTTTAGTATAATGTATGATGTACATCTGTTAAGCCCATACTATTTCCGCAAAAAAACGTGAACTGTAAAAAGAAAGATCTACCTCCGACCTCTAATTCTATCAATTTGCACATTTTAAGAGCATATTTCGTTGTATATTATCAAATTAAATGTTTGAATGTTGATGTTAAACAATTAGATCCGAAAGAGTTTGGTTACATAGAGTGTGACGATCTCCTTATGCCACGAAAAATTGAAACTTTAATTCCACCTTACGAAGAATTATTACAACCTTGTTCTTGTAAAGTATGCAGTAGAAAAATCTGCTTATGTGTTGCAGAACAAATACCGTGCTGCACTTTTTGTAATTGTAAAAAAGAAAACACATGTAAAAATAAGTACAGTGGAAAATAAAATAACAAAAATTGTGGTAAATTCGTAAGATATGTATATATGTACAAGATGCAGTATACTATAAAATAGATTCTAAACAAAGAAATGTATCGTACCTTAATAAACTACGTATCATCACATTATTATACTTTGGGGTAGTCCTGTTATATTTTCTTAAATTTTATTTTGCACACATTGATAAGATCAAAAATTTTTGATTACTGGTGTATGCTAATTTGTTGACAACAAGAAACTGACTACATAGCTATATATATACTACCGTAAGCCCCTATATAAACTGGAGAATTAAAAACTTTTTAGTAAAAAAATATAATAAAAGCAAAAAAAAACATTATTTTTAGAAAAAATTACATTTTTGCAATTTGTTTATAAAATTTGTTAATAAAAAAACATTGATCAACTTCGATATTACGACCCACCATCAATAATCATGTTCAGCAGGCAAAAATACATAAAAAACAATCTATGTATGGCTGTCCAGATAACAAACATTTAATGCCAGAATATATTGTATTGCGCCGAGGCCGTACGGTCACATTAAAAAGGCACAGACCGTCAAGCTCGCTGGATAAGAACAACCAAATGAAATCAATTGGTCTTTACGTATTCTTCAAATACTATGTTTGGCTCACAATTTGAGAGGTGTTGAGTTGAAAAATATTAATTGGGCTTTAAGTAGCAAGCTATTGAAAATAGCAAAAAACGCATTGTTTGAAAGTTGTCGAATTTTTTACGGGAAAAGTATTGGGTTTAGGCATATGGTGTAAATGAACTTTTTTGTTCAAAATGAGCTAAAGAATAGGAAAAATTTTTTTTTTCCAAAAAAATGAATAATTTATATTTGTTTATAAAATTTGTTGATAAAAAAAAATTGTCCATCCGGATCGCGACCCACCATCGATAATCGTGTTCAGCAGGCAAAAATACATTAAAAAAACTATGGTGGGTCCGTTCTAATTGAAAAGGCCACGGGACCCTACCTGGCGCCTAAATTATAGGGCACAAAGTACAAACATGAGCGCCTGAAGTGGCGATTGTTGTATGTTGGTGCCCGAGTCGCGTATAACGTTTTTCTTACCGAGGGCGCAAAGTGCAATTTTGTGCCTGTGGGCACACTTTGCCCCCAGTAAATCACTTTGGGCCCTAGGGCAGAAAAATACTTCAGGCCTGGAGGGCGCAAAAAAATTTTTTGCCCGTGGGCCCAAAGTGTGACCCGAGAGCGCAAAGCGGTAGTTGCACTTAGGGCCCATAGTAAGAAAAAATAACTTAGTTTAATGGTTAAAAAGTCCAAAAGAAATATTGGAAATTATAAAAAAATATCAAACAACATACTATTAAAAATTTTTTTTAAAGAAAATAATGTGCAATTTTCTTTTTCTTTTATATGCTTACACAATATTAGTTTTTCTTTTTAAAAGGTTTTTCCTCACTCAATTTTGAGTTCTCCTGCCGTTTGTTCTATCCCAGCCACCAAGTAGTTTTCTTGTCACTTGAATTAAAAAGTTAATAGTTACTAATCCCGTTGTACTAATCAAAATCCAAAAATATTTAGTAAAACTTCAAAAAACTCAAAGGTGAATTCTCCAAATTTTTAATGTATATTTAAGATGCTTACTTATTGATTGACAAACTGTTAATCTCTGTGAAAAAACACATAAATTTAAAAAAACTAGAACTTAAAGATTTTGTCGATATGAACTTTAATCAGTAAATTTAATAGAATAATTCAATAGGACCTTCCAATTCTCTCAATCAGTGTAATTTCTATTTGCCTCATATTTAATGAAATGATACGAGCTCCAACCTTAATTTAGTACTTTAATTAAATAGTTGCATACCACTCTTTAAGCCATCAGGCGAATAGCAAATGAAGTCGCGTTCTACAGTCTAGATCAATTATACCCATATATATCCAGTTCAAGCATTCTTTCTGGACTGCTTCTTGTTCTATTCATCCATCGTCTAAAGTATTTTACCTTAAGATAAGCTCCTGCATTATGATTTCCATCATATGCCTTTAATATGATACCGATGTTGTAATTATCTTCATATCAGTAACACAATTATCAATCTACATTTTAGTATAGATAACTGGGACCCTGTTGTTGAATAGGAATTTTGATAAACGCTAAGTGCTTTTTATAAATTGATCAAGGCCTAGATTTCTGGTCATGTTTTTTTCAACAGAAACTCAATTATACTTTAAACTTCTGATATGAGTTTAATCGAATAAGATTAATACAATAAAAAAAGTAAAGTTTTAGTCAAGAATATCGTCAAAAAAGAAAATACATTGCTAGATGATTCTAGATCTTTCTGAGGCTTTGTATATCTTAAAGATTTTAAAAGGCTATCTACTACCATGTAAAGACATATTAAAGATTATGTTACGAAATTCGGTATAGCCAACGTTTAAACATTATTGTTAATCATTCTCTGATTTTTGTGCTATTCATAAAAAGTATTATGTATTTTTGGTAGCTGTCTATTTTTGCCGTTTATTGTCACCAAAAACTATTTAAATCTACATTGAGAGAACGCTGGTGGCACGAAAGCACCAACTTTAGTTACAATAATACACGAACGTCTTTGTACGCACGATTCATCAATTTTGGGAGCGTTCCGCTTCTAAATGGTAGCGCATGTTCATCAACACGCCGGTTAAGACATATATATATATATATACCTTTTTGTTCGCACAGTACGTACACCAAATAAGATAACGAACTCACACTTATGTCCTAGTGCCAGTAATTTCCGATTTTTGAGACAATGACGCTCCTATTAAGGTGAAGTACTTGAGCTACGTCTCTTGTAATATAAAACATATGTAATAAGCTATATTCTTATATAATTAATTAGTAAGAGAATAATATAGCTAAAGTTGATTAAATTACATCATAACTTTTGCTTCTGCACATAAATAGCTTTTTAATACAGAAATAATAACGTAATGAGATAATGTCTTCAGTATTTTTTATCTATAATCGATGTATGTTGAATGTATTAAATATGGCAAAAATGTATGTATGTCATTAGTTGAGTATTAAGATTTACACGACTGATTTTGATGTAATATAGCCTTTTAATGTGAAACATCTTATGGTGGGCAGTAAACATGCGCGTGAGGGGAAATATGCAACAAAAAGTCTGGTCCACTCCTCCGTTGCTGTTCACCCCGCCACTCGGGCCTCGTTCTCTCTATCTCTCTATCTCTATATATGTATATATACACGTGATGGAACTTGTATATTTACATATACGTATATACGATACCTATAACTCTACTGTCGTGTATATATAGCTTTTTTTGTAAAGTGTATTACCCGTATATATAGCTAAATAGAAGTATAGGTGTACATATGTGATTAAATACCATATATGTATTGTATATGTAGCATATACATACGTGCACACATATTTTATACTATACATGAGTATATGTATAATAAATGTGAATATATTATACATAATATATGTGAATATATTATAAATAATGTATGTGTAAATAAAATTTCCAAATTTTACTGACTCTAAGGATCAAACACGCATTCTTTGGATTCGTAGTTGGGGACCTTATCGATTGTGCTACGCAGTACGCCAATCTGTTCTCTGTTCTTAGTACTTATGTATACCTACTGAGAAACTTCTGAATTAGAAAATTGAACGACAATTAGGCGTCTTTTATATTTTATGAAATTCAGCCCGCTGATTTAAAATTAAATATTAATAATTATTTTTAAGTGGTCTTTTTAAGAAAAAAGTACTATAACTAATAGCATAAAATGGAAAAATCTATGTTACCTTATAAATATCAAAATCAATACGTTTAACAATTTGTCAAATGTAACGTTTCGTGATGTATATTTATTGTATTTACAAATAATGAACCTTATGTTATTGTTTAGCTTAACATGGCTTTTAGATTGTAGACAAGACTCATAACAAAAATTCTACATTCATGATTCATTAAATAGTGTTAAGATGCGTGTTCTAAAGGCAGCCTTTTCCGAGCTTGAGGAATCTGGTAAGCTTGAGCCAGGTGAGCGCCAAATAAAAAGTACACAGAAGTAGAAGATAAATTAACTACTGATTGAATATAAAAATTAAGTGCATAGTTAAATTAAATTGATTTGGCGGTGAAGCTCATATGACGTAGCGCGTGCTATAGGTACAAGAGCCTAAGCTGGACTGCATTGAACTGCGCTACACTCCATGGTCCAACCAAGCAGCAGTGGGGATAGTTGCGAAAGCTTAGCGTGAGGACGTGAGGTGGCTGCACTGTATGGTTCCGCAATTGAGATGATTTTGCATGGAAACAAGCACTGCTTCTAATGATGCATTGTGTGGAAAATATAGTCTAAAAGATAATTTATTAAAATTACTACCAATTCTTTATAACTTATTCTGTTAATGGCACCAGGGGTCTCTCCTACAGTCTACGACTGTAGAACATACTGTTTCCAATCGTAGAAGAGCTCTTATTCTTTTTTATTATTGTTTTTATAGTCAGCTTAAGTTTATAATCATTGCGAAAATATAATTTTAAAATAATGTGACAAACTATTTCGAAGTCATTTTAATTATTTCAAATCATTTGAATGACGGAAGGAGAGAAAAGTGCAGGGATTGACGCCTGTAGGAAATGTGTTGAAAACCTTGGTTATGTTATACCGTTTGTGGTAATAAATACAAAAAACCTTTTTCAAGAGATAGTTGGTAATTAATGAAAATCTTGAGAAATATTTAAGCTGAGTTATCGAGATTCTCAATATATTGACAAATTATACAGTAAATGTAATTAAGGATTAAATGCCAACCGCTGAAGTACCAGTAATAAATTAAAAATAATTAGAGTGATTTAACAATCGAAAGTTTAAACTTAATGATTATATACATCACTACAAAAAGTAACAGTTGCACATGATGACATTCTTAAAAGTAAGTTGGACTGATGTAAAAGTACATTTCAATGTTTCAAAATAAACATTAGCTTTAGCTGAAGTCTTATAGGGTGACAAAAGAGTTATGTGAAAAAAAGAATTAAAAAACATGCATTATTGATCAAATAATTCAAATGATTAATATTTTTATACTATCTATAGTTTTGATTCATCCAGTAGTCATTCAACAATTTGTACAGTAGAATTTTTAATTTATAATTTCGAACTACATTTTTTTATTTGGACGACTTTGAATATAAATATCATATTAATCAAATATCATAGTAAGCTGAATACGTAATAATTGAAAAATTATTTTTTATAAAAACGTACCTGTCATGTACTAGGACCACTTTATTTTATGCAAATACATGTAATTAATAGTACAATTAAACATAAGTGTACGAAGACACAGTTTATCGTTCAGTTATTTTTTTAATGCAAACAATGAATAAGCAAACAAAACAGTATCGTTTAACATTTTACACTTTTAAATAATTTTTACATTTCGTTTTAATAGTTTTTACGTTTTAATAATATATCGATTGTTTTTAACCTGACCCACAAATCATAGTATAAGTTAAATTGCTTGTCACGTAACAGCTGATCTTTTAAGATCGATAACTTATACTGAATTTTCATCTTTTGTATAGTAAACTTGACTGGTAAACAAAGATATTTTTTGAGTTTAGTTACATACACTACTGGCATGTAATATCGCATCATTTAAGTCAAAGTGATACTACAGAATGTTTTTTCTAAGCCTATTTTTAGATATATATTATGGTTCTTACATAAGAGTAAGAATGTGATCGAATGTAACTTGTGCAAGCGTGGAGTAAGAGATTTTGTCATTATAGGTAGTTGTTTCGAAATAATCGGAAAATTCGGTTAAAGCAGGCAGTCTCACAAGCGCTGTGACATGCATGATATATTTTATAATTGAATACTTTATGACTTTTAAACCTTTTCTGCTTTCGTGACCTGAAGATACGAAGGTCACGAAATGAGCAGAAATGGTTTTTAATGCTCAAAAATTTAAATGCACATTTAAATTTTCCTCCCTGGATAATAATGCTCCAGTTCCGAGAAATCTCCCTTTCCTTTTTTATGTGGGATTGGCAAGTGATTAACAACCAAAAATCGACTATTAAGTAAAGATAATTTGTATTTAACAAAATAATGTACAAAATGTAATTTGACCAAGAGTTCGCTACGAGGAAACACGAATCTCAGTACGTGGTATAAATGACGAAACTCGAGACGACGATGTAGCAAATCGTTCGAGAAGGCCTTGGACTTAAACATAAGCAAGAAAGACTTTAAAGGGGCTCAGCTCGAGACGACGATGAAGCTAGTCGATCGAGCTGGCCTCCAAGAATCATGCTGATCCTGTTAATTTTTTAACTCATTAACAAATCACCTCTACTCAGAAAAGACGGGCACTATACCTTAGGCGAATAGTTAGCGACGATGAGAAGGCTGCCCTGATCCTGTCACAATGGTTGCGAGTTTAGCCTTAGAAAAAGCTGTAGCGACTTTAAATATCAAGCTCGACTACGCGGGAGCGACTTGATACTTGAAAGGTCCGCGTGCTAGTAGAAGGAGCTCAGCCGAACACGCGAGCTCGCCAGCAAAAATACTCGGCGCTCGAGGCCGGAGAGGGAGAGGAAGCACCCACACCTGCGGGTATTGCACTAATTACCCGAGTCAACGACCAAGTGTGTGTACTCCCACCACTCCAGGCTCCCATCTCCTCGCGCCTACATTAGAACGCGTTAACTACACTGATCCCGACAGCCTTCTCTCACAATATTCACTCTTAAGTGAACATATCGCCCGCCTTGACGAATTCAGCGTCAAAAAAAAAAAAAAAAATTAATTAATAAGATAGAAAAGCCTAGTGACGAGTAGAAAATATTTCCTAGGCTGCTAACGCTAAAAGTAGCCGTACAAAAAAAATTAAATAAGCAATATTGAGATATACTTATACAATGCAAGATTTAAGCAGATCAAGCTGCGTTTAAAATGTAAAGCTGCAAAAAAAATATGTAAGTAAAACGCAGTATCTAGCCTATCGCGAAATCTACCGAATGTCTTGGCCTTTATACAATTCAATATATTTAATCGCTCACTCTGCCTTGCGAGCGCGTTTTGATTTGATTGTGAATCGTTAAGAGTTCTGGCTCGGTTGGCAACTTAACCAGTTTAACCACTGGTCGTTTGAAGGTTGAACTGGCAGTTCTGACAGTGACCGTCCTCACTAGCCCGTCTGTGCCTGGATGTGTTTCGACTATCAGTCCAAGACGCCACTGGGTAGGTGGGGTGAGCTCATCTGTCAAGAGCACAACGTCACCTGTTGTCAAATTGGGGCAAACATTCAACCATTTGTTGCGACGTTGCATTTGATGGAGTACCTCCTTCTGCCATCGCCGCCAGAAGGAGTTGCGCAGGTTGGTCAACAGTCTCCAGCGGTTGTTGAAAGAGATGGGCTGACTTTCCTCATTAAACGGCTCCGGATGGGCCAGCAGAGAAGTTCCCACCAAAAAATAAGCCGGAGTGAGTGCCACGGCGTCAGTGGGGTTGACGCTTAACGGACACAGAGGCCGAGAGTTGAGGCAGGCCTCGACCTTTGCAGCCAATGTGGACAGCTCTTCAAACGTGAGGGTGAGATCGCCAACTACTCGGCGGAAGTGGTGCTTAAAGCTGCGCACCGCTGCTTCCCATAACCCTCCGAAGTGTGGAGCCCGTGGTGGAATAAATGACCACTCCGTACCTCGGGCTGCTAGAGTCGGCGTCACACTGTCCATGAATGGCGAGGCTTTGGCGAAAAGCGCTTGCAGTTCCTTTGCAGCGCTTGTAAAGGTGGTGGCGTTATCGGAATACAGTTTTTGACAAACTCCTCGTCGTGAACAAAATCGATCGAACGCTGCAATAAAACAACTCGTTGACAGATCAGAGGCTACTTCAATATGAATCGCTTTTGTGAAAAAACAAAAAAATATGACTATATAGCCTTTAGTTGACTTAGCGCCTCTGCCTCGGGAAAAAAGCACTGGAATAGGGCCTGCGTAGTCCAGTTCAGTGACGGTGAAGGCTCCTGTTGGAGTAGTTCTCTGGGCTGGCAGGGAACCCATCAGCTGTTTTGGACTTCGCCGACTATAGCGTGTGCATTGTATGCATCGTCTAAAGACTCCTGTTGCTACTGCGTGTCCGCGTGTGATCCAAAGAGATCTATATATGTGAGATAGCATCAATTGCACCTCTCCGTGCAATGTGATGTGATGCACTTCCTCGACGAGCCTCTTAACAATGATGCATCCTCCGGGCAGCACGATTGGGTGCATCTCGTTGTAAGAAATCGGTGAATGTTGTAACCGACCTCCAATTCGAATCAATCCGTGAGCACAGATGAATGCATTGAGTCGAGCAAGTGGGCTCCGCTTGAAGAGCTGCTCGCCGGCCAGTAGTTGCTTAAGCTCCTGCTTGTAATGTTGATTTTGAACTGCGCGGTAGCAAAAGATTCGAGCTAGAGTCCAGTCTTGATAACTCAGCTTTTTGTGAGACTGACTTTTATTAAGGGCTTTCAGACGCCACGAGCTGCAGTAAGCTAAAATGCGCAGGATCTTACTGAATCGTGAAAACTTCTGCAGCGTTGATAAGCAGTTGCATCCAGGGCCTGTAGGGACGCCTTCGTCGATGCTTTCTTCTAATGCAGCGAGGGCATGCGCATCCTCAACTGTCTGAGCACTGAGTGGCATGTTGGTTGGCCAAGTAGATTCAGGCATGGACAGCCAATCAGGTTCATGCCACCAAAGCTTGTGCTCAGCAAGATCAGCCGTTGAGACACCTCTTGAAGCGCAATCAGCAGCGTTGTCTGCAGATCTGACGTGTCTCCAAGTCGCTGTTGGTAACCTTGTAATTATCTCGCTAGTACGATTGGCAATGAATGTTTGCCACTTGGATGGGTGTCCTTTCAACCATTCCAACACGACTCGTGAATCCGACCAACAGTGAATATGTGCTGGTGGTTGTTGACTTGCGTCCAAAGTGTGTGAAATCAACCGAGCTAGTAATGTGACCCCACACAATTCGAGCCGTGGCAATGATTGGACCTTTGTGGGAGCGACCTTTGTTTTTGCCGTGAGCAGCATGGGTTGGCGTCCTGGAATGACTACGTATAGAGCAGCTGCATACGCTCTCTGCGAAGCGTCGGCAAATCCGTGCAGTTGCCAGTCATCATTTTCCAGAGTGTTAAGCCATCGTGGAATCCGGATCCTCGGTATTTCTGCGAGTCCAGCTTGGAATTCAAACCAGCGGGATAGAAGTTGATCAGGAACAGGCGTATCCCAGTCGATGTGGTCCAGCCAAAGATCTTGCATGATTACTTTGGCCACGATAATCATGGGCGCCAACCAACCTAGAGGATCAAATAATCGAGCGACTTCAGACAATATCGACCTTTTGGTAACGCAAGTCGCTTGATTTACTGTTGCTGTGAACGAAAAAACATCGTCCTTTGGAAGCCATTTAATACCAAGGGTAGATTTTACCTCGTTTTGATTCAATTCAACTTCAATTGCAGAAGATGAATTCAAACCTGCTAGCAGATCCAAGGAATTTGCTGCCCACTTATCCAGGACCATGCCAGCTGATCCCAGGAGATTGATCAGTTGCTCGCGGCGGCGTACGGCTTCATTAATAGTGTCCGCTCCGCCGAAGAGGTCGTCAACGTAAAGTGTATGACGAAGAATTGAAGCAACTTCCGGATAGTCCAGTGAACCGTCAGTTGCAATTTGCTTCATAACCCGAAGAGCCAGAAAGGGAGCAGACGAAGTACCGTACGTCACCGTGACGCATCTGTAATCCTGAATTGGCTTGCTAGTGTTGTCTCGCCAAAGTATTCGTTGCCAGTCAGCGTCATCCTGATGAACCTTTATCTGGCGAAACATCTTAATAACATCAGTAGTAAATGCGAATCTAAATCGACGCCAAAGAGATAAAACTATTGAGATGTCGGCTTGAAGCTTAGGTCCTGACAAAAGCATATCATTTAGTGATAGACCATTTTGCGATTTCTGCGATGCGTTGAAGACTACGCGTATTTTCGCAGGGTTTTCAGGTCTCACCACCGCATGATGAGGCAAATAAAATCCAGGATTGAGCACTTGATGAGAAGGAACGGGCTCCATGTGATTTAACTCCAGGTATTCAAGCATGAAGGCTTGATAACGCTTGGCGAGTTGCATATCACGCTGCAGTCGCTTCTCAGATCTACGCAAACATGCAGCCGCGACATCTCGTGAACCGGAAAACTTGTGTTGCTTTGCGAAAGGCAATCGGACTACAAAGCGTCCGTTTTGGTCGTGATAATGTGTGTCGACAAAGTGTTGTTCACAACGCTGTTCGTCAGGAGTCAAAAGTGCCTTGCGCGGAATTTCTTCGATCTCCCAGAACTGCGTGAGTTGCTGTGAAAGCGATGGCTCAGTCGTTAAATGAAATGCACGAACTGGATTTTGATTGTAAGTGTTGATGGGTGAAATGGCTCCGGTAAGCAGCCAGCCGAAGACAGACTGCTGAGCACACGGAGTACCCATTGGTCCTCTACGCATGCCTTCAAGCATAAGGATAGGGTATATGTCTGCACCAAGTATGCAATCTACCTTCGCGGGTTCCGAAAATTGAGGGTCTGCTAGAATTAAACCACGAAGATGGGGCCAATTCCCTGACACGACCCTGTCTTTGGGCAGACAACGAGTTAGTTCATTTAGCACAAGCGCGGAAAAACCCATAGCGAAGCTTTTGTCGGTACTTGATTGTAAAATACCGTGAGCTATGGTCTTGCAAGTTGATGTCTTTTCGGAACCGACGCCTATTACCGAGATTGAAGTCTTTTCCGAATCAAGCTTAAGCTGTTGCACTACCCGTTGCGATATAAAGCATCGTTCGGCACAAGGATCGATCAGGGCCCGGACAGTCAGCTTCTTACCTAACGCGTTTGATATCAATATCTTAGCCGTAGCAAGAAGCACTGAGGCTCCAACCGACGCACTGTGTGATGCGACATGACTGTGCGATTCGTCAGAGTTTGCAGAGGTACCGGTAGGCTGGGACCCGTTATCAGCGAACGAATTACCTATCCGATAGCCTGAGCCTTTGTTCTGTGAATTGTCTTCTGAGTGCAATTTCGTATGATGCGCGAGTTGACATTTGAAACAACGGTTAGATGACGGACATTTAGAGGCCTTATGTCCTTTTCTTAAACAATTGAGACAAAGCTTCGAACCCTTACAAAAATCCAAATGCTGAGACTGCGTCTTTGCATTAAAATGGCTACAACGATGTAACCAATGAGGACCTTTGCATAAGTCACACAAGGGACTCGATTTAGGTTCAGATTGATCCACCGTTTGCGCGTTATTCGCGGTAACTTTATTCGATTTGCGAGGTGTCGAGTTACTTGATTGCTTGCTTGAAGACTCACATTTGTCCATATAAGAATGCGCTTGTTCTAGCGTTTGAATACGCATCTCCAAAAAATTAATTAACGCGTTAAATGTTGAAAAACCGTCCACGTTCGACTGGGACGCTTCCCAAGCTTCGCGAGAGCCAGCATCGAGCTTACGGACAACACAGTGAACAATCCAATTGTCGTAATGTTCGACTGGGCAGTTTAAGTCGCGAAGAGCTCGAACAGATTCTTCGGTAGTATCGATTAACTCATTAAGGTCTTGCACGCTGCGAGCTTTGTTTGAAGATAACTGAAGCAGGCTTTCGAGTGTTGAAAAGAGTCGGATACGTGGGTTGTCATAACGGCGCACAAGTTTTTCCCAAGCAACATCAAAATTCGCGTCGATAACGTCAAGACCTTTGAGACGATGTGCGGCTTGACCATGTACTGCATTTAATAAATGCTGCAATTTTTCTACTCGGGAGATATTTGATTTGTCTTTTACAAGAGAACAAAATCGCTGCTTAAAGCTTTCCCATTCACCCTGCTTACCGGAGAACGTGGGCAATGCAATAGGAGGAAGTGCTACGTGAGGCGCAGAATTAGTGATATTCTGCACTATTGGAGTCAGTGCTGGCAAATCTTGACTCGGCGCGGGAGGTTGGAGTTCGGTAATCTTATCGCGTATCCGACCCATTGCGATTACAAATTCAGCTTCGCAAGTAGTATAAAAATCGTCTTTGAAGTAGGCAAGTTCCGCGTTACCATCTTCCTCAAGGATCAACTTATCGTGATTTGCAGTGTATTTGGCCCAGTAACTAGCTATCAACTCTAGTCGAGCTTTATAATAACTAACAGTCCGACTTTCTAATGTGGCCTTTTCAACGGTATTAGTATAAAAATTGCAAATGTAGCTTTGCAGCTTCAATTGTGCTTTGAACAATTCTTTCATGGTGTGTGGAGTAATCAATAACGAAGGCAACTAATGCAAAGTTACGCTACTTAATAGCAAACAAAAATAAGATAAAACACAAACAGCTTGAAATACAGCTGCTGTATGAGCAACGAAAAACAATAACAACGACGACTGCTCTTACCGTCCCTGTTGCCGCACCCTTCCCCGGTGCTCTACCTCATCCAAAGCGCCGATGAACTGGTAGGCCAACGAGAGTAGAGCTGAACGGGGCGATGAAAATCGGTGTGGAAGTGGAAGGTACTCAATTGCGCTGCGAACATCCGCACAAAGAAGAAACGCCGATAGCGCTCGTCGCTCTCCTCCTGCTAGTCGTCTTGTCCCTCTCTTAGAGACGATTTTCAAAATAAGTCGATGTTGTGAAGTGACGTCACTTGACCTTTGAGAAAATTTTAACGAGGAATTTGTTTCTCGGAAGCCGGGCAACCACGCTCTGCTACCATGAATATTGGTAGAACCACTCCAGGCTCCCATCTCCTCGCGCCTACATTAGAACGCGTTAACTACACTGATCCCGACAGCCTTCTCTCACAATATTCACTCTTAAGTGAACAATAATTGTTTATTTATTCAATACTTGAATAGTTATTAAAACCACGCTGGATTAACGAATATCCTAATTCCAAAGACAATTGCTCTACCGTTGATACATAGCGCTAAGTTATTCAAAATATTGTTTTATAAAAGGTTTATCTATATTCATACATTGTATGCCATTAAAAAATAATTTATATTTTGGTACTCAAGCACACACCAACTTCTGATTTTTTTTAACGTATTGCTAAAATAACTTTATTTATTAACATTATTCTTCGTCTTTGCTTCCAACAATGTTTTGATAACTACAAAAATATTTTTGATTTTTTATCTATACTAGAGGCCAGTAACAAATCAATAAAACAACATCGTTCAATATAGAAAAAATAAACGTATAAATGAGTAAAATTCATAATTGCTGACATTAGAAGTAGTTATAAGGAAAACATTGTGAGCTCACCAAAATAAGACAATATAAACAACCGGTGGATGTCAATATTCTGCAAAAAAATTTAGCCTTGAAGATGTAGTATGAAAAAATGGTCAATAAGGAATACTTCAGAGATAGCGTTGAAACTTTACAAATCGGCTGGCATTATGATCGGAGTATGTGGAAAAACACTTTTTTTCAACCAAACTATGTGCTTCAATTATTTTTTAGCAAATAGTAAAAATTGATCTATTGTTTTCTTGAAATTTCCTGTGTAGCTTTTTTGTGGCGATCGGATTGCAAAAATAGCCATAGAATATTTGTTTAATATTCAATAACTTATTTATCTGCGTAGGTTAGATCATCGTTAGCCTTTTTTCGTTAGGTTCTGGTGCAAAAAATTTCAAAAATGGGCGTTACGTATTTTTATTTTAAACTTTCCATAATTTTCACATTTTTCAATAAAAATGCTTCAAAATTTGCTTCAAATTCTATTAAAAAAATGAACAATGGAAACACATTTTTTAGCTAAACAAAACTGTCTTTTCACTTTTTTAGATCATAGTTTAAGAACAAAATATAAGTTTAATATATTGTAATTACACTAAGCTGACGTCTATTCTGAACGTTATACTTAATTCTGTCAAACAGTTATTGCATCAGTCTTATTTTAAATAATTTTTTATTATACTGAGCACCAGAAAAAAGTGATTCCTCACCAATTCATAGACAAAAACTTCTTATCAATTGATACAATTTTTAATATTGTTACGTTATTACCAAGCTAATGCTTGTAAACGACTATCATTTTTTTAAGTGACTTCAAAACTAAAAAAGTACAAAAAATCTAACATTTACGATCTCGTCTATTAATCAACTGCAGTAGTAAAAAAACCTTCTCACTTGTTTTTCATTTTTAATGATGAGATATTCCAGTCCTTATTCGTTTCGTAACATGAAGTTATGCATTACTCTAACAATTGATTGCAAAATTTTATACTGTTTAATATCAGTGTTAGTTGAAGACAAATCACATTCATGTTATTCATGTACGAGTATTATTTTAACAATATGAGAAAAATCGATTTGAAGTTTGTACTATTTTATTTGTTACATTAAGGATATTAGTTGCACAAAACTCTGCCATTCAATTTGCTAATAATTTAACTGTGCTGTACATGGTGTTACGTCAGCGCGACGATTTATTCGAGTCTAAGCTTGCCCTCAATAACTCGGAACTCGCACTGGGCGCGTAGGTGGGATGCGGGGTTAGAGGATAGTTAATTTAAACGATATGGGGCATTTGCAACGGGGGTACAACTGTTTAGAGGAAATCAAGATTCACCGAATCGAATCTGTTATTATGCAGTATCCCGATGCACTCACTCGCGGCGAGCCTAAGGTTTTTCAACGTTACCTGGAGTGGCGTACCGAAGGGTGTCTCGTTCGCGGTCTAGAGGGTTTCCAGTACCGTAACAAGTAAAGGTAGTTGCTCTAGAGATTACGCAAGGGGTAAGTTGTAGGTCAAAGCCGTGACCGGTCTAGGAGCCACCAATACCATCCCAAGAAGAGGCGATTGCTCTAGATTTTACGCAAGGACACTCGATTATTTATTTCCGTGGTTAAAACTTATCGATACTGTAATAGGTAAGACTACATCCGCGAGCAAGAAAAATAGAAGAAAGGACAAAGTTAACTGTTTTAATACTTGGAAACAACTTACTTTTATTTTAAGTATTAAACTCGTACACGCAGAGAACCAGCGCGAGACGTTAGATGCTGAAGTTTAAGCCGCACTCGTGGAGGACCGTATGATAGCAGAGACAGACTCTAACTACTCAGTCTACCGTTCGGGGTAAAAATTAAGTATATATTTCTGGGCCTTCAAGCCCTTTTTATAAAGAGTAGTGGATCGTCCACGCGCTGGCTCGGAAACGACGCAGGAAAACTTGCCTGCAAAAATCTTGGTAAAAAAGACAATAGCCATAGATCCAATTGGCTAGAGCTGCTCCAGTTTAGCCACTCAAAAATTGGCAGTTCCCACATCTGGCTTGCTCTCCTACATGCGTCAAGAGGGGGAAGGTGATTCACTTACTTGTGCCCTTCCTTTCTCTTTTACATCTAAATTTTACAGATTTTTCGTGTAACTTAATAGTAACATCAAGATGAGATTTTACTAATGCTAAGCACAGTTCGTTTATTTAATCAAATTTTTTGCAACAAGAGCGGTGAAAATCGCTTAATATTTTGTGTGAGTGTTGATTGAATAATCGCTTAGTGCGTTGTGGCATTAACAATAGATGTAGTAATAATTCTTAGATCCTAATAAATATAACAGTTGCTAGGTTTGCCGTATCCATTGGTCAAACAAATTGATAATCGTGAAAGATTAATTACCAACAACGGTGGCTGTGGTTCAAACACTTATATCTAAAATAACTGTAATCAGGTGTTTGTCGCGACCCATTGATTATTAACTTAACTAAGCTTGTTAGTCGTTTCAATTTATTATTAGTTACAAATGTATTCTGAAATTTTAGTAGCATGATCAATTCGTACATTTCCCTTTGCCTACTCGTTGGAGAGGACGTCGGCTCATGGTGCCCTGGGGATTTGAAAATTCCATTACCTATATTGGAGTGGCCGTGCAGACTCTCTCTCTCAACATATCTGAGTTAGGAAAACTAGGCTATTGCGGATAGTATGAAAATTCGACAGTGTAAAAGGGTACCTCGGCAAATCGTGTATCCGGAAAAATGAATGAAAAGTTAATAATGTTACTCTGCTGGATTTACCGTAGTTAACACCTCTACTCACATTGCTGTTGCCTATTGTAAGTCTCGTGAGTACGGTCTGGCCGTGTCTGTTTTATTACTTAAATTAACTATGTATAAATTCTATCTTAGTCTACTTGCTTGAATTCTGAATTATTCTTACCTACCGGCACAGCTATTCTCAGCTAGTTTTTGTATCTATTAGTTCTTTAAAGTTATTTTATTTTTCAGCTTTGAAAAGTATTTCGTTTCATTTTCGTTTCCGGTCAGCATAGGCCAGCGTGCGTGTACATAAGTCATGTTTGGTCATACCTCAGCTACACGCAATCCCCAGAGATGATTCACTTCTTTTCAGATGCACGTTAATCTCTGCGTTTAGTGCTTTTAAAATCAGCGTGAAAACTTTAAAGAAAACGAAGAGAAAAAAAATTAATGTGGATATACCGATGTTACAATGGAAAAAAATCATGTGACCAGCGCTCCCATATGTCACTAGCGTAGAACCTATGCTCTGCCTTGTGTGGCAAAAACTCAAGTCTTAGCTTTGCACGTAAGAGACCGCTTGCTTTTGCGCTATAGTGTTACTTCATGCTGTGAACGCATCAGATTCAATGTGGTGAGCGCTTGGGTCATACCCATACCGTAAACGCAAGAAGCTCCGTGCAAATTTTACACATCACCTCTTGCGTTTTGGAGTATCAAGTAAACATTGAAATTATTGTATGGCAAGAAGTTTTTGATCGTTAACAATTTCTTATTTTTTTGTAAAAGCTTATTACTTATAATTTTTTCTTTTTTCTTTCGGAAATTAAGTTTTAAGATGTATATAGAATAGATCCTAAAAATTTGACTTGTAACAAGTGAAAACACAAAAAAATAACTTATCACGACAATGTATTTTCGAATTCTTACATTAAAAAAAAAAAAAACATATTATTTATGTTACAAAATTTTTCACGTATATCATAACTTTGATCTTTATCTTGAAAATTTTAAAGTTTGGAAGTAAAAAATTAGTTTTACAAAATTGAAGAATAGGATAGTCTTTAATTTTTTACTCAAAATTTTATCATTACAAAAATTGTCATAAATTTAAATTTTTAAACGCAAATTTCATAACAATAAAAATTTTATAAATTTATATCATGTGCCAAGTACCATATTGCTACTACGTAATCATAATTTTCAATGTTGAAACACGTTAAGAAGCTTAGTTTTTAATTGCGTAAAATGCAAATTACTAAAAGCAAAACCAGCCAATCCAAAAATGGCTCCACTTCCACCTGCTGGACTAGCGTATACAATGAGGCCATTTTCGCAGCAAATCGCGCAATCGCTTCCACAGCAACTTAAGGAGGTTCGGTCGTTTTTCTGTGGGGTGGTACGTGGGTATGCGAGGGCTTCAATAAGACGACGTGTTGAAGTAAGTTGTAGTCACCATGTATGAAAACGTCCACTCACTGCATCATGGTTAATTTAATTGTGTTCAACTCGTCAGTGCTCAAAGGTTAAACCATTAAATGTTATGAAAAAATAACCGTACACACTTTAAAGCAGCTGGTTTCCGATAGTTCGTGTAAAAAACTTAAAATCATGTTGTTTGCACGATAAAAATTAACCTTAAAAAAGTAGAAGGAGACTCAGTTTTCGTCAACAAAAGTATGTTTTAAATTTTTGAAAAATAAACTTTTTTTTCACAGCATTATAGTTTGAAGTCTTGAGAAGGGTTGTGCCAAGTTTCAGATCATGGTTTCAAGTTAAACAAATTCTAGAAGCAATTTTGTAAAGACGTCTCGCTCCGTGTGAAAAGACCAGCTAACAGCAGACGATGCTTGGTTCTCTCTCATACACTTAGCATAGGACCTGCTCGTGACGTTGTATACGTTCGTACATATATTTTTTCCAAATGCCTGATAAGGTACATATTTTTTGATACAAAAGTCTTCCTGAGGAGTTAAGCTATCCATTTGAACTTTTTTCTCATTATGAATACATCTCTTGCTTCGAAATTTGTGCAACAAAGGCTGAATAATCGCTCTCACCCATAAAAGCAATGTTAGATCATTCGATTTCCGATTTTTTTTTCTCGAATATTCAGCTGGTAAAAATATTGAAAAATTCATGCGTACTTCGAGCATGTAAAGTACAACAATAATTTTTTTCAGTGAGTGAATACATCTCCTCAAACACGACCGAACCTCCTTAAATTTGCAAGATTTAGTTTCACTAGCAAGTGACCGTTTCGAATAAATCGACCTTGAATTTAACGGATTTTCTTATAAACTATTAACGTGAGCGTTAACACAATTATTTGTTCTCTTAATTAAAAAAAATGACAACCATATATCTTTATATCACAAATTGCAAAATCTTATAACTATTTAGTACTTGAACGATTTAAAAAGTACGCAGTATTCAGAAGAAAAATATGTATGTGCAATAAAAATAATATTGTGCTCTGTGCAAATAATAATGACACTATATATGTAATAGTAAAATTTTGTTGTTCGTTTCGTATATTTATACTAGTATCGTGATTTATTAAAGCCACATCAAACAAAAAAAGTATTCCAAAATAACTAAAAATAACAAATCTTCACCACTAAGACACGGAGAAACAGACGATCGCAGGAGCTGCAGATGTAGTTGATCAATGGAGGGTCCACGCTGGAAACGCGACAAATAAAAAGCAAACTGAAGTCATCGTAAGTTAATATCCCTTAAGTATCCTTTTGACTGATTCGGAGCCATCCTCTGGCTAATCAGTAACACAACCAGTGATTTTACGTTCCAGATGCAGAATTTTGCGGTTCATGAAGCTAAAAGTAGGCGCTTTTCCCAGCTGCGGGACAGTTACAATACCTTACAAAAATTAAATGGTAGTTTAGGAAACTCAAAACTTCGAGTTAATTAAAATATAATAGCAACAGGGATGTAATGTAAGCCAATCCTTAAATATTGCTCGTTTTGCAATAATTAATTTGTTAGTAGGTAATAATAAGCTATTATCAGTAAAGTTACGAGTTAGAGTTCTCCAAACAATATTTCAAGACTAACCAAGATATGTTCCTTAAAAACAATATACTCAGATAATATTCGATAAACTTTTGGACAAGTACATTATAGTCTTTTGGAATAAATAACTTATTTAATAGCAACAATTAAGTGATTTCTTTATTTTTCCGAATTTTCTCGCTGAAAAGGACTTGAAACAAAATTCCAAGGGTAAAAAAATGTAAACTTCGTCAACAACATGTACAGAAAGTTGATAAATTTTTTTTAAGGGTACCCTTTGCCGTTTTGCCATAAGTAATTAATCAGTTGGCGTTAATCGAGTACTTTCATCAATTTTTCAAGTTTTATTATTTTTGAGATGTCTAAAAAATATTTCACGATTTGGGAAAGTATGTTCATTAAAACCAATATATAAAACAGATATTAAAATAATTTTCAAAATGGTACACTTAGCCCTAACGAAATAAATAATAAGTTAATTGCCAAAATTAAAGGAATTTCTTAATTTTTCTGAATTTTCTCGCTATCGAGGATATACAACAATATTTAAGGTATAAACAAAGTATTTACTATATAAAAACAAGTACAGAAAATATATAATTTTTTTAAGAGTACTTTCTGCCACTTTTCCGTGAATGTATGTAATTTCGTTAATCAAGTATTTTTATTACTTTTTTTAAGTTTTACGATTTTTGTGGCCTGCAAACAATATTTCACGACTGAAAAAAGTATGTACATCTAAAACAATATGTATAAAAAATAGTCGAATAATTTTTGAAATGGTTGACTTAGTCCTCAAGAAATAAATGATAAGTAAATTAGCAGAAATAAAGAATTTCTGCAGTTTTTTCGAAGTTTCTCGCTATTAAGGACCCGAATCAATTATTCAGAACTAAACAAAGTATGGATTTTATACCGATATGTACATACGACAATTGAATTATTTCTAAAAGAGCACGAATGGCTGTTTTGCAGTAAATAATGAGTTAGTTAACGAAAAGTAAGTATTTAAAAAACATTTTCCTAAGCTCTATCACTTTTGAGTTCTCCATATAGTATTTAAAGACGTAACAAAGTATGTATTATAACAACATGTATAATAGGTGATATTAAAAAATGTGGCTCTTACTTAATGAATAATCAGTTGATTAGCAAAAATAAAGGGATTTTTCCATTTCAAAAAATTTTTTTTATATAGTAGAAACAGAGTAAAAGCAGTACGAATTGTCTAAATAACACCTACAAACGATGATTAAAAAATTTAAAGAAGGGGATGAATGGCTGCTTTGAAATAAGAAATTAGTTAGCAAAAAGTGAATATTTCCATTAATTTTTTCACGTTTTATTACTCGTGAATTCTTTAACCAATATTTCAGAACCAAACTTAGTACGTTCTTTACAAACAACATATATAGAATAAAAATAGTGATAATAAGCATTTTAACTGCGCTTCGCTAAAAGTTGTAACTGAGAAAGCGTGTATAGCATATTGTTGAATGAAGCCTGGTATCATTTTGTACTCTTGTACTCTTGAAAACTCGTTGTAACCGATGATCAATTTTCTTATATAATTGTTAAAATACTTGTCTAAATCGTTCTTCTTACGCTCATTTCTGATAATTTTTTGTAAAATATTTAATAAAGGAACATCGTTCACATTTACTATTTTTAAACTAACTTGGTTAGTGTTAATAATAAGCTTCTTTCTAGTTAATAGTAAATTTTACTTTTATATTTCTTGTTCAAACTTTTCCCTCATCTTATGCTTTATGAAGCATGAATGAATTTCATTACTCGAATGATCGCAAACAAGTTTGTTACTCTGAATTGCAAGTGTGTGAGCTGTATGATGAGTCACAAATTTATCTTTGCAGGAAAACAAAAATTGACGGCACGTAGAATGCTTACACAAATCTTTTACTTCGAACCTTCTTTCTGCTCTATTTGATTTGCCTCAACACTTGTGATCTTTTATGATCAAATCCATTCTGGAAAATATTTTGGAAACTCAGTATTAAATTCCTCTGTCTAGCCTGGTTGCAATCTGTTATTGTAATCTACCCAAAATATATTCCAAATTTCAGCCTGCAGTTTTATTATTTGAGGTAACTTATGCTCTAGACGGTGTATTTCATGAACATTTTCTATTTTTGACGAATTTCTTTTTCGAAATTTTCACTTGAACTACTATTTCTTATACAATTATTATTTATGTTAAATGTATTTAAATATTCGAAACTGTTACTACAAATAACATTACATCTTAAAGTACTCATCGATTTACAAGATTTATCAAATTCTGTCTTCTGTACGATTTTCATCGAATCTAATTTTACTTAAAATATTATCCAATCTAATATTACCATCATCTTTTATACTATTCTTATTACCTTCACGGTTTTCACGTATTTTTTTTGTTAAAATCACAGGGGAAAGTTCTTTTTTTAAATCATTACCATAATACGTTTGTATATCATCTGTTGTAAAAAAACTTTGTTGATGACTTTATTAAACATGCAGTGGAAATAAGTTAACGAGTGTATTATTTTTTTTATATAAATAACTAAGTATTACTTTTTTTGTGTGTTTAATGGTTGTATAAACATTTTTTTTTTCTTACAATGAAATATGCACAGGTTAGTGTAAAAATTTAGTAATTTTCGTCAAATTAGAATTATCATCGCCTTCATTGTGCCTAAGCCTGAGTAATTTGCAAAGCAGAACTTAAGGGTCTCTTAGGTAGCCCTAATTGGATGACAGATATATGTCTAATCCTGCTTTCTATACTCAGGATATAGTGAATTTGCAAAGTTGAAGACAAAGCACTACGGAGTAAAACTTCCATTCATTAATATAAAATATACTACGAAGTAAAACAAAATTGTAAAAGGCCTAAGACGTTTCATATTATTAAAAACAAAAAGTGGATAATATTGAAAGACTTATTTTTCAAAAGAGAGTACCATTAGTATTAGAGAAAGTTTTACATAGATGAAACTCTCATTAAGACTATTATTTTTTTATTTGTAAAGCCGTTTGACTTTTTTTTCAATATAATTTTATCAATATTACCCACTTCAACTGAAATACTCAGTTGCCGCCAATATTGCCTTAAGATAACGTAAAGAAAATCGATCGTTACGTTGTCTTGAAAGTATTACCATAGAGGTTGCCAAGCATCTGTTCTTTCTTACGGGAAACGTACCTACTTACTTTTTTAAACTTTTTTTTAATTTAAATTTTCACACTTCAATTCTTTTCCATTAAGATGAAAAATTCTACGTTACATAACCATTAATTTTAAGTTGGCACAATCTTAATCTGTACCTTAAAAACTTACAAAATCATCAGTGATAAAGTATGACGGTTTTTGTATTCATAAAAAGATAGTATTTTGGTCATAGAGATTTTAAAGATTAAAGTTTTCTAAATACTTATTACGAGTCTGAGCACTCGGCTGTCTTGGCTGGTTTCTCAATTTTAACCTTTGTACAAGCGTATATTATGATCAATTTTTACATACATTTACACAATATTTTTGCAATCCGAACTAGTACCTTAAAAGTAAATCGCTTCGTAAATTTACATTGATGTTTCATTGGAATTAAGCAGACAACAAAAAAATACAGCTATGGTTCGTTAGAGGAAAATAGCATATAGTGAATGGAAACTGTTTAAAAACTTGAAGTAAAAATATCGTCGCATATTAGTAAGTCCTTTCAACAGTTCAATATGTATGTAAATGTATCAGAATTAAATCATTGTTTTTCGATAAGTACGTATAGTGACGATAATATGAGTTAAAAGTATAATTTGAGCTAAAAGTATAATGAAAATTTATATAAAAATGGATTAAATTAGTCATAGTGATTATCATACATCTCATATTTCACTAAAATTGCCCTACAAACTTTGTTTCTTACTAATCTTTTAATGTTTTTATGGGATTTAGAACCAAATATTAAATATTCAAAAGCAACTTAGTACTGTATTAATGAACGTGCAACCATATTTTCTTCCATGTGAATTTCAGTTTTTACTTATGATTTAGCAGTTACAAAACAATAAAATCTTACCATACAATTGAAGTGGATTTTCAGAAAATAATATAGTCTTGATAGCTTCAAAATTTTGTTTAAAATATACTCAACACTGTAAGAAGTATTTTTTTTTTTGTATTCTTTTTAGTAATATTTATTTGAAAAATCGATGAAACAATACGAGTCAAAATATTTCCATATGTTTTTAGTGCACTACTAGTGGTATAATTTGATTGAGCTATAACTGTTATCATTTGTAATATGCATTTTTACTCTGTCATTTATAAAACTATATGAAACAAAATAAAAATTGAAGTAGTGCATTAATTTTCAATTTGATGTTAAATGTTAATTGTTTATGATAATACCACAATAGCTTTGACGAATCACGCTTGTTCAAAATCATCTGCATATTTTTGCTTTGTATACAAAAAAAGTAAATCAAATTTATGAGAAACACTTTACTTAAGATTGTAAGATTGTTGTGCAGTGGTTTAGAAGTTTAGTAAGTATAATAAGAATAAAATTTGGGGTTAATTTATATCGAGTTACAGTACATTAATTTCCTTTAGTATTTTAAAATTGGTTAACAAAATGAAACGTTAAATAAAGTTTATAAATAATAGCAACTTTAACATAGCTCTTAAAAAAAACACCTGTTTCTACGTGAAAAATATACTTATAAATTTATTAATTTCAATATTCATGGATAAATTAATTTTACTTTATGTACGGAAGCTTATGCAATTTTTGAGATATTGAGCTTTTAAAAGATATAGTTGAATAAATTGAAATTAAAAAAAAAATTTCGCCATTTCAATACCTCTTGCAAGTGTCTTTATAAAAAGTGTTGGTGACATGATTTGCTTACTGAAGTATGTTTTAAACACATAATTTTTTTTTAAAGTTACTGTTACCAAGAACATGGTAGGAAATTAATACGTACACTTCGGTAGCAAAATGTCTTTGATTAATGTGAAAAAAATTCAAAAATATATGTGAAACAGTTTTTATGATCTGTTTGCGGTGAAAAAAACTAAAAGCTCACAGTAACTGGTACAAAAGTAAAAAAAAAATACTTTAACGATTAAAATTAGCTCATGCCATTGCGTAACAAAAATTCGCAATAACCTATAACCCAAAAAATGTATGTTTTTTATTATCTAGTTGGATTCTGTTGTGCCCCACCTATGACAAAAAATTCATCCAAGCCTACAGACAGTTGAAATAAAACTGTTCATTAATTTTGATAAAAAAAAAAATTTTTAGAGATTCTTGTTTCAATAATATGGCTTAGACTATTACATAAAGAAGTTAAGGAAAATTGAAATAAACAAAAGAATACCTACCCAATGCCAATTTTAAACTAATAAAGTAGTTATTTCTGATTCATTTAATGGATTTTACTCGTTTGATGGCACTTATTTTTTAACACAGCAGCTGATACAAAATTTAAACTCAAAATCTGTTTTAAAAAGACATTAACTTAGATTCGGTTTAAATAAATCATTAATTCAGATAAAAGGCATACTTGAGATCAATTGTTGGCATTTCACATGAGCTGCAGTATTATATAGACGTAGTATTTGATAAGATTGAAGAAATTGTAAAGAAATATACTTTTAACTATCGCATGGGTCAACAAAGGACAGAGTCTTTTAAGCAAGCAGTCTTTTTACTTCTTCACATTACCAATAATAACGCAATGAAATACAATTTATCAGTAGCTGTAAACCAGTAATTAGCTTCAGACTTACTATACTCAACAAAACAGTTGACTAAGTAAGTAGTTGATTCTTACGTAAGCCGAAAACGTTAAGAAAGTCTCACATCGTCCGAGTATTATCTAAACAACACCAATAAACGGAAATTCTGAAGCTTCTTGACTTTTGTCATAGCATAAAAAAATTGAAACATCCACTTCTCTTGAATAATACGGGTTTTAAGTTATACAGACATACACAAATACTTTGAACAGAAATTTTAGAGCACAATGCAAATCGTTAAGAAACATCTCATTAATTATCTACTAACATTAATTAGCTTACATTTTTGACACGTTTAAAAGTCTCCTCTTTCACTACTTTAACTATTATTATTATTTTCACACATCTGTCCACAAAATGTTAGATTATATTTTTGTGAATCAGTCTGTTAGAAAAACAATGAGGCTGCATAATAATAAAGATAATTTTGTTGATTATAATAATAATGATAATAGTGATAATGATCATTGTTATAATAATAATGAGAATAATAATAATATCAATAATAATAATAAAAATAATAATAATACTAGCAATAATGATGACAATGATAACGATGATAATCATGATGATAACTGTGATAATGATGATATTGATGATTTTTAGAATTTTTTTTACATTTATAAATACAGTAACTACTATTTTTATGGAATGCAAGATAGAAATTAAAATATGTTCTACTTTCTTATTACAATTTATAATTAATGTATCGTTCGATATAAATATTTTATGTTCTTTTTTACTTATTTTTTATTTTTCCTGGACATTTATTGCATTAAAAATATTTATGTCGTATTTTCCTGTGAATTTTCAATAAATATTTATCAACATAAATCATAAAATAGTTGAACTTCAAGAAGCGTAAAATCTTTAAATAAATTTATGTTAGTTATTGACGTTTTTTTTTGAGTAAACAATATGGTTCAATAAATAAATTATATTTTACTGCATATTTTTTGTGTTTTGTAAAAATACCTTATAACTAGATATTAATGAACTTTTTGTGTATCTTCAATACATTTACATATTTTTTTATTTTGGTTCAGTTGACGTTTTAACTGATTCACCATATAAATGTTGTGATTAAGCTGGTGTCAACATGAGTCACATTCTACAAATAAAGATTCGTAGTATTTAATACTAAAATAAGAAAATATCTTATAGCTTTTTCGATTACTTCAACAAAGCTTAGCTCCAATCTTAGACATTAGCTTGAACTAAATGTTGGTTACTGAAGTACTAAAAAAAATTTCCTTTTCCCAAAAAAAAATCAGAAAACTTATTTTTGAAATGACTTCCACAATTAATTACATAACATAGGTAAATGTATGTATACATCTACCTATGTTATGGAATAAATTGGGGTTATTGGGGTTGTTGGGTTATTTTTCGCAAAAACTGTTGATTCATTCATTTTAGGTTAACAAACAAAGGGATTTTTTAAATGAGATAAAAAATAAACTGAGAGAAAACGAGTGTATCGTAATTTGCGGCTTCTCAGAAAATTATGCTTTCATAATTCAGAATTGCGTTGAGGGTATACATTGGAACAACGATCAGCCAACCGTACACCCACTTTTAATTTACTGAATTAAAAATTCCAAGTTTTGTTTGCATTTTTGAACGCCTACATCACAACACTATTGCCGTGCATCTATATCAAAAGCATTTGATTTAATTTATTAAAATAATTTTACCATATGTTAATAAAATAATATACACGTCTGACGGTGCGAGTGGACAGTATAAAAATAAAAAAAACTTCAATAATCTCACTTATCACTTTAAAGACTTAAAAATAGCAGCAGAGTGGCATTTTTTACCTACTTCACATGGAAAAGGGCCATACGACGGAATAGGCGGGACTGTAAAATGACTAGCTGCCAGAGCAAGTTTTCAGAAAATTAACAATCCTATTCGAACGCCGCGAGAACTTTTCGATTGGGCCACAGAATCACTGCCAAATATTACTTGTCGTTATTCTACAAGTGATGATTACGAAGAAGAAAAAAAATTAGTGTCAGAGAGATTTTTGAGAGCAACAACGATTAAGGGAATCATAGCATGGTTTCACTATCTCGTCAAGAATTAGAAGCGAGGCTGTTTTCTATGCACGAAAAAACAAATATTGTGAAAATTTTCAAGTGACACCATTTTGTTATGAAACTGTAAAAAAAGTTTTACTTGTATATGAAAATTTTGTTACATTTATAAATAAACATTAGGCAATAATAACGTTTATTTGGTTTTTTATTACGCATTTTTATTAATTCAAAAAAATGTAATTCCTTCAGTTATTATTGCTTACCTCCTTTTTACAAGTAAAAAATTACTCTCAATAAATAGTAAAATGGTGATTTCTCGCTTTTTTGTATTACATTACAAAATTTTGAGGTTATACTGACAAATGGTAAACACGGAAGTTGTAGATCTTTTAGTTATCTACAACTTTTACATTTATTTAACTTTATAATGCGAGGTACAGATTTTATTTTATACTCAAAAAACAGCTTTTTTTACCATTACGCGCTACATACATTAATATTTTAACAAAAACAATTGAAAAGTCTCCATACTTTAAAAATACGATTTTTACGTGAAATTTGATGCAAAATACGATGGTAATTATAAAAACTCTATTTATTTTGGGAGCAAACTATACATTGTTTAAAATAAGTCTCCAACCACTATTAAAAATTTTGCTATAACTTATAAAATCGAAAGTAGGCGATGAAAAAAAAATTCCTTGGGCAAGTATCTCTTATTTTTCAATGTAGAAACTGGAAAAAATTCTTAGCCAAATCAGAGAGGTGAAGGTCAAAATCCGTTCGATTTGTAAAAGAATTACCCATATGGGCTGCGTGCCGTAATGAAATCCAAAACTTTAAAAACGTTAAATTGTGTCAAATGTTGTCGACTTTACTTGACATATTGCCTCCTTCTGATATATTGATCCTTTCATTGAGATAATTGATCATTTAGAGTCGAATTTTCCATTCCGACCCATGTACGCAACTCAGTTTCACTAATGAAAGCTTTCACCGGTAAAAAAATAAGGCTTATCTGCCACTTGGGCGTATAAGCATAATATACTCTAGATATTTGGAATGAGATTTGTACCTTAGTCACACAAAAAATCGACAAAGACGAGTGAGTTTTTACTGCATACATTTTGTCCGCATATTTGCACCATAATCGCCGTTTTAACAAAAATTAATTCAAACAAGTAACCTTATGGATTAAAATTGCTAAATAATGGTCACTTTTCAAAGTATAGGACTAAAATGAACAAATCCTTATGACAGTAGTGCCAGAACTTGTTACCTCTCGAATAGCCAAGCTCTTCTTTTTGCGTATTTTACGCGTACAAACATTTTATTCCGTTCCGACCCCCATGGACCAACTACTTAGTGTGCGTGTTCTTATTTCATTTGAGGCTAGTAAATAAAGTGTGGGTGGACACGTCATTGTAATACGTCTATGAGTCGTACAATCACTACAAACTTTGAAAATTCCATTCCGAGCTTTTCCGTATTTACTATTTCGTAGCTGTTGGGCTACTACACGAGACACGTGTCTTGGAGTTTCGTCCAGTTGGCCTTTTTTCACTACATGAATGCAAAAATGGTGGTGCTGCTTCCAACGTTGGTAGCCAAGTGGTGCCCTTTATTAGGTAGCTTCATCTAGGCTCAAATGAAAGCAAAAATATAGCCCTAATGATCAAAACAATAATCTTTGAATTTTTTGCCCTCAATGAAAAGTTATAGCGATTTTATGAAAAATAGTGAATTTTAGCTAAAATCACATTATCAGCGATATTTACGCTCTAATTGAAATAGCTTTAACTGTTAAGTGGATATTTTATATCCAATACATTTTTTTTAATTAACTAGTCTTGATCCCAGCTTTCATTTGAGCCCAGTAAGAATACTCGAACTGTTGAAGGAGCTTAGTTACACATGTAAGAAGAGATACAATTTTTTGAAAATCGATGGAAACTAACTTTTATAAAATTTTGTATAACTTTTGACTAGCAAATTTTGTAGTTGCACCGCTTTAGATATTTATTACTGATGTTGTGTACAGTAGAAATACAATGACCGAAAATTTTTTTTAACCAACTTCTTTTTAAACAATTTTTTAAGTCGATCTGAGCAAGTAACGGCAGAATTTACCTGTATACTTATAATTTTTTTTCTAAGAGCTTGATTGTTTTAATCAATTCAATAGTATGATTTAAAAATTTTTTTTCATTCTCAGTAAATTAAAAATCTATCTTCATAGACGGTATTGATGAAATAAGAAGAAATTACTTAAATAAGGTAGAGGTGGAGGGAAAGAGGAAGCTGGGGAGAGTGGAGTGGAGCGGGGTCGCTTACTCAAATATTATTAGATCAAAAATCACATGAAAATAAGCAAATAACTTTGTGAATTGTGTGGGAGCTAAGGATGAGTGGATGAAGTGGGAGGAGCTAAGACTCACTTTTGTTCATACAAGTATATAATATAGGAAGATATACATAAGAGCGTCCAGTCGGAAGCGGACAAGCGTTGGCGCTATTAGCACTTTTAAGCTGTCTTTAAAACGCTTAAAAACGGTTAAAAAATATATTTAAAAACACGTAATCGATAGATTTTTTTCTTGTCTTTGGGATAAAATTTTTATTTTTTTCAAATGTTTTAATTTTTAGGTTATAATCGCAATTCAACGTTTGAATAAATTTTTTCATACGAAGGGCATGTCTAATCTGAAATTTAGTACTGCCAATTGAAAGAGGAGGTTAAAATCTATCGATGATAACTTTGAGTAAGTTAAGGAAATGAAAAATGGGCTTCCGTAAAAATCCGAGAAAAGTTTGGGTGAAATTGACGCACGAAGCATGGCGACGCTGTGACAAGCAGATCATTGTCGTTCATTTTGTATAAAAACAATGTGAAATACATTAATATTGAGTAAGTATATTTTTTGATTGATCAATAGTCATAAAACCAATTAGTTAAATTATTTTAGACAAGAGTTCGTTCAACAAAAAAATTGTGTCAAAAACAATCTGGCCTGATCCGTTTGATGTATCGTAAAACTTGCGTTTCAATTGGTTAGTTCCTTAGAGCATAAGGTTAGTTTAAAGAACCAGACCAATCACAGCACTGTATTGAACGATTTTGGGCTGTTTCGAAGTGTCGCGATCAGACTCCTGCAGTATATTGTGTTCAGTAAAAAATAATGTAACATTTAAAAAAAAATTTCCCAACCGTGAATAAATGTTGCATTTTACTGCTGGAGCGGCCTAACAGTTTAAAAACCATTACAACTTTAAATATATTCAAAAGTATTTTGATGATTTTGAGGTTGCCATAGAGTGGAACATGCTTATAAAATGGCTGATGGAAAAAGTCCTGCGGTGGCATAGGTGCAAGTATAAAAAGTAACGCTAGACGTGCGAGTTTAAGGAGGATCATAGGCTATCTAATTTTGACTCCTACAGCGCTTTATTGCTGGATGCAAATTTTTTTTGAAGAACATCAACTGCTTTTTTTATTCTAAAGAAGAGTACCGTTCTAATTAGGGAAAATTTAGCAAAAGATTTGAATCTACGATTGTAGTAACTGGTACCTTAGCCTTCTATAATTTAACTATAGTAAATGACAATGGCTCTAGTCGTCAAGCGTTTCGTTAGTTTTCTGCTTCCGATGAAGTTTACATACATCTGCCAATAAAGCAAGTGGAAAAAATTAATCTTAGTTTGAAACCAAAGAGCGAAACCAGAATGAAGTAGAAAAAAAGAGCGAAAGTTAATCTGAAAAGAAAAGGTAAATCTAGTGCGAAAAAAGATAAAACAAGTAAAAATTTTAATAAAATGCAATTGATTAGCGCCACAACTTCAATTTTTCTGTCCGCACAAAATCTTATCTCAAAAGGTTTCACCTAATTTTTTTCATGAATACTGATTCAGAAAAAAAATACTAATTCACTATTAATGTATTTTAGATTGTTTTTATTCAAAATAAATGACAATAATCTGCGTGTCACAACGTTGCCATGCTTCGTGCGTATATTTTAACCAAACTATTATCGGATCTTTCAGAATGCCCAATTTTCATTTCCTCAACTTACTTGCAGTGATTATCGATAGATTTTGACAGGCTCTTTCGATTGTCAGTGCCAATTGGACCTGCCCTTTAAGTCAAAAATTAATTCTTGCATTCAACTTTTTAATTGTGATGACAACCTAAAAATTAAAACGCTTAAAAAAATAACAATTTCATTGCAAAAAAAAGAAAAATCTATTGGTTACGTAATTTCAAATATTTTTTTTAGCATTTTTTAAACGTCTTTAAGTGAGCTAAAACATTTTTGACGAAAAATTTCGATAACGTCCTCGCTGGTCCGCTTTATATATATTTTGGCTGGACGCTTTGTATGTGTATATATACACACACACACATTGACATACATATATGAGATAGGGATGAGAATTATGATGGAAAGCATATCAAGTTAATAACCCCCTCTAGCTGAACTTAATCTAAAGTAACGCTATAGGCGATGTGTTAAATTTGCACCGAGCTTTTTGTATTAACTGCATGGGTTTGACCCGAGTGTTCACCACTACATTGAATCCCATGCGTTCATAGCTGGGAGTAACACCATACCGTGTGAGCAAGCGGACCCTTTTGTGCAAAGCTATGACTTGAGCTTTCGATGCAAAAGTGTATAGGCTCAGCTCTAGTGACGTGTGTGAGTGTCGGTAGCATGTTTTTTACACAATAGTTAAGGTATTTACACACTTAAGCATGGATAGACCACTAGTGTCGTTACGACCTCATTTATAAATTTGTTATGACTAAGAAGTTTGCGGAATATATAGTATCGCGTCAACATTGCATAGCAATTGAAATGGCGGGATTCATCTTTAAAAACATAAAGTGATTTAACAGGAACAGCTATAGCAATAGCATTGGCGAGCTCATCTATGCAAAAATATTAGTACCTGAATGGAAACAAGTGTAGTAATCCTATTAATATGCTGGATCATGCAAAATTATAATGTTATTAAAGGGGTGATAATGCAAAAACGAAAAATTTAGAATCTAATTCAAAAATATTTATAAAATAACAATTGTATTGAGAAAGACATATCAAAATCTGCACTAGTATTATTTTTTTGTACCATACTTGAAAGTTTTCAGCTGTATATAAAGTGACTTTATATTCGGGGTTCCCAAATACTCAGTTGTGAAATTAAGTCAACATGTTTGTAAGACTTTACATCAACTGTTTTGTCTATACAGTTTGTATTAATTTATAGATAAGATTTACATATAAATTAATAAACACTCTTTCTAGGTAGGGTATAGACTATAAGATTCTTGTTAAGATTATTAATACTCACAAGATGTATATATGCCATCACTATCTCCAGCCATGTAATGAACGCATTACGTCGTAATGGATTAAGAAAAGTAGGTGAGAATTCGTCGAAGGTCTGCTATGAATGAGTTTGCAAAAAATACATAGTACATTAAACATCGGTTAAAGGCTCACTATGGTTAAAATTCACGTGGATCACTATTATGTTAATTTTCTAAGAAAATTCTCGTAATGAATTTAAATATAAATTTGTACCGCAGTTCTAAAACATTGTTTTATACAATGACAGTGTTAAGTAATCAATGGTATTTGTAACGTAAGCTAAGACAAAAAGCTTTCATATTGTATTCATTTAGTTAACTAAATAACTTCAACAAGCTCTAAAACTTTTTAGAAAAATTTATGACCTGTAAAGTAGGTAGCATATGAATGAGAAGTACGCAACATTACTATTACTATTAGCTACTATTAGCTGGCTGGAACATTGATGTGTCGATATTATTAATGTTTAGCTTAAAATACGTCAAATGCTCTATAAGCGTCGATTCAAAGCTTTGTAGAAGGTTTTTTTCTTCTTTTTGTCATTGATAATTTAATGAAGCGGATAAGTAATAAATAGGCTTTAAGGTCTCGCCAATCTGTTTTTTAAAGTTTTCTCTACCTGACTAAAATAAATAATTGATGCTTACGTCCAACAGCTTTTCTTGCTATTTCAACTAGCCAAATAACGTGTTTTTCCTAACGAAAAGCGTCCATGTTGACTGCTTGATAGTTAACAATAGACTAATGAGCATGAGTAATATTTTTAGCAAAAGAGCAAAAGAGTGAAAATATATTCTGTACTTACTACTATCCACATCTCTTTCCTTGGTTCCCAACGGTTTGCAAATAATTTTTTTAATCCATTATACATTATATTGGTATCAACATTGTTACATCCCGAATGGATACAGACGAACCATATTATAAGTAAGAACGCAATTCATCCGTAAAATTCATACAAGACGTATTGTGTATATGCTGACCTCGTTGTTAGAGTTCGTGTATGTATTGAAATTGTACGTAACATGTATGAATGCATAAATCGTATTACATGTATGAATGAATAGTTAACTTGCGCATTAATTGTCCATTTCTAATGATGTATACCAATTTAAAAATTGTAATTTACACATTATTTCATTATACTCAAAATTGATTGTAAAATCTCTTAAAGGATTAATTCAATCGCACTTGTCAGAAAAATGCGATTGGTACTGTTATTGGTATTGTTACTTCCTAATATATGAAATCATAACACATAACATCATCGTGCAAGCCTATTGTTTTGCTGTCAACGCAGTCTGCAAGAACATCGCTCATTGGTTGACCTAATTCAACCAAAGGCTTCTTTTACTCGCTCTGATGCTATCAAAACTCACCATCAAGAGGAAAAATTGCTCTTTTCACGTCCATCACCTATCCTCTAAAGTTTTAGTCTACTCTTGACTCCAGTGACTCATGAGTACCTTATATACGTAAAGCATAACGTGTTGGCTGAGGCAACTCGGGTGCAGTTTGAGAGCATTAATAGTATTGGATTACGCTTAGAAGTGAGGTACAACGAAGTAGGCCTGCCAAAAGTAGTTCCGGCGATAGCAGAATACGCAGAAACCACAACATCTTATCGGCCACGAACTCATTCGTGTAGTTAAAGGAACCACTGAAAATTACTGCACGAAGCATTAGGGAACTTCGAAGCAGCAGTAACAGCAATCAGTAATAGTTGTAAGTTATTTATCAGTAATATAATTAATATCAAAATCTTGTTAAAGTTATCTGAATGGATTGTATCTAAAAAAATAAGTATTTTGAATTATTCTAATAAAAAAATTAAAAATAAAACATTCATTAAAATCATCCATATTATTGAAACAAATATTTTTACTCAACTAAAAAGAACAAATAAAGCTCACAAGTTCAATCCTAAGAGACCCACGAATGACACTAAAATAAAACGATTAAGACCATACTCTAAAAAAGTCCGGTCATAACAACATGATTATTATGTATGTGCTTAAAATTTATACTATGTAATCGAAGTATCACTAAGAGATTTAAATTATCTTTGACTAAATGCTTTGGAACTTGAGTATGATTGATAAAGACAGAAGCATTCAATATTTCTGTGGTCTCCCATGCAGCAAAAGGCTTTCACAATACCTTGTTTTTCGCAGGCAATGTCGTCAAATATCGTTATGGAGTTGGGTAGTGCCTTATCCGAAGATATGACTTATTCATGATCACTAAATGGAAAATACGTTACACCATCTGTAGGCTTCAACAGTTGTTCTAGAAATTTATATTTTGGCTGATTCAGCTACTTTTAGTAAAGATAAACACCTTCAAGTCTCAATCCGTTGTGGTTAGTAATACAAGCAAGCAAGCTGTTTTTTTACCACAGTTTGATGAACCTTAAAGAACAGCTCTTATGGTATCAGGTAGCAAATCATCATGGCGTTTTATTTTCTCATCTTGCTTAACGATTTCATCCATATTCACGACCGTCAGTCTTATATTCTATTCTAATAAGCCCATGATTGCTGTATGCTGACTCAACTACAACTACATCATAATACTATAAATAGTTTGCCTTAATACTTTTAAGCTCATTCGTCTTCGTATTTTCCAATCTTGCTGATCAATCAGTTGCAATTAACCAAAGTTTGATATTGTATTCTCCGGAGCTCGTATTGACTGTATGCTAGCTCAGTTGAAATATGAAACCATAAATAGTGATCTACTTATATTTTCAAGCTCATTTATTATTAAGCATTTGAAAAGTTATTATCATTCACAATCGCAAAGGCTGTAGAGTTATAAACGCATTTATCAACAAACTGCCTGTAAAATTGCACGTATCAAGATATCAGTATTACGGACCGGGCACTAAATTAACCGAGCGATTAGATCGTGGAGATCCAGGTATCAACCCATTAGATCAGGCTTGTAAATAAAACGACATAGCCTATTCTTAGAATCGAGAAAACATTGCCGCGAGAAACACTGCTGACAAGATGACAAGATTTTCGCTGAACAAGTGTAGCAAAGATTTAAAGCCAAAGACGCTAGTTTAGGAGAAAAAGCTGCTGATTTTACCATCACTAACGCCATGAAATTGAAATTCAAACTCGGCCTGAGATCGTTTTATAGTACGAGTTATTGTAAAGCGAGTAAGGATAAAATGAAGAAGAAAAAGAAGAATCTCACTTCGAAAAGCTTGATTCAAAGTGCCTCAAAGTCTATGGATCCAAGAAGTTGTGCTCGGAAAGTTGTTAGTTTGGCGTTAAAGAAAGCGTAAGAGGTTGTGAAAAAAGTTGGTGGTAAGAAAAATATTGTTATGCCTTAAATATTGCCTATACCGCGAAAAACTGGTGGATTTTTACCATATTTTATTTCTGCGTTTGCTGGCTTCACTGCTTTAGGTGCTATCACTAATGGTGTAACTGAAGTGAAAGGCATAATGAAAAAATGGAATCGCTCTTACTTGAAATGAGGATCTTTTTAAAACCATATAAGAATAAAATAGGTCTACATTTAAGGCATAGAAGAAGCTCAAAAGATTAATTAAAAAAAAATTTTAACTGCCTTACCAAGCTCTCACTGACTATGATCTCATCAAGTGTGCAAAAATTTTGAAAATCCCACATTTTGGTAGAGTTTTTGAGAGAAATGCTTTGCCAGCCGATCGCTAATGTTTTTCCGAATCAGCTATAGTCAATATTGATGATAAGAATGGCCCTGGTACTCACTGGGTTGCCAATACAAAGCGTGACAATAACGTCACGTATTTCGGCAGTTTCAATGATCTACAGCCACCAATTGATCTAATGCTATATCTTGGTGTTAACGATGAAAAATATTATTATGAAAGGTGACAAGATTTTGGTACATACAATTGCGGCTATCTTTGCTTAACCTTTCTTTATAAAAAAACTCTATTATTAGCCTATATAAACGTATTTTAATACTGGAGTAACATTAGTCATGAAAAAATCATCATGAGAGAATCGTTGACATTAAGTTTATCAGGAACATCATCTGTTCTAGAAGCACAATATTTCTATCTATTGAGTTGTCATCAGCACGTCACTACGTTCTTGGTTTCAACTCCTAACTTTCAATCTAATTCCAAATATCGATGAAGATAATAATAAATTTTACGTAGGTAATCAAGTGGTTGTTTTTCAACGGGGGTAAAAACAATAAGTCATTCATGAGCCACCAAAATTAGACGAAGCTATAAAAATAGACCGAAATGGATGAGATGGATCAGTTGTTGTCGAGTGCCCAAAGTGTCAACACATTAAAGCGTGCAGTTCTTAAAAAACTTAGGCCTAAAAGTAAGAGTTCCTGGTGGCAATAACTTGGGCTTTTTTTAGCTACCTGCAAACAAAAAAATGTCGAGATAGAAGAGATTCTCAGGATTTATTCAGGTGTCGTATTCGATGAGTTGGTTGCGCACTACGAGTTTCATGCACATCGACCCCACATCGCATCAGCATTTTATAACAGTGATAAGATTCGAATCTTACAATTAGTTCAACATCAAGATTTATGTCTCTTACCTTCTCAAAGTACCCTACGTATTACTGGATGTACAACAAATGGAGATGATGTTGAAAACAGCACTAGTTAATAACACCTTCGCCATCTGTTTGAAGAAATACGATATGAACTGAATAGTATGGTAGTTAAAAAATGTAAAAATGTTGGATTAACAACTTTAATAGAAGAATAATTATCTTTCTCTCCTCGTCAGAGTTAAATGCTTGAAAATACTGGTTGGATTGACATTAAAGAAAAAAATCAATTATCAATGACCATTCTTATTTTGAAGCGTCAATACCTTAAGGTATGATACTTAGTTTTGCTGAAGACTATCGCAAAGTTAGGACAATGAAAAACATAAATTAATTCTAATAAGATCGAGAGATGCTGTTGGCAACGTTATACGAGGTCTGTTCGGAAAGTATCGTGCCTACGTCTACAACTCCGCGCTGGCGTTATTCTTCATCATCCGGTGTATGGCATCCTTCAGAGAAATTACTATTTGATTGAACAACACGGTTCCGACGATGTTTCCACTTTTCTAAACAGTCTTGGAACTCACTTTTAGGGATGACCTTGAGTTCTCACGTCGCATTATTCTCAACCGTCGTTTTGTCATCAAATCGCTATCCTTTAAGTGGTTTTTTCAGTTTTGGAAACATCCAAAAGTCACAGGGGACTATGTCGAGACGCACGGAGGTTGTCGCAGTCATGCGATACTGTGTTGAGTCAAAAACTGTTGCACAAGATTCGATGAATGTTCTGGCACATTATCGTAATGAAGGAGCCAGTCACTACTTGACCAAAAGTTTGGGCGTTTTCTTCTCACTGCTTCACGTAAATGTTTTGAAACTTCAACATTAAATTCTTTATTGATTGGCTGACCTGTTAGAGCATATTTGTAGCGCATAACCTTCCTAATGAAAAAAATTATTAACATTGACTTAACATTGCTTCGTCTATCAACAGAAGTACGGCCTTCTTTGAAACGATTGAACCACTCTTTTATTCGTGTTTTGCTTATTCACTCATTCCCAAAAGCTTTCTGCATCATCTGAATAAATTTAGAACTTGTTTTTCTGAACTGAAAGCAAAATTTAATGCAAATTTGTTGATCTTGCTTTTCAGTCATTTTTAACAACCACAAAATCCGCCAAACTTGAAAATAACTTTGGAAACAAAGGCGCGCTGCGCATGAACTATGCGCCGTAAGCCATGCCCCCTCTCCACATCATAGCTTCGGGGTTTGCAAACGTTCGAAAAATGGCAATATGTTGAAAAACCAGCCACGTCCAACTTTTTTACGGAGGAACCATTTTTTGCTTCTTGCAGCGGTTTGCAAAAAGTTTCCAATTGATCGTCTTGAAATTTGGTGTGGATGTTGAGAGACACAAGATATGCCTTGGATACAATTTTCAAGTCTTAATATTTAAAGGAACGCGAGTTATAAATTTTTTAAAAATGGTCCTACGTAGCACTTTTTTGCAAATTTCGAAAAAACGGCTAGAACGATGTTATCCCACTGGAGCTCATTTTCTTTGTCTTAAAATTGCGCATGTTTTTCACCAGTATAACTTTTTTTCTAACCCCCCAGTTTTTTGCTAGATGCGAAAAATCATTTTTGGCCACTGTTACCATTGTTTTGAGGCCGTCAGCTGACATAATGTAAAGTTCAAAACTATTTAGATTTGTTCTAAAATAGCTTTACTACCACCCAGATTTTTTTCGCGTTAGGAGCAATTTTTAAATTGAAAAGCTAATTCTATCATACTATACGTAAATACAGACGCCCTGATTTATTTATCACTTTTACACGTAATTCTGAATGGACAGAAATAAAGAAAGAATTATTTCTAGGGTGGAAGTCATTTAATACACATGACATTATTTTTCGAGTCTTTCATTTGAAACTAAAAAAATTGATGTACCTGATGATCAAAAGGGAAACATTTGGAAAAGTTAATTGTTATTCTTACAGCGTTGAAAGGCAAAAGAGAGGTCTCCCACATGCTCATTTACTTCTGTGGTTCGACGATAACATTCAGCTGGATAAAATTAATCTCATAATTTTGGCTGAACTTAAAAATGAAAACAAAGATCCCTTATTACTTGAAACAGTCTGTAAAAAAATGATTCATAGACCCTGCGGCGATCTTAATACATCATCCCCTTGCGTGAAAGATGGAATATGTTTAAAAAAATATCCTCGCTTATTTATATTGGAAACACGAACTGGAGTTAATGGATATCCAACCTACCGCAAAAGAAGTTGTAAGAGGGGTCATAGTACTGTATGAAATATTCTAGAGAATCCTATTGATTGTAATAACAGATGGGCCGTGCCTGATTGTCCATATTTATCAAGAACTTTTAATTTTGTTATTCGGTGCAGGCTATAAAATACATTTGCAAATACATCAACAAAAGACCTGACTGTGCAACATTTTCAGTTTGAAATTAAGAAGACGAATTATGTAAATACGTTAATGGACGTTACATATATATTTCAGAGGCAACTTAGCGTTTCTTTGATTTTTCGATACATAAACGTTTTCCTACCATTGTACACTTAGCTGTACATCTTGAAAATAATCAACTAATTTATTTCACAGAAAAAAAATTTTATAAAGTTCTTCATAATCCACGAAAAACTATACTTCTTGCTTTTTTCAATCTTGGCAAAACAGATGAAATTACAAAGACTATTTTGTATCCTGAGAATCTAATTTTTTATACTTAGAGAAACAATAAATTCTCAAGAAGGAAACGAGGAACAAATGTCAAAGGTTTTTTAGGTATCAAAAAAAGATACAGCTCTTGGTAGGGTGTATACAATTCATCCCAATTTCTGTGAATGCTTTTATTTCCGAATGCTTTTACATACCATTCTTGAACCGATTAGTTTTGTTAGTTTAAAGACTGTTAACGATGGTGTTTATCTAATATTTGACGCTGCTTACTGTGCATTAGGTCATTTAGAAAGTGATAATCACTAGAAACATACACTTTCAGATACTCTGATTTCTATGTCTGCAACAAAATTAAGAGATTTTTTTGACATTGTTTTAGTTTTCTGTCATACTTCTGAACCAATTGTTCTGTGGGAATCATTTAGAGAACACTTATGTGAAGACATTTTATACCAAGATAAATGTCGTAGGAATGATAATAGTTTTACGTATTCTGAACAAATTTTCAATAAAGATCTTATTGAAGTTGATGACAAAGTTGTGAGTCTTGGGGAGAAATATTTATGGGATTTTGGTTTGCCAACACCGATTCGTGATGAAATAAATTTCTAAAATCCGTTTGACATTACGTTTCGGAATGCATGTACACGTAATATTGATGAACTTTTAACAAATATCAATAATGAACTCCCTAAATTAGTACTAGAACAAAGTCAAGCGTTTGATTATATTACTAGAAACGTTAATAGTAATGAAAATAATGTTTTTTTTCTTACATTCTCCTAGAGGTACTGGAAAAACGTTTCTAATTAACCTACTTCTCGCCTACGTTCAATCAACAGGTAACTTGGCTCTAGGTGTCGCATCGTCGGGGATCGCTGCCACTCTTCTTACGAATAGTAGAACTGCTCATTCAACTTTTTAACTGTCGTTAAATTTGACTTGTGAGCAAGAATCAATTTTTTCTACACGCAAGAATGGTCCTTTGGCTAAAATTTTATATGATACAAAAGTCAATGTATGGGGTGAGTGCACAATGATACACCGAGCTCATATTGAAGCAATCGATCGTATGCTTAGAGATCTAAAATCGTGTGATAAGATAATGGATGATATTACTTTCGTTTTTGCTAGAGATTCTCGGCAGACATTATCAGTTATATCTAGAGAGACAACAGCTGATGAAATCAGAGCATGTCTGAAATCATCACCAATTGTGAAATTAGATATTATTTTGAATTGAAGGGATAACATGAGAGTACAACTTGGCGGTGAAGATACACAATTATTTTAACAATTGCTTAGTGTTAGAAATGGAACGATACCAAACGATCAAGGTTACATATCTATTGATTTTACACAAGATGAAACTGTTCAAACCAGTAAAACTCTGATTTCAGAAGTTTATCCAGATATTAGTAATCTTTTACAGAAACCATACTACTGGTTATGTGAAAGATCTATTATTACACCTAGAAACATTTCGGCATTTGAAATAAATGATGCTGTACTGTCGTATGTTGCAAGATACATCAAAGAATATAAATCAATCGACATGTAAGAATATAAATCAATTGATACCGAAGATTCAGTTCACTTCCCACTAGAATTTTTAAATTCACTTAATCCAGCCAGGTTTCCACCACATAATCTTCAACTTAAAGTTGAGATACCTGTAATCCTACTACGTAATTTAAATCCACCAAAACTATGTAACGTTACCCGATTACAAATCAAAAATATGAGAAACGATATCATTGAGGCTACTATTCTCACAGGCCCCGCAGCTAGAGAAATCGCTCTTATACCACGTGTACCTATGATTATCACAGATTTACGGTTTCGATTTAAACGACTCCAGTTCCCCATTAAAGTTTCATTCGCGATTTCTCTCAACAAAACTCAAGGTCAGACGCTTAGATATGTTGGAATTAACTTAAGCTCTGATTGTTTTTTACATGGACAGTTTTATGTTGGGCTTTCGAGGTCAGGTAGATCTGAAAACCAATTTATACTAATGCCACATGGCAAAGAAAAAACTAAATATAGTTTACTCTGAAATTTTTCAAAATGAATGAAAAATACTTAAATTTAATATGTAAATCAACACGAACAAAATCAAATATTTTTCTTACCATGGGCCCAAATTGCAACTGCCGCTTTGGGCCCTTGGAATCACTTTGGGCCCACGGGCAAAAAAGTTTTTTGCATCCTCCGGGCCCAAAGTACTTTTCTGCCCTAGGGTCCAAAGTGATTTACTGGGCGCAGAATGTGCCCACGAGCACAAAATTGCACTTTGCGCCCTTGGTAAGAAAAACATTATACGCGACTCGGGCACCAATATGCAACAATTGCGCCCTTCGGGTGCTCATGTTTGTACTTTGTGCCCTAGTGACGTAATGTACCATTAAACATTCGTGGATAAGAAGTAGGCAAAGCTGTGATAAAATGTGCTATGTTGTACATTTTATAACTATTTGTGATGTACAGAAGTCTTGTAGGAAGATATATTACAATAAAAATGTTTCAAACATTTTATACAATGCGGGCAAAGTCGAGTCGTAGTTCGCTAGTGTACATACATATCTGCTTCGCCCCCTTACTTGCTACGTTCGCTACTTCTCCTGTATTCAATCGCAGGTTAGTTTTAATTAGAACCTCCGTAATGCTTTTTCACGGCCTTGTGAAGTCTCTTTCGAAGACTGAATAAACCGTCAACATACCCTCATAATACAATTATTAATTTCTTATGATACCATTTTAACCCCTAACGACGACTTTATCGACGCCTCAGACGAAAACAAGCCCAGATCAGATTTTCTTATTAAAAATAACATTGAAAAATCTGAACTAGACTTGTTTTCATCCGAGGCGTTGTTATAAATGCTCTATGCACCTATCTAAGGCCGTTACTGAGAAACATTTAACACTTATCAGTTTTAAACCATAATTTAAATGAATGAATAAATAAAAAAGGTTAAAGGCGTTTACTATGTGCTTCAAAGACCAAAGCATACAAATGAACTAGGATGGGGGAGGAACACCTAATGTTTGTGCATTAATGTGTTTTGCGCGTTGCTGTATTTCCGTACATCGTGTACTTTTAGCCATATAATTCGCTATATGTTACCTGTATGGAACTCACGGAGTACTATTAAAAAAAGATTATGACGTTTTTAAGTAATGCACTTGCATATACAAACGTAACAAATAAAGTCTATATTAAAAGGGGTTTTTTATATATGAAAAAGTAGTGTGGGTGGTAAGGACAGATGTTCACATACAGTATCACAATAACAAGGAATAAATACTGTTAAAATATGATTTATTATAAAAATACAAAAATAATGGCAACAATGTGTATAAATCCGTCATTCGGGTAAATCGCTTACAAATATCAACATGAGACGAATAATTAACAAAATTGCCGCGCTGGTGAAAAACAAGTGGCATATGGCCGGTAACGCATAATATAGTGAGGTAAAAAATTTACCTACACGCAAAAAGAAAGAAGAATATGTTGAATGCAAAATATTATAGTCAATACGGCATGGGACTAGTTTCGAGTAAGTCGCATGGCCGAACGCAAAAGAAAATAATAATAACCGTTGGAGGTGAATTCCGAGAATTTAAGTATCACTGTTCGCTTATGATAACAACTGTTATGATCCGGCGTATACCAAAGTAATACGTACAAGGTCAGCGCCGCTGCTTTTAAATCGACCAAAAGAAAATGATGAAAAAATGCGTGACGACGTCTACGCGACACCAAAACAAAAAAATCAAACCCAACACGCGCCGCATTTACGTTTCTACTCATAGGAATTCGATCCTTATTCGCTCCGTGCATCAGGTTGGAGGGGATAAAAAAAACGACTGCAGCGCTGTAGGTGAGCAAAGTTGGCGAACCCGTACCCCCATGAATCGTACAGTAAGCGTTGTCTTATATGAGAAAAGATATTATTTCATTCAAAGTAATTAGTTGAGAAATCGAAGGTGCAAAAAAATGTTATTTAGCCAAACCGGGTCTATAATACGGATAAATAATTTTTCTAGGCACTTCAAATCGCCCGAAATTTTAAATAATGGGTTATTAAATATCATCTGTCATATAGTACACAACACACATACTTATCTGTAATGTTGTATACGTGAGAGCAAGAACTCCAAGCAGTCGACATAGGCTGCCGCTAGCTGTATAATCTGAATCAGTGTTTACGTTTACAAAGTAACGAAATGCGTACGAGACAGTGCTGCGTTGTTAATTGCAACAAGAAAAAAAAGCAGGGGGTGGTGCTGTATAAATTTCCAAGTAGACCGCATGAAACAAAACAGAAGGAGCTGTCAGCTCACGTCGGAGATACAGCGGTCTTCGTTAATCTGATAAATAAATTATACATTTATGTATATGTTACCATAACCTACATTTGTCAAGCATAGGCAATAATGTACTTACAGATAATTCTACTTTGTATGGATTTAAGCTGACAGATGTTTGTCTCACAACATAGCAATTGATCAGATGACCGACTCCTTTATTTACATATTCCTGTACGTAGGCAACGTGCACACTCTACTAATTTTTTAGCTTTTTTCAGCGTTTCATTATTAAAAACTATGTTGCAACTTAAACTTCTAAAACCTGTTTGGATAATCATATCCATTTTTTAGGGTGCTGATGTTTACGTGATAGCAGTATGTACGTCTTATTCAATAAATAATACTTTCTCCTATAAGCGACAGTGTTACGATTTAATCATACGGGGGTACGGTATTGCGCGATTCTGACACCGAGGGTGGCGCTGCGTGTCATGCTCGGAGCGAATAGAATAACCCGGCGCTCTGGCGCGTAGGTGCCTTTCATATATTCGTAAACAAACAAAAGGAAGATCACACAAGGTCTTGACAACAAATTAAATTCTTGGCCGTTTCGGCGATGCAAAAAAAAATAAATTGTTATAACGCAGTTACAAAGCATGGCGGCCCTTAGAATAAAAAAAATCGAAAAATCGAGCAGACTAGATAAATTAAGGAACGCACACAAAATAATCGCCAGATCGGAACCACACGGGCGTAGAGACACACAGTTAACGAGCGCGTCGACGAAAAAACAAGACACGGGGCAAGAATCGCACGGAAAAAACGCAGAGAAAAAACAATTGCAAACCCGTAACTTAAAAAAAAAGAGAACAATAGACAAGACGTGATACAAAAACCAAGGAAAGCTCCGTCGTTCGAGCTAAGCAGATCAAAGGGCACCACTTGGTTGATTATTAGACAACCATTGGCCAAGGATTACCCCTTCGATCGTGTAAGTGCTGGACTCACTGCCTCGCTCTCCGACGGATAGCTCCTACTCACTCCTATCCGATGCTCGGCCCGATTCTACTTGGTTCCGCTCGGACGTCCCGTGACTAACTAACTTTTTTCGGCTCCGCCTCGACCCCTTTTCTTTTGCTTCCCCCTTTGCCTCTCTTTTCTTTTCGGCGGTGTACCTGCGGCCAACCTGCGCACTTACAAAATGCGCAATTCCCCTTTTTAAAAAGAAAGGAAAAATAAAGCAAGAGGTCCCACGTGACTCAGCCCATGCGTGTACGCACCTACACCTTGCAATATTTTTAAAATAGTTGGAGTTGACTTGTGCAAAAACTTACAATAAACTTTTCCAAGCACTTCTCGTTCAGCAATTTGTGATTAACTTCTAACCTTTTTTCTAAAAAATAATTTCGAATGATCCTATGTCATTTAAAGAGTCGTAATCTTCTTTTTGTATTCTTCAAAGAGAATGCGTTCCTTTTTCTTCGGTTTAATACAATAGAACTACTAAAACTGTTTAAAAATTTAAACATTAACCATCCCTTCATACGAAATACAAAATTGAATTTTAATAAAAATCCTGCAAGAAACAATCGCTACATTATTTACTCACAATAAACTTTATTATTACATTGTTTTCTATGTTAAATTAACGATCCTTGTACTCAGTGGTGTTGGCGGTGGCTATGTCAAAATTACTTTTAACATATTAATATATACCACCTCTTGTGCCCCCTGTACTCCTCCCCACCAACCCTGCAATTTGCTAATTCTTGTACGTAGTAGCTGAGGCAGTGGCGGCACTGGCGAAATAAATTTAGCGCGTATAATAGACTATTAGGTTAATTTGGCCCATTCTCGGAAATATTGGAATAAGTGCGGAAGCCAGGCGTAAAATGATTGCATGGGATGGTCTCGACCCCGCCAATTTCGGATTTTTATACACGGTGGTGTTAGCGCTGGCACGATAACTTCATAATATGTAGAGAAAAAAGACTATTCACTTGACTTCGGCCAACCTTAGGGATCTTCGAAAAAATGTGGATCTTAAAACTTGACACTATTTTGATTTGTTACATGCGTAAGTGTTGTAGATGAAGAAATAAGAAATCCATATAACTGTATGTAATAAACATACTTGCAATAATAGTAATGTTGTGAATGATTATGACATAGTCAAACGACTAAAATAAAACGTTGCCTTCTCTTTGTCATCTACTGCGCAAGTGCAGCGCTTGTCAATTTGCAGCCGTGCAGCCGCTTTTGTGGTTACATGAATCATCATGTATGAAATTATAATTACTAAACACATCCTTGTCAAATAGGACCGTATAAACTCTTTTTTTACTTATCTACAACTTTTACCAATACTAATAGTCAAAAGTATGCTTTGACTTTAAGATTTTAGCGAAATGATATGTACGGTTTTTGCCTACTTTATATACAGAGCTATGTAATTTTTCCGAGAGTTCACCCCATTTGGAACCACCAGAGGTCGTTAGTAGCAGTTCACATAGCGAATAAAGAGAATGAAGACTATTAGGTCGACTTAAGCCAATCCCGGGAATGTCCGTAAAAGAGCGGGAGCGTAAGGGGATCGTCTTGGTAGGCTTGCTCTTGTAGATGACAGCAGCGACGTCATTTTACTTCGGCTTACCTTGGAAATATTTGGACGAAGTTTACGTATGAGTTTATCCTTATAATAACTCTTGTAATTTCTTTTCCGTAATAGTGTCCGCAAAACCGATAAAAAAATTTCTGCTCGACATCGTGCACGATATGCTACAAGATTTCTTGTCGCATGTCGTGCACCTTTAGTAAGGGGATTTATACGTCCAGAAAATCCTTAGTCGAGTGTCTTGCCACCTTGGTCAGAACAGATTTAGCATTCGGGAAAGAATGAACGTCCTTACATATAAACATTCATATAAAACAACATACATATAAAACAAAAATTTATGTTCCATTTCGTGTATAACATTTACCGCCTTGTTAACTTAATTGGTTCATTAACATTTTATAAATGTATACATAACATTGTTTTGTGTCAGTTATACGTTTGTCAAAAATAAATCTAGTAATTGATTTATTATAACTGATTTTTGTTTACGAATTTCACTTAAACTTCACGTATACTTTTTATTCTAAGGGAAAAATAATTTATCTTTAAAAGTGTAATAAATTTATTGTAATTGGTACAACAAAGTTCAGGAGTGCCTTTTCCTCTTTAATACTTTAATGTGAGCATCTAGTGCCAGCAAAAGAAAATTTCTCATTTATTCATACAGTACTTATAAAAATTAAATAAATTTTTAAAACATAAACTAATTCATATAATGAAGTTTATTTAAAAACTATTTGATTTTAATCAAAATTAAAATGAACTCTTCTTAACTTATATCGGACACTCTAAAAAGCGTTAAATTGAAGATGTAATAATATAATTAGATATCATTTTATATAGTTTTGTTTTATTTTATGTAAAAATTTTTTTTTCAACTGTTTGAAACAGTAAAATTAATATTCTTTTAACCATTATGCAAGCTTAAAAAAAGCATTTCTCAAGGACGTAGAAACTTTGTCAAATATTGTTTTATGTCAAATTTAATCGAAGTATCTTATTTTTTATAAATATAATAACAACAACAATAATAATAATAAAAACAATAATAATAATAATAGTAATACTAAAAATAACTCTATTTACATAAGTTGACAAAAATAAGTTATAAAAATTGTAAAGAAAGATCATATTCACTTTGTTTGATATTTTTCATTAATGCCAATCAAGTTTAAACAGCATAACAAAAAAATGGTCGCTAATAATTATGTAAAATATATTTAATGCTATAGTTTTGCCATGTAAACAGGAAACAGTTCACAGCTTTAGTACAATAAATTGAATTTCAATGCGTTGAAATATTGTTTGTCAAAGAAAATCGTTGATTTAACGTATATTATGATACTTTTAACAAAAAAAATGAGTAATTAGCACAAAATAACTAATAAATATGAAGAGTACTCGGAACTCCTTACGCGGACGCCAAGATTAAAAGCCTAACGCTTGCATCGTCAGCTAGACACAGACATGTTTGTCTGTCGGTGTGAACAGTCTACCTACAGTTTATAATTAAAAAAGGTCTCTCCTTTATTTATAAGATGCTTTGTGTATAAAACAAAACTGTTGGTTTATAGTACGTGAGGTTTTTGCATAAAAAAGTGAGAGTTTTGAAAAGGTCTCTATGATGAGACGAAATATTGACAAGTATATAAACAAAAAATTTTTGCTCAAGAAAGACCAAGTGGTGTTTTATTTTTTATGTAAACCCTAAACAATGGTCAAGTTATCAAAAAACGAGTAGTTCCAAAGTAGTTACTCTGTCCAATAAAAATTGTAGTTGTCCTTTATAGCTGACAAAGAATAAGTCATTTTCAGAAAGTTATCGAATGAAAACAAATATTTATTGTTAACAAATAAATTGATACTTATTCATCGTAGTTTATCATAAACCAAACGTCTTAAGAAACCAAAATCGACAACATCTTTTCAACATGACAACGCTCGTCATTACCATTTGAACACATTTTTCTTAATTTACTATACATACAAGACAAAAAACTATCACAGATCTTACACCAAATTATGTGCTTAATTGATTTGGGATACTTTCGTCACGACCATCTCTTTTCTCCCATTGCTTTAGGCCATACTAAATTCGAGGATAAAAAAAGCACGAATTCATATTTTTGCGCTTTAGTTCAATAAGATACAAGTCTAATCTTCCAAAATTATTTTAAATTAATTTTATTTATACTTTTGTATTTTTCTAGGTTACTCAACAGTCAATTTCATCAGAACCGTTGGTAGTCAAGCAGAAAAGTCTAGATAAATTCTACATAACGGATGTCATATCGAGAGCATCTCCAACAATGGCTAAATGTGTGCAAGCTGTATTAAACAAAAATAAGAAATAGCTTTGTTTATTAAGAATTTTGTAAATATACACCAAATCTTGGTTAAATTTTCTTCGTGTTAAGTTTTTGTTTAACATTTGATTTATATAATTTAAAGTATTACTAATTACTAGACAACTTGTTTGTATCAAATTATCATTTTAAAATTAAAGTAGCCCAATAATTTTGACCTCATTAACATTTTTACAATATTCAAAGGAACTTTTACAATTTCTGAAAAACCGTACATGGCTTCCCATTTAAGAATTCTCAACTACATCATATAAATATTTGAAGTTGTATTAAGCTTCAACATACTGACAGTGCAACGACTTATCTCTCAGCCTACACACCAAATTAAAATGTAATTCACATTAATAATTTTTTTTCTTGATAAACATCGAAATTTTGTAAAATTATTTTATATTAGTTTTGTATCTATTTAAAAATAATTCAAGTCGATTTGAATAGTCGATGGAAAATTATTAATAGGACTAAAAAATACTTCAATCCGAAATTGAACTGAAAACCTCTTTACTTAAAAGGATCACTTTCAATGAGGGAGTATCAAACATTTGATCACCAGAGGGCAGCATGGCGCTACCTTCACTATTCTCCCTCACTAACCTACAGACCGTGCAGTAGTCCTGTGTACATGTGCAGTATTGTGTATATATATACTTGTATAGAGGTACACACACACACACACGAATATATATATAGGCTGTAGGTGCGTCAGGCAAGCCAAGCGCCATGCTGCCCTCTGGTGATCAATTTTTTGATACTTCCTCATTGCGCTACGTACACCTTGGTGATTTGGTCCTCTAAAGCCGAACATTATCACTTTCTTTTATCTAACGCGCCATATCAGAACTAATATAATGATTCGAAGATAAGTAGATGGCATGCATATCTGCTTTTCAGTTTAGTGACGTTATATATCGAAAAATATATATAAAGCCCAGTGAGCAGTGATTACATGATTGAAAAATGCTACACGTAAATAACTAGTTTCCTTAATAAATATCAAAATTTTTGCGAAATATTTACATATTTTTTTCTAAGTACATTTAAATATTCAATGAGAAATTATTTACTTAAAAAAACAGCTCGTCTTGAAGCTGAACTAAAAACCTTCTTCGCACCAGAAAAATACGCTTCTGAATGCGCTACTGGGCCTAAGTGCCCTTGTTCGTGCCCTTATTCTGTCGAATGGAATAAAAATCACTTTTTTTCAGGCCCAGCGTCATACTGATATTTACATTAGGGTTCTAATATGGGCTAAATATTTAGAATTAAGGTTTATTAGCAACATTTATCGAACGCACTTGACGACGTTTTTACCGTTATGTGAGAAGCCTACATATGTGATAAAAGAATTATATTAATAATGGCTCTTCCTTTTTCCTCGAAATATATATTCTACTAAACTCAAACAATTTCGCAAATGAATAAATTTAGATAGTTGATCAGAAATTATTACCAGAACAAGAAAACATAATTTCTTGAAGCTAAACCAGGAACTTACTATATTTTCACTGAAAATGAATTGCACTACTAAGACCTTAGTACTACTACTAGTAAGAGTACTACTTAGTACTCTTGTTTTCCTGTGAGTCCGAGCGTAATTGATTTCTTTTCATACTTTCAGTAATACTGTTTTTTTTCTACTTTAAGAGAGTAAAGAGCCAAATTCCTCCCAGGCAAAAATCGTATTTATTGCTTATTAGTAAAGCATTTTACTATTCTCTGCGTACTTACCACCCTTGCTTTTGGCACGTAAGACAATTTCCACGCAGAGAATTTAAAAATACTTTCTGAAGAAGCAGTGAACTCGATTTTTCTCGGTAGATTATGTAGCACTTTTGAAATTACAGAAAAGTAGAATTTTTGGCAGAGAAAAAAATGAAATTGCGTATGTGTCTTGGGACAAAATCGCTACGTTATGTTCTGAATGTTTTCCAGTCTCACCTTCGACTCAGAACGCAACTGACACCTGGAAAGGAACGCCATACATTTTTCCTAATATACTCTCTTTAATCCAGGATATCATATGAATGATTATAAAATACCTGTTTTATAATACACATTAACTTCTGTACAATCCAGTTCCAACCAGAATATTTTTTTTTAAAAAACGTCACGTTAAAACTTGTACTACAAAGTTGTTGGTTCCCTTCTAATCTTGTTAATTTGAGTGTAATCAATTTTTTTTATCGTCAGCAACATTTTTATATTCGTACACTTATTCCGAAAAAATTGGATCTGAAAAAATTTCTTTTACTCATGTTTTCTGTTAAGCGACATAAGGAAAACAAACAACAGCAAAATTAGCATAAGGCTATCCAAAAAAGAGCGAAAACATTCCGATTTTCTAGCCTACTGAAAATTTGATTTTCTATAAAGGCTCAAGTGGACTGATAACTTGCGGTAAAGTTTTCATTAACTTATATTAACTAGTAGCAGAAAATAATAATAACTAGGAGCAGCAGCAGTTTTTTTGTGGAAGGAGGAGAAATGCATTAAGGCACACCGCAAGAACATCGGTAGTATGGGACTCAGTGAATTCTTTTTTAGTAGACACTGATACTTAGGAAATCCCCCCTCCATGCTGCGTGGCTTCAGTTCTACCCCGGAACTGCGTTACCAGTACTTCAGGGTAGGGCCATCAGGGAGATCATTGCATCTCATGTTATTAGCGAGCAAGCTCTCGACCAGGTGCTAGAGGTACCAATCCTCTTAAGTCCTGAAAAAGACTCTGAGGACCAGCACCCTTGTCTAGCACTCCACTATAGGCTGCAATCTTTGCAAGCGCCATTGAATGCATGATGCTTTTCCTACACTGAGAGAACGTCGCGCGTCGGTACAACTGCTTTATCGATAGTGGTGTCTGTACAGTACTAACACTACGGCGCACACGCTTTACCAATTTTGGGAGCGAGCGGTCCTAAACGGTAGCCAATCTGTAACAACCAGTCCTTTGCAACAAAATATACTAAGTCGAAAAATAGTTTACATAGTATTGTATTTTAGTTAAAAAAAAAAAACAAAAACAGGTGACAAAGAAAAGTATTTTTTAAACATGCAAGAAAAATTTTTTTTTGTTGTATTTGCCTTATTTTGATTTATTTGTTCAGTAAATTATACTGTAGGATTTGATCAATAAATTCAGATTGTACAAACTTTCTACAAAGACATATTTGGATAAGAATAAAAAGAATTGTGTGTGGGTGCACGTGGGTATATAAACATGTACGTATATGAATACTTATTTCCTAGGATAATCTTATGCAAATTTCATCTGATAAAGCTTTTTTTTCTTTTTAACTATCACATACTACTGAAATACATAGTTTTGGTTTAATATTTTGCTTTTATTTTGATTTTATAAATTCCTGACGATCGATTATTTTTAAAGTTAATTTTTTTGTTATTTCTCAGTATTGTAGAATGTTTCATGTTAGAAAATCTGAAATATACTTGACGAAATTTTCTACAAAGAATCATATTTATTTATAAAAAAAAAAAAATTTGTATGGGTGTGTGCAGATGCTATTTTGTTGGTGTACATTTATTTATGTAAATGAATATTCATTTCATATGACAAAGCAAATCAAGTTGTAAGGTTAAAAAATTTACTGTTTTTGCAAAACACACTGTAATACCAAACGTCCTAAATATAAAAATAACATTAGTCTAATGTACATAAATAGTAAATTGCGGTATTTGATAAAATTAATTTATATTTTGTAATGGTTGTCAAAAACAAACTCACTATGAATCTTTAAGTTAAACCAAATCAGTTTTTTTTTATACATTTCAAGAATTTCACTAAATTCAAATTCGCTCTCTTCGACAGACGTTAGTATAGAATAATCTACTTTATAGGCAACAGTATTAATTTTAATTTCAGTGTAATAATCTATTGTTCAATTTTTGTCGACTATCTTACACTTAAGAATCAAACAAATTTTGTACAATTGTCAAATTCTAAAGTATTAAAGTCTTTGCACACTTGAGCATTTGTTTTGTAGCTATTGTAACTAAAAAAATGTTGTTGTTACTATTTGATTGAGTAGCAATCTTTGCAAAAATGCATACCACTGTATGATAATAAAGGTCTTTTTTTTAACAGTATTGACAGATAGTGCGTTAGGAAATGAAATTTTGGCTTCAGATAATCGTACATATTCACATACATTTCATTATGTTTTTTTATGTACTGAGTAAGAAGTTCTGCGCCAGAGCAAAAAAAATGTGGTGCAGTTGTGATGTCTATTATTTTACGTAAGTAATAATACATCAGCCAGTGTTCATCATCTTGTGGTATCAAATCACCGAGCATTACTCGAAAAATACGCACTAATCAGAGTATTTCGGCTGCCGACATTTTTAAATTCAATTTTTTTTTGGTTTTCGATGAGTTGTTTTGGTTTTTTTCGTTTTGGTGCGAATAGACACTACGAATAATGATACCGACTTGACTTTGAAACTTGGATTAAAAAGGTATAAATACTTACGTATAAATAATTCAAGCAGTCCTGGAAAATCTGACTAAATGAACCGTTCCATTCTTAATATATCTGAAAATGAACATACAAATACTGCAGAATATACGTTGTAAGAATAATAACATACCAGTGTTGATTTTCAAAAACCTTTTAGCTTAGTGAGAAGTAATGAAAGTTATACGAAACAGTAGATTACGCCTCTAGGGACCAAAGTAGAATTATGAACGCTCGAAAAGTGCAGTTGTTGTACCTTTATGCCCGATTTGCATAATTGTACACAAAATGAGAGCGTACACAAGCACTGTAACTGAAACTTCTAGTAACTGCAAATATTGTGTAGCAATCATATACCATTTAGTACTACGTACATTGTTTTTATAATGATATTGTGAGATCACAATAAGTTCATAAAATACAATGTGCGGATGAAGATTGATGTATCCTTTTATGATAGCTTTGATGCTGTAAAAATATTATTTCAAAGAAATAATATACGTGCATGACTTTTATGTAAAACAATTCAAGTTACTGAGCATTTATACTACTAAAAGATTTTGCATTATTTACTAATCTTATATTGTGCTTTGGCTTGATAACAGCAACTAAAACAGCCAGTGTAGATAAACTTGGAGTACCAGGAAAGTATATTGTTTCTCTTTTTATCATTCTTATACTTGATACGTTTTTTTACTGAGAAACAATACACTTAAAAAAACAGCACTTTATCGCTCAGATTACATTCTCCTTAACGTATAGTACATATTATACATGTATATGCTATAGTGGTTGAGTAGTTACTATCACGCGAAAAATATGTATCATAACCGTCCCTGAAAAGGTAAAGTTAGTCACCCATCATACTGGTAATTCTGCTGTCGCACTTTTGGGATCGCAGCTCTGCCAAATAGAAGAGCAGTGTTCTCAAATGACGCTGTAGTAGTGCTAAGGTTCTCTCAGTCTAGCTGATAAGTAAATGTACCCAGCGCAGCGTGGGTCTGCATGTGTCTCTTCTGCTCCACGTAATTTTTGAAGCCTTAAGCGCACCCCGCTTAAGCCTTTTTTCTAGTCTTATCTAGTGCTTTTCTTAACGTCTTGCAGTGTTCACTGTCGGCTTCGTGCTTGTTTTCTGCCGTTGGGCAATGGAAGCACCTTGCTGGGCTAAGGCACTTTTTTTTCAGTGATTCGAGCTTCCGCATCGAAAGCATAGCCTTGACCCATCAACCTCCTCACAGTCTTCTTAGACATGTCTGTATCTCAGGCATGTGTAATATCTTGTTACCACTAATCTTCTTCGTATTCAGTAGCTTCCGAATCCAACTTTTAGTCTGTCTACATTTTCTGCGTGTCTTGCTATAGCTTTTGCAAAAGCTTCCTTAACCTCTTCTTTTTCGACGATGTCATCCAGATCTCGAACTTCTAGTGTCACTTTTCTGGTGCTTATAACTACCGTTCCTTGTCCTGCAACCGACTTTTCCCAGTGTTGCGAAAACGCAGCCGCATCCTTTACACCTTTAGCTCTGATTAACATGTCATCTTTTGTGGTGACAACGCTTTGTACAGCAGCGTTAACTCTGTCTGAATGGAAATTTGCCTTCATGAATTTGAGCACATAAGCAAAGGTTGGCCTTTTAGCTACCTTTACCAGTACTCTCGTTGTCGATTCAACTTTATTTATTAGGCCTTTCTCGTTTTTGGGTAGGACCTCTTCAACTTGGTCTTCTCCCCTCCCTCCATAGAATCCATGGGGCCGGCGACAGTCACCCGAGCTTTCAACGGATCGGAACGGCCGGGGGATTTCCTCAGACGGTACTTGTTTTTTATTGACGTTCTTCATAGTGATATCTTCTTTAATGCGTACTGACCCATGAATGCCAGCGCTACCTTTTTTTTCAAAAATAAAAATTTGGAAAGGCTTAAACCCAAGGCAGCAGCTCTCTCCGTATCCAGAGAAGAGTGCTACTTGCTCGGGCTGGCTGCGAGTTGCCACTCCCCTCCCCTTCCAGTTTTGTCCTGCTTCCAATAACCTTCTCAAATGACTTATTTCTGCGTTTTCGACGATATTGTCCGAATCGCGGAGTTTAAGTGTCATTTTTTGGGTAGTGGTTACCACCTTTCCTTGGCCAGCCACTGACCTCCCTACATTTTGAGAAAAAATCGTAATAAGGTAAAAGCACCAGTACGTGAACACTTTTTCCATAAAGTCTTTGTTTTCTCATTTTTATTGAATTTCTGATTTGCATAACAACAAAACAGTCATTGCGCCAGTAAGTTTATATTTTTTCCTTTAAAAAAAAAACAAAAAAGTTTTTCTAGGTCATGTATACAATGAATAAATTAATTTTAAAGTTTTTTACCAATGACCCAGTAGATGAACAGCGTGTTCAGGTATTGGTACCGATACGTATTTTTGACCGAGTACTTGAACATCCCATGTTAATTAAATGGGAGAGAGGTTATGTTAGCTGCCTTCTACTGATTTCTATTTTTATTATGTATTGCAAATAACCAAATCGAAAAATTTCTTTCTAATTTCATTGGTAACATATTATGAAAACTATAATGACTGGCTTGACATACTATTATTATTGATAAACAGTGATTTCAATCATTTTTATGTGTTCGAGTACTGGGTATAGGTAAAACCTAATGGTACCAGTACCTGAACAGTCTCACAAGCCACCTCATACAAGTTGCACAAATAAATAATTTTTTTCTCGTTGAGTATAAAGACTTACTGAAATATAAATTTTGTTTTATCTAAAGAACGATCAAAGGATATCAGAAACATTTTTTTTTATCCACTTAAATTGAAAATAGTTTATTCAAGCTGTTCAATCTACTGGTGCAATTTTAGGAAGTGTTCACGTACTGGTGCTTTTACCTTATCTTTCACTCCTTTGGCTTTCAAAAGCAAATCTCTTTTCTTTGTGGCTACGACGCTTTCCACAATAGCTCCCGTTTTGTTTGGGTTAAAACTTGCTTTCATGAACTTAAGTACTTAAGCGAAACCTACTAGTGGCAGTATTCTTTTATTGTAAACAGTGAAAGCAAATACGGCTTATGTCTTTGTTAAATTGAATTAATTGATATCTGTTTAATTCAACAGTATTGCGCCATGTTTAATACATTGTGAATGCTTTTATGACAGGCGATAGTAATGAATCTAAGAAGCACTTTTAAAACGTGTAAGATTGAGCATATTGTAGTATTGTTTTCCTTAAAGATATTGATTACTTTGATTAATGACGATAATTGTACAATTTCCGTACGCTCTATCGTTTCATAGAAGGTCGATTTATATTTATAATAATATTATCTGCCATATAATTTTACAGAAGTGTAGCTTCTTACTTGTTTTCATATGGATATACCTACACATGCGCTTTTACGAACACCTGACCCTGTCTTTCTTATTTCATTAAAAAAATTTAATGAAGAAAATGTAAACAAAATGCAATGATGAAAAATTGAAAATAAAAATAAAAAGTAAGGTATAAAATCAAAATTAAAAAATCTAATAAAAGAAAAAAATAAATAAATAAATATGAAACGATGAAAAAAGCGAAATGGAAAATAATATGAAAAACAATTAAAAAATGAAATCCAAAAAAGGGAGTGAAATCAAAAAAGACATTAAAAATGAAATGAAATGATAAAGAAAAAGAAAAAAGAAAATGAAATAAAAAATAAAATTTAATAATTTAAAATGAAAAAAAAAAATAAAATGAAAAAGCGGAAAAAAATTTTTTAAAAAATTAAAGCAAAAAAATTGAAATAAAAAATGAAATGAAATCAAAACAAGCCGTGAGAAAGACATGAAAAAATACAATGGAATGAAAAAAAAAAAAAATTAAACAAAAAAGGAAATGAAAGAAAGAAGATTGAATAAAAAAAATGGGTCGTGGGACCTACGATAGAAGTGAACTTTCACGTATCAAATATTGAACTCATTTTATACAGAAAATTATATGAGAAGCAATCATATGTGTTATTGCTACGAGTTAAATAAGTAAATTTCTTTCAATAACATTAAACAAGTAAAAAAAATTACGTATTTGAAATGGCTGAAAATCATGTTTTCATCAAACCGAATTGTATGCTTCGATTGTTTTTTCCCCTTTAGTAAGCCCATGAAAATTGGTATTTTCGTTTTATGTTGCTTTTCCTTCGAGATATGGTTGTTTTTCTAATTTTTTGAGGCTATGTTGTCATGAAAACACTTTAAATTTCTTCGCGCACATCTGCGTTAATGTTTAAAGTATACTGCAATTTTTTCGTAATTTATAACTCCAATTTCATAAAGATAGACTGCAAATACGAATTTGAGGTTATGTTCTCATAACAAATGACACCTCTATTTGTGTGTCTCGATATTTTATTTCCCCTTTAGGATACCCGTGAAAAATCGGTATTTTTGGCCTATTTTGCTTCTCCGTCGAGATATGACGATTATTCTTATTTTATGAGGTTATGGTGTCATGAAAACACTTTACATTTCTTTGCGCACATCTGTATTATTAATGTTTAAAGTATACTGTAATTTATTCGCAATTTATAACTCCAATTTCATAAAGATAGAGCGAAAATACGAATTTGAGATTATGTAATCATAACAAATGACACCTCTATTTGAGCGTCTCGATATTTTATTTCCCCTTTAGGATACCCGTAAAAAATCAGTATTTTTGGCCTATTTTGCTTCTCCGTCGAGATATGACAATTTTTCTTATTTTATGAGGTTATATTGTTATAAAAACACTTTAAATTAATTTGTGGACATTTCTATTAATTTTCAAGGTATACTATAATTTTTTCGCAATTTATAACTCATATGTCAGAAAAGTACAACTAAAATACAAATTTGAGGTTATTTAATAACAAATAATACCTCATTACCCCCCCCCACACACACACACATATATATATATATATTTATATATATACGTAAAAATTTGAGCATGTAGTAGCAAGGGGAGTGAGGCAGAGAGAAAGACCGTCCCACGTCCAACTCTACGCGTACATGCACTGCTCTGGTGGCAACGGGGACGAGGCAGAGAGGGAGAGAGAGCGACTGGAGTGGTAGGGGGCTCAGAAATTTCGTGTCGCTCGAAAAAATTCACAACGTGCCATAAGAAGTTTCACTTCAAAAATAAAAAAATAAATGGAATAAAGGAAATTTGCGCACTTGCCTGCACGACAATCTTCTGGAAAGTGCCCACGAATTACATAAAATCCCAGAAGTAGACCAGGTGCAGACTTACGCAAAGCCAGTGCGTTAGATTGTGCTACCAGGGATATGGACAATGTAGGATGTCTATCTATCAATAGCATGAAAAATGAAAAAAAATATGGTGCTTGAATCACTTCTTCAACAAGAATCCAGTATGCACAAAAAGAAATGCATATACCTTGAAAAATTGGCTTCTGATCTACAGGTTGTTATTATTGCTGATGTTACGTTTGAACTTCTATAAGTGAAGGGTGTAGCTCATAGATTTGTTCTACAAACAAATAAATTTATTTTCTGTTCGTCAGGAACCAGCCATCAGCCCCAAGGCCTTACTTGCTTTTACTTACAGTATACTTTTCTTTGAAATCGTTGACTCGGCGTTGTGGTATTAAGTTTCACCGAGCGATATGTATGGAGTGGTGTACGCTGAGTTGGCGTTGACTTACTGATAAAGTTTATGTCTTACGTCATACAGTAGTAGCGTATCTTATTCATCTTTTTATCTCACGTCCTTGCAAAGGTCTTTGTCATACAGTGACTATTTTATTTTTCCTCGATATTCGATTTATTCATTATGGTAAGAATTATGTGTCAATGAATTAGAATTATTAGATCTTGAAATGTTTCATATAATTTAGTAATTAAAATGTTTTTGAATTAAGAAAATTAATTTAATAAACAACCATGTTGTGTCTTATCCGATGATATAATAAATTTAGAAAAGCCAGAAATAGTTAATTTTATAAATAGTATGAATAGTAAAGTTTCCGATTCGTATTTGCAATATTGTACAATTTATAGTTTCCTAAACCTAACTTACTTCTATGATTATTGGTTAGCCGCTGCTTGCGCGCTCGCAGACGCAAGATCTTACAAGGTTGACCGCAACGATGTTCCTAATCCTACAGAAAAGCACTCGTGGCAATGACAATGATTAGGCTTCTGCTTTAAACGTCGGAACCCAAGTCAACCATCCTTTCTTTCTGGTTCCTCCTTGATTCACTTTTTAGGCGAGTTTACAGTGGCCTGGTGCTCGAGCTTTTCTCACACAGCTTAGTCACCGAACTAAGTCTTACGTTTGCTTGAAATGCACGCTTTTAACACGTAGTTTAATCACCGAACTAAGTCTAACATCCGCTCAAAAGATGCAACAGAACTCATTCTCCAACCTTTATAGTTATTTTGGAGCACTTGAGAGAGAAAAGGCGAATATTGTTATGTGCGAGAAGTTTTCATACTCTTGCGTTTAAGGAGGACACGTCAGGTTGAGGGTTTGAACGACCAATCAGAGCTTAACCTAATTACCCTCGCACAGTTGTGGTGCAGTAATTTCACAGTAATTAATGGTTAAAACTGCCGATCTCTCGGAGTTGACATTAGGTACAACTTGCTGTCGAAATTGTGTATGATGTTTGTTGTGGACCTACGCAGAAAAGAATATTAAAATTATTGAATATTCACATTCTTGGATGTCCCTCTGCGAATTTATGGTGTAAGATGAGCGTTTTATAAGATTGTTTAAGGTTGCACGCGCAGTTCGAGTTTTGCATTGATAGCTCGTTTCAAAAAGAAGTAAGTTATACGTCATGCAATTGCAGAAGCAGGTATACCGCTCGATGGTTCGAGATCGCTGAGCTTTTGCTTTTTATAATTTAAAAACGAAACTCTGTGTTTCGAAGTAATAAACATTTAGTATATAACATGGGATGTTACACTGACAACAGAAGCAGAAAATACTTTTGATTTTTAATTAATTTATCAATATATTTTAAGACTATGAAAGTTGAATTAGATTCTTTCATTAAATAAATTTAAAAAAAATAATCAAAAGAAAAAGAAGTTATGGGAAAAATATATAACGAAAGAGGGTGTTTCTCAGAAGTGAGGGTATTGAATGGAGCCCTTACTATTTCTTTTTTTTTTTTTTTCGTTAAAGTTGATACATTTTTTTAACCATGCTAATTCTAAAGATTTATGTTTTTAAACCTATAATATTTAGTGTCAAAAGTATTTATGTCCATAGGAGCTTATGTTAAAGGAGAATATAAATATGTGACAAAAATTTCAAGTAATTCATTAAACACACAGTCAAACTCATTCATAGAAAGATAATAAATTCAAAGATAAAAGCTTTAAGTCTATCATTATTAAGAAATTTATTAAATCGTTGTACTTTCAACCGTTTTCTCATACTTGTCCTTTTTTACTCTCATGGTTCTTTTACTCCACAAAACCATTCTTCCTCCAAAGAACGCAATTTCATTGTCTATATCAGTAAGTACAGGAAGTTGACTCAAGTACAAGCGGAGGTGATGGAGAGTGCACAGACAAAGATGGTGAAATTTGAGCTAGTGGAGACGATTACTGTGATGCAGTATGAACTTCTAATTAATCATCTAAAATAAAGGTAAGTATTATGTGTGAGTCAATGTATTTAAAGTATACTTTTTCATTTATTCTAAACAAAGTTATTGTTAAAAATTAATTTTTCCAGCATTGCTCACAATTTTTCTTTTTTTTATAGGTGGATTACATTTTACGACACTCAATACTGAAACAATAATATAAAGTTTCATTTGGGTATACTGCAACAAATTCGATTTTAACTGATTCTAACTTTAAGTATGTCTACAAAACCTATTTCAGGAAATTTACAGTATCTTTGACATATTTTTTAGCTTTTTCAGCTACTTCTTGGATCACCTCACATCTATCCTCTTCTTCTGATAAGATAACAAAAAAGATGAACTTTATGTTAACTTGTATAAACTGTTGACTATAATTTTTATCCATAAGAAATAATAATGATGCTTAAACTATCTGATTTCTGATGATTATCCAGCTTTGGACACTCATCAATAATTATCCATGAATTTGGATGATGCTCAAAAGAATCAAGTGCTGACAAATATCTTTTTAAACCCCATTTTGAAATAGGTAGATCCATGGGAACTCCTCTTCTGGAATGACTTTTTTCTCGGATATATGGACATGATCTTTTTTCTCCTTTTTTTCTTTTACTTGTAGATTTTTATCTTCAATTATCTCTACTGACTGCTCTTAATTTGCCCTCTCTTCAGTTTCTAGAGACTGACAGAACTTCTCGAAGTAGTCACGAATATTTGATATTGTTGTTCTGTCCCTTTCACCGATGTATTTAAAAAAGTATGTTTATCGATCTAAAATATCTTTAAATAAAATATGAGTGATTTAGAAGCATCATTATTTGTAAACTTTCTTAACTGCAATAGTAATTTCAAAGTTATCACTATTACAGTTGTTCAAAACAAATTTTCTGTCTATACATATAAACGCATCAAGGTATAGAGAAATAACATTACCATCATTGCTGATGGAATAGCTATATGATGCGACGGTATTATCATCAGTGAGACGACAGCAGTCGAATGGAAGCTGTAGAGAGCAATGTCATCGCCAACGAAATAACAACAACAGCTGAATAAAAGCTGTAGTGGGCAACATCGTCATCGTCAGTGAGACATCAGTGGCAAAAATAAAAAAAAACTAGGTGTGGGTCTCGGGACCCACGACGGATGTAAAACAATAAAGAATATGTTATTGAACTCGGTAGGATTTGATTGTCTATGATGAAAATACTAGTTTTTGTCAGATAAGTACCGTTGTCTTCAGGGCTATTTTGTGGCCCGAGGGACCTGTGAAACAGGGCCTGATGGACGTAAGGCAGCCACAGAGCAATGTCACGTATGTGGCGAATCCTTTTTTTTTACCGAGCGTAGACCAGTCTCTCAAAAACGTGCAAGATAGGAAAAGTATTTATTTTTTTTAATTCTAAATAATCTTCATTTCATATCTTTACATTGGAAAGGCAGTTTATTTGTAAATATGTATTTTTATCAGTGAATATTATAGATTAGGAAAAAGCAAATTATGTTTATATTTTTTTTTGTTCATTAACATATAAACAAGAAGAACAAGAAAAAACAATAGTACACGGCAAAGAGTATATCTATACTACCTACCTACACATAGGTACATACATTAGTTTAACAAACGATCAGGTGCATTGCTTTCTCTGTCTCTCTTTCTCTTTTTGGATACCTGTTTACTGTGCGCAGTTGCGCACGTGCGCGAATTTCGTTGGCTCCTTATTAAAGACGGGTTAAAATGGAGTTTGAATAAACACAATTCGGAGACTCCGGGAAAACTTTGCAATATGGTTGAATATTAATATTTTAAAATAATCGTGTTCTCAGAGAAGAACATTTTTTTTAATGATGAAAAAATGATACTAATTCTAATATTAATTCATCATTTTCTACATGCGCAAAATATTTAAAAAAGCCATGAAAAAGTCCTACCCGTATGAGTACAATAGAGAGAGCGAGCGCGGCAGCAGTCGATCAATGGCTCTCTCTATCTCACTTATAAGTGAGTATACTTTTATGGGTACTGACAAAATGCCTTTTTCATTTTTTTCTAAACATTTTGCGATAGTCCAAACAAAATTAAAAGTGCTTATTGATAGAAAATTTTTCACCCTACACGCTGGTATTTTTATTTTTTCTGTATATCAAACCGTTAAAAGATATGAGCAAAACAAACTTATAATATATTTTATGTGTGTGTGTGTGTGCGTGTGTGTGTGTGCGTGTGTGTGTGTGTGTGTACGTATGTATATGCTATATGTACAATACGTATATATGATTTTTACTTATTACATACTCATATATATATTGCTATATATACCGGTAGTATACGTCACAAACGAGAGAGGGGCAGTGAGCGCGTGGAGAAAGAGACAGAGAGCCAAGCCGAGCTGAGCCGAGTCAAACCGAAGATCGCGCCATCGTACGGGTCGCTTTATCGTGTCGGTCGAACCCCCAAGTGCGCCAAAAGATGTTTCACAAAAAAAAAAAGAATTTCAAAAAGCCGTAGTATCATTACTGAGACCCGGCAACATGAGAAACTATCAACTACACACACACACAAGAAGCAATGTTAAGTGTTATCAACGTTTTGATGATCCATAAAGCAGCATTGAAGTGACAGCATCATCGACGACAGCTGGCACCCGAAACAGCGTTCAAATGTGTAAGGAACGGCACCGAGATCACAGCAGCAGAGCATCACCAACACGGGTGACCGAAGCATCATGGATGTTGAGGTAGCATCAACAATAGCAGGAAAGAGCATCGTTGATGAGGTGGTAACAGTAGCAGAGTAACGTACACGAGACTATTACAGAGGGTATAACAGTAGCAGAGGAACGTGCACGAGCCTATTAAGAAGATCTACGAAATAATTTATTTACTTCTATACCTACAAATACACATAATGCTCGCGAATTGGAAACGTCAAGATTTCTACAAAGTTGTTAACTATTCACAATTTTAATAGTCACTTTATACGCAATGCACTTGATCTGCAATTGGTGAGAGCCGAAACTCAACTGGCAACAACCAAGAAAAGTAGCAGAGGAATGTGCACGAGCCTATTATAAAGCTCCACAAGTTATGTACCTCTAGAACCTGTAAATACACATAATGGACGCGAATTTAAAATGTCAACACTTCCAGAGAATTCTAAAAAGTTGTTTATCACTCACAATTTTAAAAGTCATTTTATCCGCAACGCACTTGATCTTCAATTGGTGAGAGACGAAACTCAACTGGCGACAACCAAGGGACGTAACCTATTGTGTACTAATAGCAACAGCAACGACTTCGAGCAGTCACTGTACTGTTTGTGCATTTCGTGCCTTCAAGCTCCTACACGTTCAGAATATATATATATATATATATATATATATATATATATTATTCCTAAAATATTGTAGTATATATGCATACTTGAGCGTAGACCGCAAAAGCTGCGCTAAAAATACTGAACAACTCGTTGATGATGCAGCAGAAGTAGTAATGTAGTCTGCAATGTATAGGACTGAACCGCAGTAGCTGCACTAATAATACTGATCAACTCGTTGATGATGTAGCAGAAGTAGTAATGTAGACTGCAGTGTATAGGGCTGCAGCACATCTCTGCTGCGCACACAACATAGTGTATACGGTTACAACGGAGCAGAGTGGTGACGGCGACGATGAGATCCCTGCAAACACGCGCGACACGGTAACAATCAAAGTATCACGTTTCACTCGTGACGAGATGACGACGATAATGACGGTTGCACAGCAGCATAGTAAGTGTCTATACGCTGCAGGGATGCCACAATGCAAGCAATGGCCAAAAAAATGCGCAGTAATAGCAGTGCGTAGCCAAGGTGGAATTCTACGTGAGATAGAAATCTACGTTATGTGCAGCTAAGGTGAAAATCTGCACTACCGATAGTAGTGTACGTATCGACCCAACACAACGTAGATTTTTATCTTGACTACACACAGCTAAAAAAAATTTTTTTCCATTTTCAATTTGTTTTTTGTATTAATATTAATGAAAATTCTAATTTTCATCTTCCTATAATTAAAAAAAATTCTAGCATGAAATGGTCAGGTAGTAGGAGTGTGAGGTCAAAGGGATTTGAGGTCGCTGCCAGGCCGAAAAACCCTATGGGGATTCTAAAATTCTAAAATTTGTTCAACAAGAAATCATGATCTAAAACTTGGCACAGTTCTTCTCAATACCTCAATCTATAATTCTGTGCAAAAAAGTTTTTTTGTTTTTCGGAAATTCAAAACACACATTTGTTGACGGAAGTTGAGTCTCTGCCTACTTTTTTTAAGTCAATTTTTATCATGCAAACAACAATATTTTCAAGTTTTTTTAATTGATCCATCGAAAACTAGCTACTTTACAGTATGCACCGTAATTTGTTCATAACATTTAATGGTTTAACCTTTGAGCAATGACGAGTTGAATACAGTTAAATTAACCATGATGCAATGGGCAGACACTTTCATGCACGGTTAGTACAACTTACATCAACACTGTATTTTATGGGAGCTCCCGCACTCTCGCTCACCCCCCCAGAAACAGCAACCAAACCTCCTTGAAGTGGTTTGCCAGTAAATTAAAAAGTTTCACAAATTTGATGAAATTTTGAGAGGTTGTTATTGAAGTCTCAAAGTATTCACTCTCAAAATTGCATACCCCCTTAGCGTGTCAAATTTGCCAAAAAAGCTGTAGGAAAATTATATTTACAGGCTGGTCCAGAATATTAAGGTTATAGATTTTTACCGAATCCATATAAAAATAACTTTAATTACTCTAATGGCAGTAAAATAAAAATAATAGATTTGTAGCTAAGATCACGAGCTTTTTCCTCGTACTGAATAGATAGGGGGTTAGCGCGGATATTTTATTCAGATATTCAATGGGAAAGATGACTGTTCATGGTTTTGTTGTGAATATGGACGCCATGTATAGATGTACAGCTGAGGCTATTACATATAGCAGACGTTATACAGAGTCTGATGCGCACTGCAGCGAGAAAGACGCAAGGCCGTTATACTACCACTACTGCAAACAAATCCACCCGATAGGAAAGTTAACTGGGATACCCCATTGGTTAAGTAGGCCCACGGTATACTGATGTTTCACATTTATAAAAAAAACCATACTTCAAGTAAATATCCAATTATGATATAAAAGTTGTACATTCGTTACTAGTCTTAATTAAACCAAAACTACATGCTGAGCTTGTACAATAGACAAATATGTTATTAAATCGCACTACACCATGAAAATCTTATTTTGTATCTTAATTCGTAAAAACAAAACGACTTAGCTGTGACAAAATTTTCTTCAGACGAATGCGTTTATTCATCTTTCATGGTACTATTGACTCACTAATAGATAAGGCTATTCCGAAAGTATGCGCTTTTTTGTATAGATGTCTGACTTAAATTTCGTACCACCATAACAATTGTTCCAATTTTTAAATCAGGCTCATGCAGAAGTAAGCACTTACGAATTTGGTTTAGAAATTCAATTGGAAAATTTATAATAATATAAACATCACTATCAAATTTATCAACACCCTTGTTAGTAGGTAATCTATGTTGTGATACGTTTTTATTTACTTTTTTTACATGATTTAGAATGTTGTTTCTCAAAAGTAAGTATATTCTTTATGAGAAGTAAGTTTAACTTTATTTATTAAAAAGTTCATATCTTTACCAAAATGATTGGCTCAAACATAAGGTAAAGTACCCAGTAGTTGGACAGAAATAAAAATAGCACCAGTAGTTGGACAGTCCAATATAATTAACATTTTCCAATAGAAAACGTTTTAAAATAGACAAAAAAATTTATTTATAATCCAGCAATGCATAATAATGCCCGATAAAAAAATTTATCTTTAAAACTCTTTTTCGTTTTTACGTAAAAAAGATATGTTTTAAATGCGAAGCATGTAAGATTGCTTTCCAAAAATAGATCCCTTTAATAACATAGGAATGTTCCTATACTCAGTACTTGGACACGGAAAAAATCACTAAAAATTATAATTTATAGTTGGGCATAGAACGTTCAAGTTATTTTCTAACTAAAATTACCTTTCAAAATGTATATTATTATAATTTTTATTGAGTTTATCAGAGTTAAACACATCAAAAAATATAAATAACTCTGTCCAAGAATAGCTTCCATTCGATAATATAAGATTTTTCCCATACCTGGTACTTGGACAGTAAAAACACTTAAAATTATTGATTATTACTGAATATAACATGTTAATGTTACTGTTGATACCTAAAATAAAGTTGAATGATGACCAGAAACTATACCATGTAGTGAAAAAAATTATAATCATTGAGTAATTGAAAGATGTGAGAAAGCATTTTGAAGTTGGGTATACCCTAACCTCCTTTCCATTTAATCAATATGGGGTATCCAACTACTGGTCCCAAGTCTCATGTTGGTCCTAGTACCTGGACACTGGTGTCCAGATACTGGGTCTTGATGATTTTTCTTTGATATTAATTTTTTCTTTGTTTATTAACTTAATATTTTTTTTTCTAATAAATAAAAAAAAAAATTAAAAATAATTAATGCAATGTTTTTTTGAACATCACTTTTTGTTAGTTTTTTATAAATCAACAAAGAAAATTTTGACTGTCAAAAGTGTCCAACTACTGGGTACTTTACCTTAAGTTGTTCTCCATTTATTTGGCACTTGCAATGAACCAATTTTCCTTCTCTAATATCTAATAATTTTGAAAACGTTTTGTCAATTAAACGAATTTTAATCTTAAGTTTTATAATTCGAAACAGTGTCCGAAGATGTGATGATTTAATACTTTCTTATATAATTATACTTCTATTACTATTTTTTAAAACGGGAAAAATCTGTCTAAGACCTCCATAAATAATAAATTTATTTCCAAAATTGATATTTGAATCACATAAATCATATAGCCTTATTTCTTACAATCAAATTCACTTCTCTCGATTTTTTTTCAGATTCAAATTCTAAGAAAGAACTTCTTATATTAATTAAGTCTAATGGTAAATAAAATGTTCTAAGACTGATAACTCCTTTTGAAAGTAAAATTGATTCTATACCAGTCTATTGTATGCTATTGCAGTAGTGTGGGGGTACATTTTCTCAAATTTCAATGTTCGAGTTAAAGATCGATTTTGATACTGGCGCATGTTGCTCTTTCCTGCAGTAAATGTGTCAAATGTTAAATCTATTTATTTTCTATCCATTGGGTCAAGTTACGGCTGGTGCATAAAATTGACAAAACGGCACTATTTAAATATTCATATCCTCACCAGGATAAAATATAACAAAAATATTTTGCATCTTCATGAATCATAAAGCTGCTTAAATCATGAATCTAAATTCTAGTGAGATTTATAGTTGGTCTTGTTTTTCGACCACATTCGTGCATCTGCTTTTGGTCTAACAGCATTACAGCAATGATAGATCATGGTAATGCCACATTATCGGGTGATGCTACTGTCAAGGTGTACTAACTATCACTCATACTTTACGCCCAGAGCGAACAACGATAATTTTATCATCTTTATTAGTTGTTTTAATATTTTTATCTTTACTTGATATTAGGGCTAATAATAATTCCATACTAGGACGATAAAAAAAAGTAAAGAGAATATTTTCGACCTTTTTTTAGAGAACAGTATAGAATCCATAAATTAATTAAAAGTGTTTCCCAAATTTCATTGGATTCTCTACAAATGCTTAGGTTGTTTCTGAGGTTAAAAACCAGGTAAAAAAATTGTATTATAAATTTATAAAAAAGTATTTATCAAATTTACACAACTTCTATTTTGATTCCTTAACTACTTTTCAAAGATTTTTGTATTCTTTCAATTTTAAAAGACAAACTAAAAAATTAAGTATTCAACTGATATCCAAAAATTAGGGAGTTGGCGCGCATAGCACGCAGGGGGGGAGCCTTACTAGTGTATTTATATAGTGTTATATGTATAATGTATACATGTGTGTATGCACAGAACAGCTCAAGCTCTTTCCACGAACTTTGTATTCTAGACAAATTTAAGATTTCAGGGTAACCTTCTCTCTTGGCACATACGTAACTTACAAAATATTATCTCTGTAACTTTTTCTCGCACATCTATTATTAAACAAAATAAATGATATTTTATAAAAGTGAACGTAGTAAAATTTAACACAATTGCTAACACAGCACTTTTCAGTTCTCGAGCTTATGGTGCATTAAAATGATCATCACTTTAATGAAGTCAAAAAGCATCCCCTTATCAACGGAAAATTTCAACGTAATTTCGGAAAATTGGGCAGAATTACAGTGAATTAGACAAAACTTCAAAAATTAGGCAAAACTATAGGTAATAAGGTGAAGTTTCATAAAATCTGCAAAAACTTAAGATAGTTAGGCAAAACTTCGTTAATTAAGTGCTCTTAAGAGCGAACTGCAAATAAAAAGTATTAGGTGAAATTTCAGAAAATTGGGTGAAAATTTATATGTTAAGGCAAAGTTTCAGAAAATTAGATGAAGTTTCTGCAATTAAGAAAAACTATGGTTTTAGTTGAAATTTCTTTTAGGCGAAATTACAACGCCTCGTTTTTGGCATAAGATAGTCACCTGAGATCTTACCGTAAAAAGCTTGAATTTTAACATATTTAAAGATTTCTCGGAACTACGTGGATTTGATGCCCCTGACGCCCCCGTCACATGCTTTTAACTTTTTCCACGGACTGTGCCACCACATGACATTCTCATTCTGAATTCTACTATCATGTCGTTATGCTACCCTTCTGAGCAGTTTTTTATAATTACATTTGTAACTCCCCATGTAAACACACCTATAAACACACTTGTGAATACACTTGGAATTCCAAATGTTGTAGTAACACAGCAATGCAGAACCATAAATATGAGTCACATAAGGGCCTAAAATAATTGTTGAAGAAGTAAAAAAATCTAAACTGCAGTTGAAAAATTATCTTGCGTGATACGCTAAATACTGCAAAAACTATGACTCGGTAAAGCTACATGTGTTTTACATATTCACTCTATTCAGTCAACTGCACATACTTAGTCATACAGGGCACGTATTCACGTTTCGTAAGAGCGATTCTAGTTCTCGGTAAAGACGTGGTTCGACCAGTATAACGTATTATGTGTCGTACGTGTGACTGCCTCTCAAAGAGATGTAGACAACAGAGTCATTGCTGCTGCTGTAGGCCACAGTTCGGCACTGCAGTGGCCAATTCACTTACAGATTTTTTAGCAATGCATGGATTGCTAAAATAAACTAATTGGTCATATGATCCTTTACCAGACAATTGCGTTAGCTTTTTAAAATTGCTCACAATTAGGTGAGTGGTGCGCGAATCTCCAAAACGAATTCATTAAAAGCGTATTTGCAAATTCTTAAAAGTGTTGCAACGAATGTTTTATTTTTAGCGTCTGAATGAATGTGACTACAAAAATTATTCCCACTATTTATTTAATGATTCTGATAGGTATTCAAGCCAATATTATGAGCTGATTGGTCGTACTATTCGTCTTTAAGTCGTCGTCGGTAATATGCTTACAGTTGGTTATGTTATTACAGTCGAAAAAAGAAAGGGCTGGTTATTCGCTTGAATAATAATTTTAGTCACCCTGATAACATTCACCGCTTACTTTTAATTTCTCGATACACAGAACCCTGTCAAAATTTTATAGCTATAACTACACCTATAAATTATAGCTATAATAACCTGTGAAATAGCTATTAATATAGTTATAAATTATAGCTGTAAGTTTTGCTTAGATTTATTTACATAAAAATTTGTTTAAAATCGGATTTTTTAAAAGTTAACTAGATAACCCATGCTATCATCCGTATGATAACATCACAACTGGAGGCCTGAAGTATTTTTGAATAAGTAGAAAAAAAAAAAAAAAATCTCAAACAATATTTCAAGTTTTTTAAAAACTGTCTTAAAATACTTCAGGCCCCCAGTTTTGATGTAATCATACGGATGATAGCATGAATTTTATGATCGACCTTTAAAAATCCGATTTTTAGCCAATTTTTATGTGAATAAATCTGAGCAAAATTTCCAGCTATATTTATAGCTGTCTTATAAGTAATTATAGCTTTAATATAGCTACAATTTATAGGTATAATTATAGCTATTTATTTTTGACCGAGACCAGTAAGCGCCCTAGGTTGAGCGGTAACGGGCGCTAGCGTTATTTTATCCATTTTATTATTAAATAAAGAATTTAGAGTGTGCACAGAATTGTGTGGTTATTGGCGCTTGTGTTTTTTATATCATTTAACAAAGCAATCAGAAAGAACCCCGGCTTGTGTGGTGACGGACGCTTGCACTACTTTATAAATTTTATTAACAGACAAAGCGACTAGTAAGCGCACCAGGTTGAGCGGTGATCAACGTTTGTGTTATTTTATTAATGAACAAAACGACTAGAAAGCACCCCAGGTCATGTGGTGATTAGCCCTTCCGATTTTTTATGATTTAACAAAATAGCAAGCGCCTTAGGTTGAGTGGGGATTGAGCCAAAAGTTATTTCAATTATTTTAGTAATGAATAAAGTGATCGTCCTTAGTTGTGTGGTGATAGAAGCTTGCGTTTTTTTATTTAGTTTATTTATAAATGAAGCAACTAGTAAGCGCATTGGGTTGTGAGGTGATTGGCGTTTGCGTTGCTATACTTATCTTATTAATAAATAAAAGGACAAGTAAGCTACTTGGATTGTTTGGTGATTGGTGCTTGCAATTTTTTAATAACTTACAAAGCAAACATTAAACAAACACGGTTAGACGGTGATTGATGTTTTCGCTATTTGAATTATCTTATTAATAAATAACGCGATCAGTGAGCGGCCCAGGTTTATCAGTGATGGGCGCTATCGTTGTTTTATTTATTTTAATATCAAATCAAGCAACGAGTAAGCGCATCGGGTTGTGCAACGATTGATGTTTGCGTTATTCTATTTATTTTTTACTATGAATAAAGTGACTTGTAAACGCCCCGGGTTGTGTAGTGATCGTCACTTGAATTTTTTTATTTAATAACAAAGTAGCCAGTAAGAGCTGGGAGTTGTGTGGTAATCGTCGCTTGCGTTTCCTTAAAAATCCAGAAAATAACTAGTAAGCCCCTAGGTTTTGCGGTAATTAGCGCTTGTGTTATTTTATAAATTTTTTTATTAAATAATGCATTCAGTGAGAGCCCCTCATCTTTGGTGATTGGTGCTCGCATTTTTATTATTATGTAACAAAGCAACCAGTAACCACCTTGGGTTGTGTGGTGATAAACTCTTACGTTATTTTATAAATTTCGTTAATAAATATAAGGACAAGTAAGCCGAGCAGGTTGAGCGGTTAATCACGTTTGTGTTATTATAATAATCAACAAGGCGATCAGAAAGCTTTTCAGGATGTGTAGTGGGTGGCTCTTTTGATTCCTTATAATTTATGAAATAGACTAGTAAGCGTCTTAGATTGTGTGAGGATTGGTGCTAGTATTATTTTATTTAGTTTATTTATAAACAAAGCAACCAGTAAGCGCATCGGAAAGTGAGGTGATTGGCGTTTGCGTTGCTTTATTTATCTTATTAATGAATGAAGGGACGAGTAAGCTCCACGGGTTTTGCGGTGTTTGGCGATAGCTTTCTTTTTTTTATTTTATTAACAAATGAATCGACCAGTAAGCGCCTTCAGTAGCCCCCTGATTAGTAATTGCGTTTTCTCATCAAATAACAATGCATCCAGTAAGCGCCCATATTGTGTGGGGATTGGCGCTTGTGTTGTTATTTCATTCATCGTAAAATAAGTAAACGACCAGTAAGTGCCTGGGTTACGCAGCGATTGGCGCTTGCGTCTTTTTGTTTATTTTATTAATAACCAAAGCAACCAGTAAGCATCACGAATTTTTTGGTGATTGGCGCTAGCACTTTTCAATTAATTATTAAAGCAAACATTAAGTGTTGAGGACTGGCGTTTGCGTTTTTTTATTAGTCAATAAAGCAACCAGTAAGTGCTGAGAGTTGTGTGGAGTTTGGCGCTTCGGTTATTTTAGTTATTTTATTAATAAATAAAGCAACCCGTAAGAGCCCAAGTTTAGTTGGTTATAAGCGCTTGCATTTTTTTTTATGAATCAATAAAACAACCAGTAAGTGCTGAAAGTTGTGTGTTTATTGGTGGTTGTGTTATTTTATTAATTAACAAAGAAACCAGTAAGAGCCTGGAATCGGACAGTGATTGGCGCTTGCGTTATTTTATACATTTTATTAATAAATAAAGTGACCGGTAAGTGCCCCGGGTTGTGTGATAGTTAGCACTTGTGTTATTCTATTAATTAGCAAAGCAACCGCTGTGCTCCCCAGTTTGTGCAACGATTGGCATTAGCGTTATTTTATCTAGTTTAGAAATTAATAAAGCAACCAGTAAGCGCTTTGGGTTGGGCAGTTGTTGGCGCTGGCATTATTTAGATTATTTTTTTATTAAATAAAACAACTAGTGAGCACAACATTTTGTGCATTGATTGGCGTTTGCGTTATTTTAAGTATTTTATCAATAAATAAAGTGGCTTGTAAGCACCCTGGGTTGTGTAGTAGCTGATCTTGCATTTTTTGATTAATCAACAAAGCAACCAGTAAGCAAACGCGGTAAGGTGGTGATTAGTGCTTGCGTAATTTGGTTTATTTTATTAAAGAATAAAGCAAGCAGTAAGTGCCTCAGGTTCTCCAGCAATGGGCGCTTGCGTTATTTTTTTTATTTTATTATTGAATAAAGCAACTAGTAGACGTATCGGGTTGTGCTTCAATTAATGTTTGCGATATTTCATTAATTTTTATCATAAATAAAGTGACTAGTAAACATCCCAGGTTGTGGGGTGATGAGTGCTAGCGTTATTTTATTTATTTTATTGTTAAATAAAGCAACCAGTAATCGCGTCTTGTTGTGCGTCAGTTGATTTTTGCTGTATTTCATGAATTTTTATGAAGAGAGAGACAAGTAAATGCCCCGGGTTGTGTTGTGATTGTCACTTAAAAATTTTTATTAATTAAGAAAGGAACTAGTAACTGGTGGGGCTGGATTGTGATTGGCTATTGCATTTTTTTATTCATTAAAAAAGTAACCAGTAAGCTTCTAATTTCTGCGGTGATCAGCGCTTGCGTTATTTTGTTGTTAAATTATCAAATAAAGCGTTCAGCGGGCACACTGCATTGTGTTCTGATCGACGCTTGTGTTTCTTTAATTATTTAACAAATCAATGAGAATGCTTTCTGGGTTGTACGATGATTGGCACTAGTGATATTTTTTTTCTGCTCTTAAGAAATAAAGCGTTCATAAAGTGCCCTGGGTAATGCGGTAATTGGGCTTCACGTTATTTTATTTATTTTATTTACAAACAAAGCGATCACTAGGTGCCCACGATTGGCGCTAGCGTTAATTTTATTGGATTATTTGTAAATAATCGATTGGATTATTTATAAATAAATAAAGCAACCAGTCCGCGCATCGGGTTGTGGGCTGATTTGTGTTAGTTTTTATTTACTTATTTCATTAATAAATAGAGCTACCAGTAAGAAGCCCTGTTGTGCGGTAATTGTCGCTTGCGTTTTTTTTCTTACTCAACAAAGCGACTTGTAAGTGCTGATGGTTTTGTGATGATTGGCGCTTGCGTATTTTTATTTATCAACAAAGCAACTAGTAAGCGTCTTGAACTGCGCAATGATTAGCGCTTGCGCTATATTATTTATTTTATTATTAAATAAAGTGACCAATAAGTGCCCCGGGTTGTGTAGTAATCGGCCCTTGTGTTATTTTATTAATCAACGAAGTGTCTAATTAGCACCCTGGGTTATGTGATAATTAAAGATTGCGCTTTTTTGTTAATGAACAATGCAACATGCAATCAGTAATCGCTGAGGGTTGTGCAGTTATTGGCCCTTGTGTTAATTTTTATATTTTATTGCTGAATAAAGCGACCGGTAAGAGCCCCGGGTTGTAAAATAATTGGCACTTGAGTTATTAAATTCTATTAATCAACAAAGTAATCAGTATGCTTCTAGGGTTTCGCAATGATGGGCACTAGCGTTATTTTGTCTACTCACATGATAAATATAGCAATCAGCAAGCGCCCTGGGTTGTGCGATGATTATTTATCGTTATGTTATTTATCTTATTAATAAATAAATCAACTATTAAGCACCCTGGTTAGTATGTCGATTGGCGTTTGTGTCGTTTTATCTATTTAATGATCTAATTAAGCAACCAGTAAGTACCTCGGGTTTGGCAGTGATTAGCGCTTGCGGTTTTTTTATTAATTAAGAAATCAACGAGTAAGTGCTGAGGGTTGTGTAGTGATTGGCGCTTGTGTTATTTTATTTATAAACAAAAGTACCAGTAAGCAACCTAATTTGTGTGGTGATTAACGTTTGCGTTGTCTGAATTACTATATTAATAGTAAAGCCATCAGTTGGTGACCCAGGTTGTGTGGTGTTTGGCACTAGCGTTATTTCAATCATTTTATTGGTAATTAAAGCAACCGATAAGCGCATCAGGTTGTGCGTTAATTGGCATTTGAGTTATTTTATTCGTTTCATAAATCAATAAAGCGACTAGTAAGCTGCCCGGGTTTTACGTTGATTGTCGTTTGCAGTTTTTTAGGGATTAACGAAACAACCAGTAAGCCCCTGGGTTCTGTGGCAATTAGCGTAGCGTTCTTATTTTCATTTTATTATTAAATAAAGTATTTAGCAAGAACCCCAGACTGTGTGGTGATTGTCGCTTGTTTTTTTTTTTTTATTGTTTGACAAAGCAACTAGTAAGCACCCTGGGTTGTGTGTCGATAGGTACTTGCGTTAATTTTTAAATTTTATTATTCAATAAAGCGTTCTGTGAGCGCCCCGGATTGTGTGGTAATTGGCACTAGTCATTTTTTTATTATTTTATAATGCAACCAGTAAGCACCCCATGTTGTGTGGAGATTGGTGCTTGTGTTACCATTTTGTATATTATAAATTAAGTAAACGACCAGTAAACGCCCTGAGTTGTGCGATGATTGACGTTTGCGTTGTCTAATTTATTATATTAATAATAAAGAGACTAGTAAGTGCCCCGGGTTGTGTAGTTATTCGCGGTGGGGTTTTTTTATTTATTATTATAGCAACCAGTAAGTGCTGAGAGATATGTAGTGATTGGCACTTGATTTATTTTATTAATTAACAAAGCAACCAGTAATTTCCCCGGGTTGTGCGATGGTTGGCGTTGTCGTTGTTGATTTATTTTAATAATAATAAAGTGACTTGTAAGTGACCCAAATTGTGTGGTATATGGCGCTTACAATTTTTATTAATGAACAAAGCAACCAGTAAGCGCTAAGGGTTGTGTCGTGATTGGAGCTTGTGTTATTCTATAAATTAACGAAGCAACCAGTAAGCACCTTGTGTTATGTCGTGATTTGCGATAGTGTTATTTTATTTACTTTATTAATATAAAAAGCGACAAGTAAAAGCATTGGGTTGTGCGACAATTGGTACTTGCGTTCTTATCCATATTTTATTAATAAATAGTTCGACCGGTAAGCACCCTCTGCTTGCGTGGTAATTGACGCTTGCGTTTCTTCATTACTTCCCAAAGCAACTAGTAAGTGCCCGAGGTTGTGTGGTTATTGTCATTTTCGTTGTTTAATTTAATTTATCAAAAAATAAAGCGACCCGTAAGTGCCCCGGGTTGTGTTGTGGTTGGCGCTTGCATTTTTTTATTAATAAAGAAAGAAACCAGTTAGCTTTCCAGATTGTGTGGTATTTGGCGTTCGTTATATTTTATTTTTTTTGACAATAAATAAAGCGGCCAGTCAGCACCCTGGGTTATGTGGTGATTTGCGCTTGACTTTTTTTAATAATAAACAAAGCAACCAGGAAGCGCTCCCGGTTATGTGGTGATGGGCACCAGCGTCTATTTATTTATATTATGAATAAATAAGGCGACTAGTAAGCACCTCGGGTTGTTTAGCGAATGGCACGTGGATTTATTTATTGATCAACAAACAACCAATTAGTAGTGGAGGTTTTGTGGTGATTGGCACTTGTGTTATTTCATCAAGAACAAAGCAACCAGTAAGTGCCTCAGAAGATGCGGTTGCTGGTATTTGTTTTGTTTTATTTAATTTATAAATGATTAAGGTGACAAGTAAGCGCCATGGGTTGTGCGGCGATTGGCACTTGCATTATCACATATAATTACTAATAAAGTGATCAGTTAGCGCCCTAGGTTGTGCGGTGCTTAGGGCTTGCGTCAATTTTTTATTTCATTTATAATAAAAGCGACTAGTAAGGGCCACATTATTGTATTGATTAGCGCTTGCGTTTTTTAAACAATTAATGAAACAAGCAGTAATCGCTTCAGGTTGTGCGGTCATTGACATTTTTGTTGTTTTATTTGTTTTATAAATAAATACAGCCACCAAGTTCCTCGGGTTGTGTAATAATTGAAGATTTGGTTTTTTATTAAAAAACAAAGCAACCAGTAAGGACCACAGGTTGTGAGGTGATTAGCTCTTGCGTTATTGTATTAATTAACAAAGTGACCAGTAACCACTGAGGGTTTTGCGTTAATTGGCCCTTGCGTTATTTTATTTAATTTACTAATAAACAAAGCAATCAGTAAGTCCCCCAGAGTTTCGGAGCTTGGCGTTTGCAATGTTATATTTATTTTATTAATAAATGGAGCTACCAGTAAGCACTCTGGATTGTGCAGCGATCAGCACTTGCATTATTTTATTTATTAACGCAGCTACGAGTAATAGCTGAGTGTTTTGTGGTCATTGGCCTCTGTTTTTGCTTCATGAATTAACAAAGCAACCAGTAAGTGCCACAAGTTGTGTGATGATTAGCGCTTGCGTTGTTTTATAAAATTAATTAATAGATGAATGACTAGTCATTTTCCCAGGTTAAGCAGTGGATGACGTTTGCGTAATTTTAGTGATTAACAAAGCAACCAGAATGCACCCTAAGTTGTGTGGTGATTAGCTCTCGCATTTTTTCATTGTTTAACAAAGCAACTAGTTAGCGCTCTAGGTAGTGTGGGGATTGGCGCTTGCGTTATTCTATTTTTTTTATTGACGAATAAAGCAGCTAGTCAGCTTCCTCTGGATGTGCGGTTATTCAAGCTTGCGTTATTTAATTGATTGTATTTATAAATAAATCAACTAGTAAGCGCATTGGGTTGTAAGGTGATTAGCATTTGCATTGTTTTATTTATTTTATTAATGAATAAAGGGAGGAGTAAGCTCCCCAGGTTGAGCGGTAATTAACGTTTAAGCTATTTTATTAATTACCAAAGCAACGAGTGATTGCTAAGTATTTTGTGGTGCTTGGCCTTTGTGTTTTTTTTATTAATTAAGGAAGCACTCAGTGAGCACCCCAAGTCGTGTGACAATTAGCGCTTGCGTTGTTTTATAAATTTTAATAATAAATAAAGTGACGAGTGAGCTCCCCACGTAAAGAGGTCATTGACATTTAAGCTTTTTTATTTATTAACGAAGCAACGAGTGATTGCTGAGTGTTTTGCGGTGCTTGGCCTTTGTGATGTTTTTATTAATTAATAAAGCAACTAGTGAGCACTCCGAGTCATGTGATGATCAGCGCTTTCGTTGTTTTATAAATTTCATTGATAAATGAATGACCAGTTATTGCCCCAGCTTGAGCAGTGATTGACGTCTGTGTAATTTTGTTAAATAACATAGCAACCAGAATACACACCTGGTCGTGTGGTGATTGGCTCTTGCATTTTTTTTTTTATCTAACAAAGCAACTAGAAAGTGCCCTAAGTGTGTAGGGTTTAGCGCTGGCCCTATTTCATTTTTTATATCGATAAATAAAGCGACCAGTAAGCACCCAAGGTTGTGCGGTAATTAGAGTTTGCGTTTCTTTTTTGATTGTATTTATAAATGAAACGGCCAGTAGGTGCTTCAAGTTGTGTGGTTGTTGGGGCTAGCGTTTTTTCAATATTTGACAAAGAACAGTATGTGGTAAGGGTTGTGTGGTGATTATTGCTTGCATTTTTCTATTAATCAACAAGGCAACCAGTAAGTGCTGAGAGTTGATTAGCAATTAGATTTTAGGTTTTTTTTTTTTTTTTTTATTAATTAAAAAAGCAACCAGTAAGGCCCTTGGGTCATGCAGTAAATAGCGCTTGCGTTATTTGATATATTTTATTGATAATTGAAGTGACCGGTAAGAGCCCCGTGTTGTGAAAAAATTGGCGCTTGTGTTATTCTAATAATAAACAAAGCTACCAGTATGATTTTCGAGTTGTGCAGTTAATGGCACTAGCGTTTTTTTTATCTAGTTTCCAATTAATAAAAGCACCCAGTAAGTGCTGTAAATTGTGCGATAATTTGTGCATGCATTATAATAATTACTTTAAAAATAAATCAAGTGACTATTAAGCACCCCAGGTTGCGTGGTAATTCGACATTGTGTTATTATTTTGTTTATTATAATTTAAAAAAGCGACCAGTAGGCGCTCTTGATAGTGCGGTGTCTGGTGCTTTTGTTATTCCATTAATTTTATTATTAACTAAAGCGACCAGTAAGCTACTTGTGTTTTGTGGTGATTGCAGCTTGCGTTATTGCTTATTATAATTTATTAATTTTCACAGCGACCAGTAAGTGCCCCGGGTTGAGTAGTGATTGGCGCTGGCGTTATTTTACATATTTTATTAACAAATAAAGCGACTGGTAAGTGCCACGTGTTGTGCGATAATCAGCGCTTGTATTATTTAATTAATTAACTAAGCAACCGGTATGCATCCCCGATGGTGCAGTAATGGGCACTAGCGTTATTTTATCGATTTTCTGATTGATTAAAACAACCAGTAAGTGCTCTGGGTTGTGCGATGATTTGCGCATGCATTGATTTAATTATATTATTAATATATGAAGTGACTAGTAAGCGCCTCAGATTGTGTGGTGATAGGTGCTTTCGTTTTTTTTATTAATTAACAAAGCAACCAGCAAGCGCCCTGGGTCATGTGGTAATTAACGCTTGCATTTCTTGATTAATTAACATAGCAAACGTCCGGGATTATTTAATAGAGCAACCAGTGAGCGCCTCAGGTTGTGCGGTTATTTAAGTTCGCTATTTTTGATTAATAAATCATGCAAGCTGCAAGCGTCCACGTTGGGTGGGAATATGCTATTGTATTATTGTTTTATTTGATATGAATTAAGTAAACGACAAGTGAGTGCTTGGGGTTGTTTACTGATTGGCGCTTGCGTTATTTTATTTACTTTATTCAGAAAAAAAATTAACAAGGAAGCTCACCTGGTTTTGTGGTGATTGGCGATTTTTTCCAATTAATTAACAAACCAACGTGAAAGCAACCCAGATTATGTGGTAAGTGGTACTTCCGTTATTTTATTCATTTTATTAATAAATTTAGCAACCCGTAATAACCCTGGATTGCGCAGTAATTAACGGTAGCGTTATTTCATCAATTTTTTAACAAATAAAGCAACCAGTAAGCACCCCAGGTTGTGCGATGATTGGCCCTTGCGATATTTTATTTACTTTATTAATAAATAATGCGACCAGTAAGCCCCCCAGGTTGAGTAGTGATTATTACTTGCGTTATTTTATTAATTTTATCAATAAATAAGGTAACCAGTAAGTGCCCTGGGTTGTTTGGTGATTGGTGCTTGCGTTATTTTGTTTATTTTAATAATAATTAAAGCGACTAGTAAGCACCCCGTGTTTTGTAGTGATTGCAGCGAGCGTTATTGCAAACAGTAATTTATTCATCATAACAGCAACTGCAGTAAGTGCCCCGGGTTGTGTGGTGATTGGCGTTTGTTTTATTTTTCCAATTAACAATGCGACCAGTATGTGCCCTGGGTTGTGCAAAGTTTGGCGTTTGCGTTATTTTTTTATTTTATTAGTAAATAAAGCGGTAAGTAAGAGCCCTGGGTTGTGCGATGATTGGCATGTGTCTTGAGGGTCAGTGCCTAAGCACACGATCAGTAAGAGCTAATTTTGGGAGTACGAATGAAAACTCCAAAAAATCAGGTCTTAGTTTGAGCATGAATTCAACCATAACTTTAATTTTTCTTAAACCAAAATACTAGATCATGAACCAAATAGACAAAAAAGATTAATATCAGAAGTGTTACACGTACACTCAACTAAATAAACAATAAATAAAAAATAGGATACTTTATTTCTCAATAACACATGTTAAGTTCTTATAAGTAATTTCTTTTAAATACGTACACACGTTATCTACATTCGCAAGAAACGTACATTTATTGTTCATATGTATATATAGAATTACATACTAGTTCGACACTTACATTATTCGTTTCAGGTGACCAACAGTCTGTAACGATCGTCTTAACGATATAGACGTGAGAATCTATTATTAATGTTCATAAACAGTGGCCCTATAATGTAATTTACTAAAATTGTTGTGTTTTTTGTTTTTGTTATTCTTTGTTAATAAAGTGAGCCTGATGAGGTTGGCGTTAAGACATACGAAACGTTGCTCAAACTAACACTTGGTTTTTTGGAGTTTTGATTTGTACTCCCAAAATTAGCTCTTACTGATCGTGTGCTTAGGCACTGACCCTCAAGTCATCATGGAATAAACGGAGAGCAGAATAACATGTTCAACAAACGATATAATGATTGGCATTTGTGTTATTTTATTAAAAAATAACGTGACCAGTAAGTGCCATAGTATGAGCAATAATTGGCGTTTAGATTTTTTTCTTAATTAACAAACCGACCAGTAAGTGCCCCAGGATGTTTGGTGCTTTGAGCTTGTGTCAATTTATAAATTAGTAAAGCAGCAAGTAAGGGCCCTGAGTTTTGCAGTGATTAGCGCTATCAGTATTTTATCTTTTTTTGCAACAAATGAAGCAACCAGTAAGCACCCTGGATTGTGTAGTGATTGCAGCTTGCGTCATTGGATACAGTAATTTGTTTATTATTACATCAACCAATAAGTTCCCCGAGTTGTATGGTGATTGGCGCTTGCGTTGTTTTATCTATTTAATGATATAATTAAGCAACCAGTAAGTACCATTTATAAATAAAGTGACCAGTATGTACCTTGAATTCAGCGGTGATCGGCGTTCGTGTTATTTTATTTATTTTATTAACAAAAAAAGCGACCAGTACCTGTCCTGGGTTAGTCGGTGGTTGGCGCTTGCGTAATTTCATTAATCTTCTTAATAAATAAAGCGACAAGTTTGCACCACTGGTTGTGCGTTGATTGGCGTCTGGATTTTTTTACTAATCATTAAACTGACCAGTAAGCGCCGTAGGTTGTGTGGTGGTAGGCGCTTCCGTTATTTTTTTTATAAATGCAGCGACCAGTTAGCGCTTCAGGTTGTGTGGTGATTAGCGCTTGTGTCATTTTATTTGATTTATTAAAAAATAAAGCAACCAGTAAGTGCTCTGGATTGTGTGATGATTTGCGCATGTATTACTCCAAACATTGTATTATTCAATAAAGTGACTATAAGGGCCCTACGTTGTGTAGTGATTGGCGCTTGTGTTTTTTTATTAACTAGTAAAGCAACCAGTAAGCACCCTGAGTCATGTGATAATTGGAGCTTGCGTTTTTTTACTATTCAACAGAGCAATCAGTTAGCGCCCCAAGTTGTGTGGTGATTGACACATTTGCGCTATTTTATTAATTCTATTAATAAATGAAGAGACCAGTGAATGCTTCACGTTTGCGATGCGTTATTTATTTTATTTGATAATAACGCAATCAGTAAGCACCTTAAGTTGTGTGGTAATTGGCGGTTGTGTTATTTTTTTATTTAACAAAGCGATCAGTAAGCACTCTGGGTTGTGCGATGGTTCGTGCTTGCGTGATTTTATTACTCTTATTAATAAATAAAGCAACCAGTAAGCACCCTAGGTTTTGCAGTGACTGGCGTTCGTATTATTTTATTAATTAACAAAACGACCAGTAAGAGTTCTAGGTTTTGCAGAGATTGGCTCTTGCGAAAGTCTATTTATTTTATTAATAAATAAAGTGAACAGTAATACTTCCAGGTTGTGCGGTGATTGGCGTTTGTATTTTATTTATTAAAAAATAAAGCGACCAACAAGCCTTTGGATTGTGCGGCAATTAGTGTTTGCGTTATTTTCTAAATTTTTTGATAAATCAAGGGACTAGCAAGTGCCCTTAGTCTTGAGAAGATTTGCGCTAGCGTTACTTTATCTGTTTTCGTCACAGATAAAGCAACCAGTAATCACCCCGGGATGTGCAGTAATTGACGATAGCGTTATTTTATCAATTTTTTTTATAAATAAAGCGACCGGTAAATGCCTAGGGTTGTGAGATTTTTTTCGCTTGCATTAATTTATCTTTTTTTTCAACAAATAAAGCAACCAGTAATCATCCCGTATTGTGCCGTAATTGGCGAAAGCGTTATTTTATTACTTTTTTTAACAAATAAAGCAACCAGTAAGTGCCACAGATCTTGCGGTGATTGGCGCTTGCGTTATTTTCTGTATATTATTTAAAAATAAAGCAACTTAAGAGCCCCAGACTGTGTGGTGACAAGCACTTGCGTTATTTTATTTTTATCGATAAATAACGTGACCGGTAATTTCCCTGGGTCGTTTGGTGATTAGCGTTTAGGTTTTTTTATTAATTAACAAAGCGACCAGTAAGCGCTCTGAGTTGTATGGTGGTTGGCGTTTGTTTTAATTTAATAATTTACAGAGCAACCAGTAAGCTCCTCGGGTTGTGCGGTGATTTGCACAAGCGTTAATTTTATCTTCTTTCTTAACATATAAAGCAACCTGTAATTGCCTTGGGTTGTGCGGTTATTGGCACTAGCGTTATTATATCTATTTTTTAACAAATAAAGCAAATAGTAGGCACCCTGAGTTGTTCTGTGGTGGGTGCTTGAGTTATTACATTTATTTTATTAATGAATAAAACGACCAGTACTTGCCCTCGGTTGTATGATGTTTGGCATTCGTGTTATTTTAATAATTAACAATGCAAGTACTAAGCCCCCAGGGTTGTGCGGAACTTGGCGCTAGCGTTATTTTATCAATCTTATTAATAAATAAAGTGACCAGTAAGTACCCTGGGATATGCTGTGATTAGCGTATGTGTTATTTCATTATTTAACAAAGCAACCAGTAAGCGCCCTGGATAGTGCGGAGATTGGCGCATGCGTTATTTTATTAATTTTTTAAAAAGTATCGGGACTAGTAAAAGCTCCGTGTGGTGCGGTGATTAGCGCATGTGTTAGTTTATCTATTAACAAAGCGACCAGTAAGTGCCCTGGGTTGTACAGTGCTTTGCGTTTGCGTTTTTTTATTGATTAACAATGCAAGTAGTAAGCGCTCAGGTTGTATGGTGATCGGCGCTTGTGTATTTTATTAATAAACAAAGCAACTAGTAACCACCCTGAGTTGTGCAATGATTGGCACTAGCATTATTTTATTTATTCATTAAAAATGAAAGAGACATGTAAGCGCGCCGTTTTGTGCGACGATTGGCGCTTGTGTTACTTTATTTTTTTTGTTTATAAATAGAACGACAAGTAAGCGATCTTTGCTCTTCGGGGATTGGCGCGTTTGTTATTTTTTTATTCATTATAAATGAAGTAAGTGAGCAGTAAGCGCTCTGGGTAGTGAGGTGTCTGGAGCTCACGTTATTTTGTCTATTTTACTATTAAATAAAGCGACCAGTAAGCTGCCTGAGTTGTTTGATAGATGCAGCTTGCGTTTTTGCTTATTGTAAGTTATTTATTATTACTAAGATCAGTAAGTGCTTCGGGCTGTGTGGTTATTGGCAATTGCGTTATTTTGTATATTTTATCAATAAATATAGCGACCAGTAAGTGCCCTGGGTTGTGAGGTTATTTGCAATCGCATTTTGTTATGAATTAACAAAGCAAGCAGTAAACGCCCCGAATCGTTTTATTATTAACACTTGTGTTATTGTATTAATTTCAATTATAAATTAAGCGACCAATAAGCGCCCCACAATGGGCTAGAATGCCAAAATTTGTCTCAAAATAAGATAACTCTTGACAGAAAACTCCGATTTGGACGTTTTTTTTTTTATTTTTCAGCGTTTGGATAGTAAAATAGAGGAAAATTAGTCACCAGTCGTACCGTGAGTCTGGGGATGCAGTAAAAACCCCCCAAAGTCCCCCAAAACCAAAAATAGAGCTTTTTTTTTTTTTAAAACATATCGTTCACTAAAAACGGATAAAAAATTTTCTATAGTAATCCGATGTCACATAACCTATATTTCACTATGATTTTGAGCAATTCAAGATGGCGGCAGCAAAATGGCGACCAAAATCAACGAAATTTTTCAAAATTATCATTTTTTTTATAAATTAAGTATAAACTTAAATGTAATAGTTAAAATTTATTTTTAATAAAATAAAGTCGAGATACCCGATGCCATTTTGTTTAAAAAATGGTAGCTGGCGCAAAATGGCGGCTGATATATATCTCCAAATTCCCCGCAATATGGGTGTCAAATAAAAGAGCTCTTAAAGTGGTATAAAATAAAGTAGATCTTACCTTTCTAAGTTTAAAATGGTGGCCAAGACAAGATGGCGGTTTGCGCAAAATGGCGGCTGATGTATATCTCCAAAGCTCCCGCAAAATGGGTATCAAATGAAAGAGCTTTCCGAGTAGAATAAAATACAAAGATTGAACCTTTATTAATTCAATGTGACGGACAATTTATAATAGCGGCTGGTGTTGATCTTTAAAGCCTCCGCAATATAGGTTTTAAATTAAAGGGTTCTTTAAATAAAATAGTTAAAGTAGGTTGCACTTTCATCAGTTAAAAGTAGAGGACAATATATAATGGTGGCCGTCACAAAATGGTGAATTGATCTTTTTTTCTAATCCCTTTGATATGGGTTTCAAATAAAAACGTTTGATAAGTAGAATACGGCAAGTTGTGTGAGATTACTGGAGTCACATATGGTGGACGATGAAACATTGCAGATTATCCACTTGTCACCTACTTCTTATTATTTTTCTGGCTATTGTACATGAAAAATTGTTTGACAAAAGGACAAACAAAATTCGTTGTTTAAAAATCTACTATTGAGAACTAATAAATTAAAGATAAAGTAGTAATAATAAAACCTAAATTTTTTTTCAGGGGTGATCAGTACCTAAAGACGAAGTATCAAAAGCCAAGGATTATTAAAATTGATTTCGTTAAAATTCAAGACTTAATATAAATAGAATATGTAAAAAAATAAAACATTACCGTCTGCAAAATTTCACCTTGTTAGCCTGAAAATAGAGCGTGTTATTTAAAAAACGATAATAATTTACCATATGTAAACTATGCTTACCTTATTAGTAATTTCGCGATTTTAGTCTTTACTTTTACGTATTCTAAACATGATAAGAGAAATAATTAAGTACATCATACATTGGAGTGTAGCTTATTCACATTATAAGCTAGAAAATAGATGATTATATGTCTATCTCTTTTTATTGGCTTATGTTGAAGGCTATACGTAGGTAATTTAGCATGCTTGTGTGTTTCTTCGATACAGTTTTTAATTTTTTAAAAAAAACGATGTATTATTGATTGAAACTTTTTGGTTTAAAAAACTGTATTATGCATGATAAATATTTCTGAGATAAATGCAAGAAGCTAAAAAGAGTACAGATAAACTGTATGAATAAGTTATTTATTAAAGACTTTGTTGTATAGCTAAATAAAAGATTAGTTCAGCTATTTCCTTTAGGCTACGTAGTTTACTAAAATTTTAATAAGAAATTCGATAAATAACTAATAATTGGTAATGAAAACATTAAAACTATCAAAAGAAGCGATATATTCTTTGCTTATAAATACATACAAGGATACAATAATCCTTTTTAATAATAAATTCTTCGACAAAGTTACAAATTAATAAATAATCTTGCAGAGAGGCTGCTGATGATAGCGGAAATAATCTGCTGATAGCAACTGCACACGAGGAATATAAAGTTTCAAAAGATGACAGTGGCAGAGATAGAGAGGATTGTAGTGCTGATGAAAGTATAGATGAGAATGACAGTCTTGACGATAGTAGTATTATAAGTATGTTGAATGAAAGTAGTGAAAGTGATTCTGAGGATGGAAACTAATGAATATGTTTATACAATAATTCTTTAAGGTAGTTGTAAATATTCAACCTCCATTGTTGTGTACTTTGAGAAATATATGTTAATAAAGTAAAAACTATTTTTTATGCTATCATTGTCTAAGTTTTTATCCGCTCTAGAGGCACATAATATAAGCTTGTATCATACTATAATTATGTTGTGATTTAATCAGTAAGTGTAAGACAAGGTAACCAATCCACTAACAGTGTAAAACTATTTTTTTTAATGTGCGTAACAAATTATCGTTTAGTAAATTTGAAAATTGAGTATATTGTTTATTAATGTATCTCGAAACGTAAATTTTTAAATGTAAACAGATTAACTGAACAAAATTTTATAGATCAATGTCATATATAAGCATTAATTAGGATCTTGTAATGTTTTATCATCCACCATATGTGACTCCAGTAATTTCACACAACTTGCCGTATTCTACTTGTCAAACATTTTTGTTTGAAACCCATATCAAAGGGATTAAAAAAAAGATCAATTCACCATTTTTTGACAGCCACCAGTATATATTGTCCTCTACTTTTAACTGATGAAAGTGCAATCTACTTTAATCATTTTATTAAAAGAACCCTTTAATTTAAAACCTACATTGTGGAGGCTTTAAAGATGAACATCAGCTGCCATTATAAATTGTCCGTCACATTAAATTAATAAAGGTTCAATCTTTGTATTTTATTCTACTCGGAGAGCTCTTTCATTTGATACCCATGTTGCGGGAGCTTTGGAGATATACAAAAACCGCCATTTTGCGCAAGCCACCATCTTGTATTGGCCACCATTTAAAACGTATAAAGGTTGTGACGAGGATTTTTCTAGCCGATAAACAGCCATCCTGGATCCCCTCACAAAACTCTCACTACATTTCTTACCATGTCCCTACACTCTGGATATCTCTCCTCAGGGAGGTCTGCCACAGGTGTCTGGCTCGGGAACACCAGACACTCCTAAAAGGAAAATAGAAGGGGGCAAATGGGGGCACTACTTCTCAATAAACACTCGCGGATATGAATTTTCACAGCGCTCTCGCGCTATTTGTTCGCCTCAATGCCACTCTCCACAACGTCGCCTCTCTCTTTCTACACACACACACACACACACACACACACACACACACACACACATATATATATATATATATATATATATATATATATATATATATATATATATAGGCACACTATTCTCGAGGTAGATATCTTCGTGCTGTCACCTCCGGTTGTCCTCCTCGCCGAACTCCTCCCTGGCTCGACTGTTGGGGGCCGGTACCTAGGCTACACACACACACACACACACACACAACCTCAAGCATTAATTCAATCTCTCCTATCCCTATATAGATCCTACACCCTTTATCCTGACTCAATCGTATCGTCTCCAAACCTTTACCTCGAAATAACACCTAGTGCACCATCCTCCGTGAAGTGACCTTCTCTCTGTCCTCGCCGTCACCAAAACCACCATTTTGCGCAAGCCGCCGTCTTGTATTGGCCACCATTTAAAACGTATAAAGGTAGAATCAATTTTTTTTATTATACTTTAAGAGCTCTTTTATTTGACACCCATATTCCGGGGACTTTGGAGATGTTTATCAGCCGCCATTTTGCGCAAACAACCATCTTATCTTGGCCACCATTTTAAACTTATGAAGAAAAGATCTATTTTATTTTATTCCACTTAAAAAGCTCTTTTATTTGACACCCATATTGCGGGGACTTTGAGGATATACATTAGTCGCCATTTTGCGCAAGCCGCCATCTTGTCTTGGCCACCATTTTAAACTTAGAAAGGTAAGATCTACTTTATTTTATACCACTTTAAGAGCTTTTTTATTTGACACCCATATTGCGGGGAATTTGGAGATATATATCAGCCGCCATTTTGCGCCAGCTACCATTTTTTAAACAAAATGGCATCGGGTATCTCGACTTTATTTTATTAAAAATAAATTTTAATTATTACATTTAAGTTTATACTTAATTTATAAAAAAAATGATAATTTTGAAAAATTTCGTTGATTTTGGTCGCCATATTGCTGCCGCCATCTTGAATTGCTCAAAATCATAGTGAACTATAGGTTATGTGACATCGGATTACTATAGAAAATTTTTTATCCGTTTTTAGTGAACGATATGTTTTAAAAAAAAAAAAAGGCTCTATTTTTGGTTTTGAGGGACTTTGGGGGGTTTTTACTGCCCCCCCAGACTCACGGTACGACTGGAGACTAATTTTCCTCTATTTTACTATCCAAACGCTGAAAAATAAAAAATAAAACGTCTAAATCGGAGTTTTCTGTCAAGAGTTATCTTATTTTGAGACAAATTTTGGTATTCTAGCCCACTGTCCCTGGGTTGCAACTAGTAAGCACCATGTGTTGTGTGGTAATTAGCGTTATCGTTATTTCATTAATTTATTAATAAATAATGCAACCTGTAAGCACTCTAGGTTGTGCGGTAATAAGCTTTTGCGTTATTTAGTGTCCTGGGTTGTGTGGTGATTGGCGTTCAGATTTTTTTATTAGTTAACAAATCGACCAGCAAGTGCACCAGAGTGTTTGGAGCTTGTGTCATTTTATTAATTAGTCAAGCAACTAGTAAGCGCTCCAGGTTGTGCGGTAATTACTGCTAGCATTATTTCATTAATTTTTGCAATAAATAAAGCAACCAGTAAGCGCCCTGAAATGTGATGTGATGGGCGCTTGCGCTATTTCATTTATTTTCTTATTAAATAAAGTGATCAGTAAGCACCCTGGGTTGTGTGGTGATTACAGCTTTTGTTATTGCATATGGTAATTTATTAATTATTCCAGCGACCAGTAAGCTCCCCGGGTTGTGTGGTGATTAGCAATTGCGTTATTTCATATGTTTTATCAATAAATAAAGCGACTGGTAAGTGCCCTCGGGTCGCGTGGTAATCGGCGCTTGTGTTATTCTATTATTCAACGAAGCAATTGGATTGGAGCATCAGATTGACTGTTGTGCTATTTTTTTATTTATTATAAATGAACTAAACTCCTAGTAAGCGTCACAGGTTTTACGGTAATTGGCGCTTGCATTATTTCATATATTTATTGATAAATAAAGTGACTGGTAATGTCCCTGGGTTGTGAGGTGATTTGCTCTAGCGTTATTGTGTTTAATTTCTTAACAACTAAAGCGACCTGTAATCGCCCCGGGTTGGGCAATAAATGGCGCTAGCGCTTTTTTATCTATTATTTCATTAAATAAAGCAACTAGTATGCACCCCGTGTTTTGCTGTAATTGGCGTTTGTGTTATTACATTTAATTTATTAATAAATAAAGCGACCAGTACTTGCCGTGGATTATGTGGTGATCGGAATTTGTGTTATTTTATCAATTAAGAATGCAAGGAGTAAGCGTCTTCGATTGTGTGAAGATGGGCGCTTGTGTTATTTTTTTAATTATTGTAAATTAAGTAAATGACTAGTGAGCGCTCTGCGTTGTGCAGTGATTTGGGCTTGCGTTATTTAAATTATTATATTTATGAATAAAGCGACCAGTAAGCACCCCAGATTGGGTGGTGATTGGCGGTTGTGTTATTTTATTAATTAACAAAGCAACCAGTAAGCACCTCGGGTTGTGTAGTTATTCGGCGCTTACGTTATTATTTTTTTTTTATCAATATATAAAACGACCAAAATCCGTTCCGGTTAGTTTGGGGATTAGAGCTTGCATTATTATTTTATTTATTATAAATTAAGTAAGGGACCAGTATGCGCCTTTGGTGGTGCAGTGCTTGGCGATTGCGTTATTGCATTAATTCGATTATTAAATAAAGCGACCAGTAGGCACCTCGGGTTGTGTGATGATTGAAGCTTGCATTATTGCTCATTGTAATTTATTAATAATTACAGCGACCATGAAGCACCCTGGATTGTGTGGTGGTTGGCGCTTACGCTATGTAATGTATCTTATTAGTTATTAAAGCACGTGAGTTTGCAGATGGGTGGGTTGGGTTATTGATTTAAATAGTTTGTGATTAATTTATTTAGTTTTGGTCTATAAAATTTTTCTGAGTTATCTGGGATTTTTCGTCTTGCTATATATATTAATTAAACGGGTTTTTATAATATGATATAACGTCTAAATATTACAAAATATGACATATCTTTAAAAGGAATTAAGATAGAGCAAAAATAACGAGTTGTACACTTTTTCTAATGGTAATAAATATATAGTGACTCACAAACATAGAGGCGCTAAAATATGAAAAAACATAATTTTAATTCTTTATGTTTTCGATGTAATTTTATCAAATGAAGTGAGAAAATCGTTGAAAAAATTATATTACGTTCAGTAATAATTTTTTCGTTATTTTTATACTCTATATAGAGTATAAAAATAAGGAAAAATTGATTTTCCATGGTCATGCGTGCACATAACCTTCAAATATTAAAAAATACGCCATATCGTTAAAGGAAAGCAAGATATAGCAATAACAGTAGATTTACAGGTTTCTTAAAGGGGAAAAAACATCATGGAACACAAAAAGAGGTGTTGAGTTATGCAAAGACATAATCTCAAATTTCAGTATTTTTAACATTTCGCTGTAAACTTAAGGTGGAAAAATTTTGCAAACGATATTGCAAAATTATTTCAAATATGTTTAACATATTTTTTGACTTTTTACTCAACAATAACGTTAAAAATTATTTATAAAACGCAAAATCGCGGACGGACAGATAGATGGACCAAACATAACTACTTGCATGTTTTCGAAGCTGTACACATGTGACGCAACCCATTTTTTAGTGGTTTTTCTTATTTTATTTAATCAATATTCTTTTTTATGCTTTTTAGATATCCACCTTGACCAGAAGTTGGATAGGCATCAAAACATAACCTCTCTAGTCATAGCCGCAACTGGCTTAGCAGCAGAAGCCAAGTATTACGTACCGTTTTAAATACTGAATCCTATTTTTTTGAGCATCAAAACTAATCCATTATTTACTTTTGTCAGTCTATTAAAGTGTACTGTACTAAGCCAAGAGTTGTGATTTATATTTTTCACCTGTATATATTACAAGCATATTTTCTTATTTTAAGTGAGACAGTTGGCATCACTTATTTGCCTTTTCCTTTTATTAGACTACTCCTTCCTTTTCCCCCGTAACCAGTTCCTCAGTCATTGTATTTGCTATGTGCAGCTGTGGGGACTGTGTCTCGTCGAACAAGAGCAGGGGCGTTGCCCTCTCTCCACGCGTCCCTCTCGTATCGTCTTCGTCAAGCTGCGCCGCTGCACAGTTCAGTTCGCACTTAGTCGTCACTTAAGCGCTATTGCTCCGGGTTATACTCATAGCTCGTGCCACTTGGCACATGTTACTATTTGATACTAAATAAACCAGTCATTGTTATCTTTATTACAAGAAGTACTTCATTGTCCTGGTTCATTCCACCTCCTGGTAAGTTCCTGAACACGGCAGAATTGGGGCTGCCTATCTACTGGTTTGAGACACATCTGGCACTGATGTACCGACCTCCCAAACAGTAATCTGAAACAGCGCCACCTGCATGGGAAGAAGGAGGCGATGTTGGATAACACGATTTCATAGCCTGTTATGAGCTGCAAACCTTGCTAATTTTTTTGTGTAGTTTTAATGTATTTTTGATACTTTAAGTCTGAATTTTTAGTGTTAAGAATTTTTATTGAGCAGAAAATGATTTTTTGATACATTATTTATTTATTTTTTTTTTAAACTTTAAAGTGATAGTTGCTATCTGCTTAAAACAAATTGTTGTCACTGGAAACCGATACTTCAAGTATCGAAAATGCATTAAAAATACAAAAACTAGTTAACAAAGTTTGTAACCCGTAATAGGCTATGTAATCGTGTTATCCAGCATCGCCTCCAGCATTGGCCGCGATGGTCAAAAGTTTGATGCTGACCGTAATCTTCAGAGCGCTTCTTTATTAGCGCTACCGCCGACCAAGCTGTAAACTATCACTGTGAACTATATATATATATATATATATATATATATATATATATATATATATATTTCTATATTATATATTTAACTCAGTGGGGCATTCCACACAAACTCCCCACCGTCCCCCACCGCCTCCCCACAAAATAAGGTAAAAATCCGTTATTTTCTTGTGGTCCGGGTCGTAATCTGGAATTCGTGGGAGAAATTATTTGGATAGGATTTTTTTGCATGATCTTACGCAAAATGATTACCTAAAAACGAATTTGCATGTTGCCAGGCTTCAAAGTTGTAGGAAAAATGTTTAAACAAAACTTTTTAAACAAATTAAAAATATTGTTTATTTTGCCCTGGAAAAAATTCTTTAGCTTTTTTGGACGATTCCAAACAAAAAAGATGTCTTGTAAATTTTCTCTAAAATCAATACTTTTCGAGATATTAATTGTACAGAGTTTAAAAAACCGTGAAAATCTCCACTTTCAAGTATGAAAAACAACAATAAAAATTAAAAATTTTGATGTTGCCAAAGTTCTCAAATATTCTTCAAACATCCCTTGACAAAATCCTAAGGCGTTTCAGATGTTATTTTATTGCAAACCATTCATTTTTAATTTACAATCAAGCGTGTGCATCGTTACGGTCGGCCGCTGCTGGCCGCGGCTCTCATGCTCCGTCTCTTTCCCACTCACGAGGAGTAAACGGAACTTACTGGCGCTCATATTTGATTTTAATGGTAAGTATATTATTCTTCTATAGTAATTGTGGGAATAAAAATAATTATACAATCTTTCATATTGATGAAAAATGAGGTTAACCCAACTGTTGCTATATAAACATACATGTATTTAAATAAAAAAAATTATTTTAAGTTAAGCCTACACACGCTTAATTGTCAATTAAAAATGAAGGGTTTGCAATAAAATAACATCTGGAAACGCCTTAGGATTTTGTCAAAGGATGTTTGAAGAATATTTGAGAACCTTAGCAACATCAAAATTTTTAATTTTTATTGTTGTTTTTCATACTTGAAAGTGGCGATTTTCACGGTTTTTTAAACTTTGTACAATTAATATCTCGAAAAGTATTGATTTTAGAGAAAATTTGCAAGACATCTTTTTTGTTTAGAATTGTCCAAAAAAGCTAAAAAAAATATTTCCAGGGCAAAATAATTAATATTTGTTGTTAATATTGGTATAATTTGTTTAAAAAATTTTGTTTAAACATTTTTCCTACAACTTTGAAGCCTGGCAACATGCAAATTCATTTTTAGGTGATCATTTTGCGTAAGATCATGCAAAAAAATCCTATCCAAATAATTTCTCCCACGAATTCCAGATTACGACCCGGACTATTGCTTAATATGACATATCGTAGTTTTTCTCAACCCCCCCACCGACCCCCCACAAAATATCATATATATGTAAGTTTCAAGTTGCTTTAAACGTGAAACTTCGGACGGTTAGGAGTGGTGTTAAATGGCACAAAATCAGACACAAGTTAATGCAGAAAGAAATATAACTGAAATTTTAATAACAATGATAATTGTAAATAACAATACACAATATTAAAATTAAAACAATGTTACAATGTTGATTACCTGAATCAACAATTATGTCGCTTTAGGTGTTACAAGCTTACATTAACAACTTTACATTACACAACAATTATACAATACAGTTTTATATTTGGTGCGAACACATTGAGCGCTTGTAGCTAACTGACTAGAGTACGTGGACAACGAGAGGCGAGGGTGGTGATGACGGTTGAGCTGTGTGCTTTCATAATGACTCATGAGAATCATGAGTCGCACCAGCGGCTAAGTTTGTAAGTGTTAAATACAACAAACTTACATATATATTATAGAAGTATAGTATAAGTCTTTATTCATGCCAGGAGGTTCAATATGGCTTCATGGTATAATAACAAAGTATGTTTTAATATTTAATCAAATAGTTACAGATTAGTGCACAATACGATAATCAGCTAAACTTAAATACAATCATATCTATTTCGATTTATTGGATCCCTTGGTTTCTTTGTAAGCATAAAGTTTTTGGTGGGCTGACTTTTTTTGTTAGCATTTTGTAACGTTGCATTTTGCCAGCCCTGTCAATGTGTTAAAGTCTATTATCACATTCCAACCAAATCACATGGAAATATTGTATAGTATTTTTTCTCAAAAATTTATATAGTTGCTAATGGTTGGTGTCGGTAAACTAAAAGACTCACATGATTTACCTTCCGATACTAAAATTTGATTAATATGTAGAAGAGCACAATTATTATTATCATTATCGAAGTCTTCCGTAAAATATTTTTTATATTCATTCCATATTATATCTCCTTGAATGTTTTCTGAAATCAAAAACCGAGCAAAAAATTGTCTTAACTGGTATGTAAACATAATTGTTATGGCTTCTTTAAAAATATTGTCGGTTTCAGAATCATGTTCTATTAAACCCATTGCAATTGCAGTATCCCTGAAATTTTTATATGTTATTCCATTATGTTTTTTAACGTCTTCAAACGATGTAGCCCCATGTAATTTATTTAAAATAAGTTTAAAAAAAAGCGTTCATGATCTTTTGGAGATACTATGTTTAATCTACCTATAGCAATGTTTTTCAGTGTAACTTTCCTTTTTTTCCAAATTTTAAGTTTATTGTCAAAAATGTAATGTTCTGGAATGTTAACATATTTTAGCGATTTTGCAAAACCATCTACTTTATTTAATTCAAACCAAGCTGTAAGGGGTATTTGATAATTTTTTATTACATTTTTGATATTATTTTCTTCAAGTATGAGTTTTTGTTTATTTTCAAGATGAACAGCTAGATTTACAACTGTATGACTTCTACCACAAATGGGATATTCTTGAAATCTCCAAGCTGCTTTCATTGGACTTACATATGTAGCATCTACGTTACTACTAATCTCATCTACTATTTCTTCATTTAGTTCGTTTGATTTTCCTATTTTAATGTATGCTCTGTCACTACCTTTATGTATGTAGTTATAAATATATTTTATGCTTTGTATTGATGCACAATATTTAACGTTTCAATGACATTTTTACTTCATTAACAAAAATTTATTGCATGGAACAACCATTGAATTATCAACATAAGTCTTATCTATGTTCAGACTTTTGTAAATATGTTTTTCAGACGTATTATTTCTTCTCATATATTTTGGGTAACCGTTATTTTTAAATGTAGTTTGGTTTCGTAAAAGTTTTTGGAAAATTTTTTGTATACTTTTTGTGAGGATTATTTATACATGGACTTTTATCTGTATGAGGGCCATGAAGCATGTGTTTAATCACTAATTTTGTAAGTGTTGTATTATTCGAAGGAATTTCAGCCGGAAATAAATTTATCGATTTGTCCAGGTGTTATGATTTTCTCATCAGGATGTAATGTTATTAATAAGTGTGCATGTGGTAAACCACGTTTTTGAAATTCAATAGTGTAAACGTATGCTAATACTTTACCAAAAAGATTTTTTTTAATAATGTCATCTAAAATTGATTGTAATTTTGTGTGGAATAACCGAACTGTAATATTTAGAATATCATTTGGTGTTGTATTTTTTGGAAATTTAGATAATAAAAGCTTCAATTCTTTCCATTTAGGATTACATGTCACTGTAATAAATAAGTCTGGTCTACCGCATTTTCTCATAATAGCCATTTCATCTTGATAATGTTTCTGCCTGTATCTCGGATTTCCTATATACGTAGAAGGTAGTATATAAAGATTTCCTTTTTTTTTCCTCTGTTTCAAAATTTTAGATAAATTTGATGCACTGTTAGCTATCGCATCTAATAATCCTTCGTAACACTCTATTCTTAAATTTTTTTGATTGTATCTCAAATAATTTAAACGATTATGCTCAATCATAATGTATGAATGTATAAAAAATTGTTAAGTTAACCTTCCTCCATATAATAAGGGACTAAAATTTTTATCATCTGGTCTGTAGGACAGTCTGTTTGCGTAATATTGCAACATAAAAAGTTTTTTGTTTGATTTAGAATAACTTTTGAAGTAACCTGTACTCCACTCTAAATCTCCTGAAGGAAAAAATAGGGGAAAAACCATTGGATCTATGAAATGCGAAAGCTTATTCAAAATAGTTTCTGTAGGATATGTGTCTGGTACTTCCTTAGGGTAAAGACAAAGATCAAAATTTTCTGGTAATCCCAAGTTTGATACTATAATTGCACTTCATTCTGCAGTCAATGGTTTATTATACGTATGTTTTTGTTGATTATTTTTACGTAAAAAAATCATTTTATAATTTGGTAAATTTTCTATATTAGTAATTTGATGTAAATGTTTGTATTTCTTAGCTATTGGGTTTTTCTTCATAGAGTAAGTCAAAGTTTCAATGTGTTCTTTGAGTAAATTAGTAATTTTTATTGAATTCAGTCTCTTTTCAATAGCAATTTGGTCATCATATATATAAAGTTGACTATTTTTCGGTGCTTTATCGATATCGAATTTGAAATTATTTGGTGTAACATGAAAAATTTGTCCTTGAATTTTAATATTGTACACACCTTTTCCTTGTTGTTCTAAAAATACTATTGTGATATCGAATTAATACCTTAAAATTTGTATCATGAAGTAAAAGAGTTTTCAATTCTTCATTATATTTACTTAAAGGACTTAGACGAATTTCTTCGTCATGACAACATGCTGAATTTTTTCTTTCTTCTTTCCAAAACTGTAAGTAAAAATATGTTTAATGTCATTAATTAACATGAATAGAATATTGGATTTTATTAAAAAGTTTACGTGTTTTTTTTATTTCAGACAGTAACTTGAATGTTTCAAGATAACTTAATGTATCAGGAATCACAAATTTCCACTAGAAATTTGACGTGGTGATATAATTTTCCAACAATTACTTTACTGTGTAACTGAAAAAGTTAAGTATAAATAATAATAAATACACAAAAATTATAAAAATATATTTCCTATAAAATATTCAAAAGTTGGGGGTTGGGGCGCAGTGCGCGCAGGGGGGCGTAAGCCTTACTAGTATATATATATATACATGTGTGTGTGTGTACATCAGCGATGGTTCACAGCTTGCCCAGTAGTGGCACTGATAAAGAAGCGTTCTGAAGGTTGCGGTCGGAATCAGCGATGGGTTAGGCGGATTCGATATCGTAACTTTTACCCTAGATCGTGTATGTAGCTATTCGATCTAGGGAGAATGTTCCACTGAGCAGACAGCAACGGAGGAGCAAATCCAGTGGTTCTCGTTCTCATCCTATATCATTCTCCTCATTATATATACAGCGAAAACAGCCATAGTTTTTCACAGCAGATAACCGTTGCAGATGCAGATATAAGATTAGCATTTTGCCATATTCTGTTGTGAACTTGTGAAAATTATGATTATTATAAGTTGCAACTCTTTTAGGTCGAGAATATGGTTGAAAAGCTATTGCAATGAGAAATTTGTAAACTGAGGTAATTGCACTGAAGTTTCATACTTTACATAACATTTGATAGTAGTTGACGCTTTCAAAGAACCTCAAATAAATGTTTATTAAACTGAGATGAATTTCATTCCTTAGATTCTACAGTTGTAATTAGGTAGTGAAAGTCATGCAGAGATTTTTACAAAATTATCCTGTTTCTTGTTTGGCAGCCACTGTATTCAAGTACAGGTAAATAATTTATGTAATATTTATTATTTAGTACACTTTGAATGGATAACAATAAAACTATAATAATTAAATTGGTGTACTAACACAGATTGTAGGCCTGGTTTGGAGCTAGATTTTTAGTGTTCTATACTACGATGACTGCTAGGCTAATAACTTTATAATTATCGAGCTTGGTCGAGAGAAGAGATTTCAAGAAGAACAAAAAGTCCAATCGTTTACAGCATAAGTAACTTCATAAGAATTGCAAAATTCTTTTTTCCGTAAATTTACAACAATTATGTCTCTTACACCACTTTTGTTCTCGAACTAGTGACAAGAGCTGCAGGACTTATAACAACTGCACCAGAACTTTGGCCTGGATTTGAAGACCAACCAGCTTGTTTGTCCCAGCATGCTGAATCAGTATTAAATGTAAGCCTACGATGAAAGACGTTTCCCAGCTTCCAGGTACTATTGTTCAAAGGCTGAGCTGATGTGACAGGTAGAAGGAGGAGGTGTTGTTTGTTGTTTTATGCTTAGTATAAAAATTACGATTCTCTTAATCAATCTTTATACTGGCTGACAGACAGTTGTGTGATACTTTATAATTTTATGTAAGGTCTTTTTTTAATTTTTAC